>NC_041062.1:5288738-5600441 GCF_900634775.1 Gouania willdenowi | reverse complement strand
CCACTACACAATTTCGCTGATGTTGCTCGTCCTCCTGTTACACAAGCAGTGAACCAGAAAAATGACAACCTCTCAGTTTGTTTGTGATTTGTGGGACTTTAGCTTGAAATTGTAGGTACTAACATCTCTCTGTATTTGAGGTCTGTGACCATAAAAGCCATTGATCCGGGATCATCTCATCAGCAGAGTGCAAGCAATATAAATGTAAATGGTTCAGTGACTGTCCCATGCACTTTGATATCAAACAGGCAGCGTCAAATAAATGAAGCGAGATGTAAAAAAATGGAGAATAGGAGAAAAAAGGCCTGAGGCCAGCTTGTAATAAAATTTCTAATAAATGCATACATGCATGTAAACATGCCTGTGCACATGCACTGTAAAGGCTCACAGCTGTGTGTGCTTGCATTTAAATGTGTGAACGGAAATACATTTTTTTTAAAATTGCATGCAACAGTGCAGAAAAACATTGATGTGGACCTGCTGAGTGCAGCCAAAGGGACACTTTCACTTGAAAATAAGAACATTTCATCAGCTGCTCATCTCTTTAAGTCCTTTGATAACAGATGAGCCGTGAACTTGATAGAACTGAGCCACTGACCCACAAGGTCACTTATAAAGCTATAGGGTCCGTCACTTTGGTGGGATTCTATTGTGAACGGCAGAGTGGAAAAGCATCCTATACTGTACCTGCAGCGTTGAAGCTCATGTAAAGATAATATAAAGAGAACAAACTGGATTTTGAGATGCTTGTGGCTTCCCATGAAAACATATTGTTCTGCTTTGAATGTGCGTAAAGGAAGTTTGGGGGGGTACTTTAGGAGGAACTTTGAGAGCTCACCCAAGTGTGCCGTGACTCACTGGAGGTTGGAAAAACAATGTTTAATGGATGTAACTGCAATCACACCATGAAAAAGGAAAGGAATGAATCACTGTCATAGTTTTTCAGTGGGGAGGAATTTGCATGTTCCGAGTTTCCTTCTGTCCAAAAAAATACGTATAGAGCATGTGAATTCCTTTGGACTCTAATGCGTGGAACAGAATGATGGACATAGTGAACATTTTAAATGGAGAAATCATACTGATAATCATAATAATGATTATGTAAATGATCTTGATTAGAACAACAACTGAAAATACAAGGTTCAGTCTTGGTTCCATACCAGGTGAGAGATGACAGGAATTGATAAAAAACTATTAAAAAAAAAAAACCTTGAAGAATTTATGTCTGATTTTGTACATTTCTCTCTCACATGCTCTTGTGTGTTGCCTGTTATTACGGTCGTTTAATTTCACCCACAACACATCGATCAAAGCTTCAGGTTTAATCTCAATCCCTCTTTATTTTAACCCGGAATTTATCATGCGTAGCAGCGTTTCTAAAACTAAGGGTCGCGTTTCAAAGTGGGGAATGGTTCCGATGCCATTAGGTTAGATGTATTTGAACCTGTGGTCTATACTCCAACTGACGAAAGATGCAAATGTTTGTAAGAACAGTTTGGCACTGAGCCCTTTAAAAGATAGTTACGTACAAATACTTTAGGCTACTACTTCTACGGCATACTGTGTTGTTTACATGTTTATTGCCTTCCGCAGTACAAAAACATGTTTGATTCTTTAGCAAAAATGCTTTTAGACTGCAGAGTACCGAGTATATTGAAGTAAACTCACGTGATGTTTTATTTATGGTAAAAAAAAAAAAAAAAAAAAAAAAAACTTATGTACTGTTCTGTAATGTGTTTCACTGTGAATTCTTGTCCTACTCACCTGTAAATTATACTGTATGTACTGCTTTCTAATGCATTTACTGTTATCTGCTGTTCCATTGACTTAACTTTTGTGTACTGTTCTGTGCTTTCATTGTAATTTGTGTTATTGCCAAGTTTGTCATGTTTGCGTCTACAGTAAATGTGGATGCAAATCAGCTATTTTTTTGGTGCAAAAAAGAAAACAAAAAAAAGATGCTCATTAATGTGCAATGTTCTATGGAAGCCCATTTGTGCCTATATTACTTTACAGGAAAAACAAAAATTGTCTCAATTATGAGATACTAAGTCAATTATGAGATGTTAGATTATGTTTTTAGATCAAGTCATGATTATGAGATGCTAAGTCATGAGATAGTATCTCATTATGACTTAGTATGTCATTATGAGACACTAAGTCATTTTTATGAGATAGTGTCACATCATTATGGACTTGGACTTGATTTTATATAGCGCTTTATCACCACACTGAAGCAGTCTCAAAGCGCTTTACACATCAGCTCATTCACCCAATCACTCTCACATTCACACACCAGTGGGACAGGACTGCCATGCAAGGCGCTAGTCGACCACTGGGAGCAACTTAGGGTTCAGATACTGGGATCGAACCCCCAACCTCTCGATCAGAAGACAACCCACTACCACCTGAGCCACGGTCGCTTAGTTAGTTATAATTCTGACTTGTATTTTTAGATCCAAGTCAAACTTCTGAGATACTATGAGATAGCCTCATTCTGACTCAGATTTTTTATTATCATTATCCTTTTCCAAGTTATTGTTTTTCTTACTGGCAGGAATGTATGGAAGCCCATTCTCATCTCATAATTATGACTTAATATCTTACAATTATGAAATAAGATATTTTATTACACTTCTCCTAGTTTTGTTTGTTTTTTTTTTTTACTGGTGGGAATAGACTTCCATTTTGTCCCTTTTAAATAAACACAAAATAACAATGGTAAACATGTTTTTCTACACTGTTCACTTTGTATGTGTACCATCAAAAAAAAAAAAAAAAAAAAAAAAAAGAGGAACGTCTGCCATTAAAGTATATCTTGATTTTCACATTTGAAATCCTTTGTGGTGATTTTTCAGTATGATAAGCAGTACTGATGTAACTATACAGTGCAATGTTGCACAGCTCAGAAACCAGTCTCTTCACATGCAACTGTTCCTCTTGACTATCTTCTCCCTATGTGTACACACGGTCAAAATATTTGACTTTATACAGACAAGTGTCCAGGCATGTATGCAGCAGACCTTGAGATATAAATTGGAGCCATACTTTACATCTGTGATGAGATTACAGATGAAATAGGTGGAGAAAAAAAGGCAGCAAACCGTGGAGTAAAAGAGGTTTTTTTAAAATGAAAACCACTCCGACCCTGGAGATGTAGATCTCATCTGTCTTTGCAGAAGCTGCCCCTGGGCTCTACTTCAGTGTCAGCTTTCCCAGTACTCCCACCATGACCATCAAAGCTTCCCAGTGACTCTAGTCTGCAGTCTGGGCTTTAAAACCACTCACACTTGTTGTTTCTACGTTCATCCATGTGGTTCCAAGTCTGTCACAGCCAGTTCTTATGTGCACCACTGCCCTGAAGACTAGATACCGTGTTTTAGTTTGTATTCTGTACTTTACAGCAATAAATACATCATACACATCTGTGTAAAATCTACTGTTTCCCCCGAAGGCTGATTAAAACAATGCCAACCTTATGGAGACATCCTTGAAGCAAAATATCAGATATTGTTGCAATAATAAGGATGACCGAGCTGAATGTTAAGGTTAAAAGTGATACTTTTATGCAGATTTGAAGAGAAAAGGTTGCGTAAAACCCAAAACAACAGCCTTGGTTTTGCGTAACAGTAGAAATGTTCTCCTTTAGGTGAAACGTTCAGCTTCTGCTAGATTTATCTGACAGTGTCATTACACAACATATTTCCACTGCTCTTTGATTTGCTGGAAATATATTCCTAAAAAGAAAAAAACCCCACATTTGATGATGTACGTGATGACGCTACAAATGGAATAAAATGACTCTGGGATTAGGTTTTTACAACATTTGGTTGTAAAACTTATGGAATGTCATTCGTGCCAACATGTTAATTCTATAAAAAGCACAAGTGCGCTCGCTTATACACCGGATTCAGATGATATTTATGCGTTTTATGAATGAACCTCACAACATTAACACAGTGACCTGTTGATGGTCGTTGATTTGCTTGTTTTCTGGAGTTGGAAAGGATTGAAAACCAATGTTCCCTGTAGTTTGAAGGTAGAGGCTTATATATTTTTTAGGTATTTATGGGTAAACCACTGTTATGTCAGGATAACGGTATATCCTACAATATGTGGCTATAACGAAAGTCAATGGCACCAAATTGGTACATTTTATATCTCCTGTTCTATACATCTTGCAATAAAAGTAATCATGGAATTATGAACATGACAATGAAAGAAAACTTATTGTCGAGGTTCATACAATTAGTATTTATAGTGAGAATTTAAAACACTGAATAAGCAGAAGGTAGACATTTGGTCTCCAAAGGTGCCCAGAGGATTAAAAGAGCAGTTACGCACAGATACAACGCACTGAGGGAATATAATATAATATAATATATAATATATTATAAAATAATAAAATATATACTGACCGCTGTCGCTGCAGGAGTAAGCTCCATGAGCCGGTGCCGGTTGATGGAGCTGATGTTCCACGGTGTCCGGACTGGGTCCTCCGTCGGGACCCCCGGTCCAATCAGGAGTCTAGAATCCATCCAAAGAGAGAATGTACGTGCGTGTTTTTTTCGGGAGGAAACTAACAATCCAAGTGGTCAGTCATCCTCACCGTCTCATATCCTACTGAAGTGGCAACAGCAGCATCTGTGAGGGGTGGGAAAACTCACTCCGTTTCCTTCATCCAATCCCTGAGTCTGACTGAGGATGGATCAGTGTGTCAGTAGGTCCGTTTGTGTTCCACAGACTCACTACAGGCAGGGGTGGACATCTGGCATATACCGCGCATCGTCTCGGTGGACCGAGTGGAGGCAGACATGGGAACAGGTGGTCAAAAATGGCCCAAAAGTGACAAGAAAAGAGTGAAAAGTGACTAAAAAGGGCCAAAAGCAGCATGTCCAAAAGATGGGCAAAATGTGGCACACAATAGTAAAAAAAATAATAATAATGTGTTACGAAAAGAAGCAAAATGTAGGGAAGACAGGAAACAAGTGCATTGGGCAAAAGTTGGCTTTGACTTATTTGGATAAAAAGTGACCAAAAAAAAAAAATAGGGGGAAAAAGAAGATTTATTGGCAAAACGTAGCTAAAATCTAAAAAAAAAAAAAAATTCGGAAGTTTTTGAAAAAGAGGCAAAAAATTGGAAATAGGAAGTTGCAAAATGGCCAAAGAAAACGGGAAAAAACTGTTTTCTAGGGGAATAATAATTAAAACATAAAAAGCCACACGTTGAGCATCACTGACCTTATAAGTGCTTCTGCATGGTGTCCTCTGGTTTGGACACAAAATGCCAGGGCTGAATTTTTGTCCCAGTCCACCCACTACAGGACATGAAAACCATCCCTGATGAAGTCATTTTGTGGCTGTACAAAACTAAACTGCCACTAACACTGTGTCCATTCATTCTAGATATAGAGTATATAATGTAACCTTTCTATACGACTCATCCTTCCTGCTCCATGTGAGCCTCGTGCGCTCTCCTGCTCGTTGTCTCTCGTGCGTAATCATCACACCTGATTGTGATCAGCAGCTCGTTATCAGGGCTAATGATTAGCATTTGTCAGAATCAGGTGTGTCAGAATGAGGACTTTGATTTCTCAGATCAACAGAACTCAACATGAAACACTGGTGATAATTAAGGATCTCATCATGTGTGACATCACTGATTATCAGCAAATCAGTGACGCACAACATATAGGCTACATAGTATATATTTGACAGTAAATTCATCTTTCTATGTATTTATTTTTAATTTTTATTTATTTATTTATTTATTTATTTTTTTTTTTACTGTTTTTTCTTTTCTCTGATTTATATTTCTTTATTTTCATCATGCTGTCGTTGTTGGAAGCTGTAAAATAGGGCTGAGCGATATGGACCAAAACTCATATCTCAATATTTTTTGTCAAAATAGTGATATGCAGTATAAATCTCAATAATTTTAATTCAAATGACCAGAAAGACAATTTAGGGTTACATTTGCTGTTGCAAAATGCCACACAGGCACATTTATTAACAAACAGTTGCACAAAATGTGCCAATTTTGGCCTTTTCTCTCATAAGGGACAGCAAGTGTGAGTGAGTTCTGTAGTGTGGCTTGTTTCAGGGAGGTTCTGGGTTATAGGACGCACTCAGAAATCCATCTAGCTTAGCTCTGCGTGCTCCTCTGAGAAGTAGTAAAAGCAGCGACTCCTAAAACAAGTGTTTTTAAACAAAATGATCTATAAAATATATATATACCAATATAGGCGATGTTGTAATTTGGCCAAATGTTACTTACGTGCTGTGATAACAAAATAATAATCCCAGACCCTCCTTCATAGGAGCTTTAGGCCTTGACTCTTAGCTTGTGTTTGCACCAGTTTTAGATCAACAAAGGCACTGTATGAGTGTTCTCATTTTAATAACTGTGCTAACGTGTGACGGAAAACAAGCACTTGACAACAGCAGTGTTTTGCTTCACAACATGGTACGCAAGAATAAAAAAAATTGCATCAAAAAAGGCAGAATCCATCTGATTTCACCACAACAGTGTAAGACCTTTCTGTAAATGTTAGTCATACTGTATTCCTTATTGACGGTGCATGTAATTTCTATTTTGTTGGACCAACAGGGGCATGAGAAACTGAATACAAATGTTGAGGTTCAGCTGTGTCTGTTTAAAGGGAGGAGTGTGTGTTAAAACAATGCACACAGACACACACTAAATATCTGAAAAGAACACAAAAATTGGACAAAAAGAGCATTACTGAAACCAAAATACAATACAATACAATAACTAAAAAAATGTTTGGACACTTTCCCTCAGGACAACATGTTTTTAATTTTTTTTTATTATTATTATCAGAAATAGTTTAGAATTTCTTCAACAAACATCCTTTTTATCAGGAGATGTTGACTTCTGCGATGTCTCGCACGGCACCAATTCTGACAGGCTTAGTTATCAAACTGTTTATATTCCACACAAATCAACATTTAGCTGGAACTCGCATCAATGATTGTTAATCAAATATTTACATTTTTTTTTTTTTTTTTGGGTCTGTTTTGAGTTGGCGCTGCTGACTCCTGCATTAAAATCAGATTTTGATGCAGTGAACTGACGCCGTACCTTATCAGATGCGTTCCAGGCCGTGTGGGATAAGTTTTAAGTTTGTATTGCCATGGAGGCAGATGATGAATTACAATGATGCAGTGACGGCAAGTATAAGTGCCTGAGAAGAGGAAACATACCACAGCAAACCAAAGGGGAATCTAAAGTTCTGTGATTGTTTGAGGCTACAACTTCAACAAGAGCCATTGTTTGAATATGGGTCAGTCATCAGAAGCAGCTTAAAAGAAACACAAACAACTGGCAACAAATGGCAGGTTTGAAATCCTCTCTGAATTAAAGCTGCAGTATGTAAGATTGTTTTTTTTGGCTTTTTTTTGGTTCCTGAGTGCAAACCTGACCGCCCGTGATTTTTTTTTCACCGGAGTTTAACCCGACAGAGCCAAACCGAATCCAACCCGATATTTATATCAGTTATTTTTTTCCTCATACAAATGACATATTTATATTTGTTTTAACAATAAACCCACTTTTATTGGTAAATGGACTTGATTCATATAGCATTTTATAACCACAGAGGTAGTCCCAAAGTGCTTCACAATATCAGCTTATTCACCATTTACACTCATTCACACGCCAATGAGACAGAGCTGCCAATCGACCACTGGGAGCAACTTAGGGTTCAGTGTCTTGCCCAGGGACACTTTGACACATAGACGTATATAGACTGGGCTCGAACCCCCAACCTCAGGATCAGAAGCCAATCTACCACCTGAGCCACGTTTGCTTTATTAACAAACAACTCTTAATGTCAACAAAGGAAATCAGCGCACAGGGCAACAAGCGAACGTCAAACACATACGCATAACCTCAGTGAATCTATTTACATGATCCTGGTAGCTAAACCTACCACCAATTCTAAATATCTGTCTGAACACGACCTGACCTGTTGGGTACCATTGGGCTTCAGTCGGATATTCATTCTCTAGTTTACGAGGAAGCCTGTGAATTCGAAACAGAGAGGGGAGGGAGGGGAGTGGCTATTTCCATTCCAGTCTCACAATTCTACATACTGCAGCTTTAAGTGCAACGCACATATTCAGCAGTTCAGGTGTGATTGCTTGTACCTGCGTATAAATTGTTCCAAATTATTACACATAGCTGTGTGTTCATCTACTTTATTCCAAAGTCTAACACACAAGGTTATTATATTTTGTTTGCCCCAGGAGTTCAAAGGTCAAACTCTTCCAGTGAAGACACTTCCTGTGTTCTGACCTGGTTAAGTGTTGATGGTGGCTCTAAGCTCCCGCTGGGTAAAGTAGATGAAAGCTGTCTCATAAGAGGTTTCTTGGTGGTGAAGTGTAATTGTATTCAGCACTAATGGTAGGGCAGACCACTCTAACAAAGATCACAGGGTCACTTATAGTTTGTGAGAAGATACAAAGTGTCACCTGAGACCCCAGAGACGGCTTTGTTTGTGGCTGAGAGCGCTCGCAGGTGATAAATAAAGCATTCCCCTCAACTCCTCACTGTTAAGATGTTCTATAGCTGAGAGCACTCATCCTGTGGACAGACAAAAAGGATAGAGACACTCGGTGTTAGATTGGTAATATTGGCCCATTGTCGGCACAAGAGAGACATAGAGGAATCCAAGCTTGTTCTTGTGATGCTCCTCTCATTTCTGTTTGGATACCTCTGATTCCCTGACCTCATTTCTTTATCTGTGCTTTATTATTCAACTGTATTTGCCTTCGGGGTTACATTCAGCTTTTGCACATTAAGGCACACTAACCTCATCCCTTGTAACCCATTTTATTGTTTATGTAATGCCTCTTTCCGCTGCTTTCCGCTGTTAACCATATGCCGCTAATGCTCTCTAATGCTGTTCAATGCCCCATATTACAGCACAACGACCTCTTTAACTACGTTAAACTCACACTGGAATGCCACGTGATGTTGTGAGGAAAGTCCATGAGAGCAAAGCTCAAATGTCACCCTTTGGGAATTTTATTATTCGTCCATTAAAAAGGAAAATGAAAATGTGAGCCTGTTCCAACGAAGCATGAACAAATACTTGTGAGATCGACACTCCTGACAGCGGAACACATAAAAACTGGTCCCATGATTGGGGCGTTCTAGGACATTTTAAGAGGATCAGAGTCTGGGACTTACACAATAGTACACAAAACAATACCACTGTATGTGTATTAAACCCTGTCCTTCCTCTTTGACACAGTCGGTTATATTTACAGTGACTAAGCAAGTGTAGTGGGGCCTGGGGTTATCATGAGGTGTGCAACTATCGATTTTATTCATTAAATGTTTGTCAAATGTTGCATACATCATTAGCTGCGTTTCCCTTACAGTTTTTCACAAAATAAAAACAGTATTTATACAGTTTTGACAAAGTAGAAATGCACTTTAAACGTGTTTCCATTGAAGGTGTTTTGGAGCCTCGTAACTCTGGTCAAATCTCATCCTTTGTTGTTTCACGTCTAATGTGGCAGTAATAATTTTTTAAATCTATTGCTAAGAAACCATGTTTTCTCAGCGAGAAGTGGTCATGTGACCAGATACGTCCAAACTCAGATGTTTCCATTGCCATTTTTTATTGTGCTATTCAGAGACTGCGCATTTTCCAAGGGTAATGGAAACCCAGCTAGTGTCTTTGGTATTGTAGGCAAGCACAAAAATGTCGCTAAATGTCATCCAAAAGTTGTTCTCATAAATACTCTGATAAGGATTTACCTCAGTTTGAAAAATGCTACTTGCAAGTTTGGTTTTGACTCATCATCAAAAAAGTTCCGCACTTTGCATTGTGGGATTTGGAGTCCCGTAGAAGAACACAAAGGTGGCATCAAAGTGGAAAAGCTTCTTTAAAAAAGTGTTTTTATCGTATTCTTACAGTGATTTCTTGTGTTTCTTCATCAGACATGGAGGACAGTGATTTGTTTGGCACCATTTTTGTTCTGCTTTGTTTATTGTGTTGCCCGTGATATAATTTCATGCCAATTTGGGCTTATTGGTACTTTTCAGAATCAGCATTAGAATCAGAGAAAAACTATATTAATCTCCAAGGGGTAATTAGAAAGGCAAAAAGTGGTTTTTTAAAGAAAAAAACAGCACTAATAATAAATAATAGAAACACAAATGCGGAAAACCAGGAGCAAGACTACACAAAGAGGTTGTAAGGTAAACAAGGTGCAATGGAATGAATGTGCAAATTAATGATAAGGTGCAACGGTGGCCATGAGAGTGCCAAATGCTTATGTGACAAGTTCGAATGAACTACGGCCGGGCCCACAAAACGTCTCCACGCCGAATAGCAAGTACCACGTTCCCGAGAATTAAGTCAAATGACTCGGTTCCACCAAGTGGAAAAGGTCTCCAAAAGGTTCTTGACATCCGTTCATAGAATATCCATGTCAATGAGCATTAACGGAGGAGTAGTCATTTGATACCACCAACTGTCGCAATATTTGACTCAAATAAATGAGAATGACTTTAATGGAAAAAAGGGGCCCTCAGGCCCCTAGTGAAATTGTGTGAGGCATAATTGTAATCTACAGTTTAAAACAATGTTAGTTATCAGGTTAAGCAGCTTCAAAACTCCATCAGTTCTAATCCATGTCTGGTAAAACGTGATTTATTTATTTTTTGTCTTCCAACAAACAACCTAATTCTCATTTGGGGTTGCTGGTGCTTTAATGTGTGTTTTTGATTAAACAAGTGTGCACAGTTATTACAGCACAGCGTGACACTGAGGAGAGAAGCATCTGCTTTCGAGTCAGATGCTGACAAACGTGCTGCTGTGCGTCACAGTGTAAGCGAGCGCAGGAAATGCACTGGGATGCATTAACCATGGTCACTGATAATCAGTCTCATCCTGAGACCAGTGACCACTCACATGTACAGCCAATGAAATCCACATAGAACCCCAATTAAAGACTGTATTTACCTGTAACTCACAGACTGTCAAAAATACAACACTTATCAGTTATGGGAGAACCCAAAAATGACAGTTCCTGTTGGCAGTAGATATGGCCTGACCCAGCTGTGTGATTAGTGCTATTTGATGCCTGACAGGTTGTCTGGAAGATGCTTCCATCTGTGTCTGTGCAAGACAAGAGCCACCAGATGGGAAAATATGAGAGTTTTCATGGCTGGGGTGAAAAGGGACGGACGTAAAGGGCTCCGAGCCTCTTCTGTCAAAAAGAATTAAGCTGAAATTTGGCTCCTTTTGACATGCTGCTGAAACCTTAGAATGCACAAGATGGATAAGAGCTGCAGGGAGGGTTAGGAGCTTTAGCCTCTGATGAGATTCTGCAGAGAAAACCAGATCAAAGACAATATATTTATCTTGAGCTTTGTATTAACGTATTGAATATAGAATAGTTAAATAAGAGTTGGTAATAATGTGTGCAAACATGCTCCCAAGCTTGCAGATTTGAAAACGTGCGCTGCAGATGAAGAAGAGGATCATCTATCACTACAGACTTTATTCACATCCTCTTTACAAGCTTTTAAACCTGAGAAGTAAAACGTAAAATAAAAGCGCCTCAGATTCACTGCAGATTCAAAAATGAATAAATGCCATGGATGCAGATTTATGGCTGAAGTTTTCGGTGTTATATCATCCACCAGCGCCAAACTGTTTCTAATTCATGTCACCACAGCTACTAAAGTGAGGTCATGGAGAGCAATTCACATGTCTACAATGTACGAGGACAAAGCCTATAGGAGATGGATGTGGCATGGGTTCAAAGTCCAGGGCCGTGTTCTAAATGTCATACTAACGTACTATTCATACCAAGTTTGACGTCAAAATAACTGTAGTGCGTTCACATTAGATAGTAGGAAAAGATGTGAGAAATACCCAGATGTATATTATATTAGGACATTTTTGAAGTATACACGATGGGCACATTAGTCATACTCAACGACCCCATGATGCATTGCGAGCGGAACGTAAAATCGTCCTGGGACTGGCTTTAGGCTAAGAATCAAACATCCCCTTTCAAAACAAAAGCATCTCTTGTCTTCCATCAGTTTTTAACATTTTTGTAAATAGGGCTCTTGTTTAGAAGTTAATCGGACGGACAATATGGAATCTCCGAAATGTCGGAATGAAATATCTTTTTTATGGCTCAAATGAGCACATGTTGATACTGACTATATACTATTAAGTTTGCAGTGTATAGTACAGAGTGTGACATTTCCAACACAGCCTTGTCTCAGCTGACAGTGGATGTGAGGGGACGATCAGAGGCTTCACAAACTGTCCTAATTACATTGTCTCCATTCAGCTGTGAAGCTTTCGTTTGGCTGATTTACCTTATTCACTATAAATTGTGCACATGCTGACCTATTACATAAGCTGTACTATTGTTCTAAAGAAGCCACATGTTCTAATGGAAAAAGATTAAATCATTTCAAGAAAATTAATTTTTCCATTATCTATACAATTCTAGATAATAAGATATATGTTATATAAAAGAAAAATAACAAAAATTATAATTACAATTGAACATTCAAACAATTAAATACAATACTTTGAAAAATGTGAATGTATTGGTTATTATTAAATTCTATTCTGTTTTACAAAGGTCAAAGTTATGCATTTACCAATGAAAAACGTGTAAAAAACGATGCGACCACATTTGTGTCATTTTTAGAATTTCTCAAGAAAACAAACAAATTTTCTTTTCTTTTCTTCATCACAATGAATGACGACGCAGTGGATCGAACACAATGCTAACTATTGCTTCTCTGGAATGGTTCGATTCTCTTGGAGCTGCTTTAACTATTGCACATTTGCACTTACTGTATGTATAATTCTACTCATTTAGGACCTGGTAATGAAGACGCTTGTTATGGGGCCAATGCTAGTGGATTGCTTGAATGACCAAAGCATGCACTGTTTTACTATGTCAGGTTTCTGTCACCCAAAAACAAATATTCAGCCGGTCACACACACACACACACACACACACACACACACACACACACTAACGCACAACATCGTAGGAAAACTACAGTGGTGTAACAGCTCTTATATGCAGATACATGGGTGAATTCATTTGATTACACAAGCGAGAGCTGGCAGCAGCAGCAGGTATTTGCTGACACTGGTAAGCTGCTCTGAGAGCTGGCGTTGCTCCAGACCAACCAGTTCAACACAAACCAAGTCAGAGTTTCTAGGACACGACAGCTGACGCAGAATTTCTTGATCTCTTTCTCCCATGTGTGCATAATCTTCCCAGATTTGGCCTCCAGCTGAAAATAAAATAGGCTTTGTTTACAGAAGTGCGTCTGTCGTGCAGTGCAGGGTGCACGGAGGAGGAAACACATTTTTTCCTTACTGTATATATGTATATTATAATAATAAAGGCTATTTGTTATGCATCCTGTGGGGTTTTCATTTTGTTGCATTTTCCATTATTTCTTAGATTTCTAAACTCTGGACAGAAAGCACTTAAATTAAATACGCTAAAGTCAAGGAAAAATCAAAGCGATCAGCAGATGCCTCTGAAGAAGACTGATAGTTGAAGCATGCCAGGACATCAAAGTAAATTTCTTGAAAAACAGTTGTCTGATTAAATGAAACCTTAACATATTATACAAAAAGAAGACAAAAAGAACTTGCTGGAGTTATTACGCAGAAATCAAGGAAACATCAAAGCGATCAGCAGACGCCTCTGAAGAAGACTGGCAGTTGACAGTCAAAAAATTTCAGATCAAAGTACATTTCCTGAAAAATTGTTGCCTGAATAAATGAAACATTAACATATTACTCAAAAAGAAGAGAAAAATAACTTGCTGGAATTATTACTTGGACGTCAAGGAAACATCAAAGCGATCAGCAGACGCCTCTGAAGAAGACTGGCAGTTGATAGTGGAAAAATTTCCGGAGATCAAAGTACATTTCCAGAAATACATTTGTTTGAATAAATGAAACCTTAACATATTATTAAAAAATAAGACAAAAAGAACTTGCTGGAATTAATGTAACTTAATTCTTTGATGTTGTAAGTTTATGAATAAAAGACAGCCGTCATATTTTCCTTTTTGTGACAAATATATGTGCTTTGTATATTTCAGAGGTGAGAATTGTTTAAAGAATATATCAGATATTCACTAAATGTGCTTTATTACGGGTTGTAGAAAATTCAGAAGCAAATTATGATAATAATCTGTTCACACCTTACAGGAAGGTACATTTGCTTTTGCTGAATTATGTATGAAATCAATTTAGAAAATATTTGATACAAATTAATAATCTCAAAGTAAATTAGAATTTTGTTGAGGAATGTGACAAGTAAGAGATAAACGTTGTGTGCAGATGATTTTTTTCATTTTAGGGTAGTTTGGAGAAACGGGTTAACACAATATTGTGAGTGATAAGTTTTGATGATACGAGACGTCTGAAATTCAGAGAGTTTGAAACAGGCTGTCGGAGTTCATCTTGGATTTAATTGGTTCTCAAACAGTGGGACATTGCAGTGAAATCACAGCAGGAAACAAGACTGAAAACAGAAATCAAATGAGAATAAACTTTACTTCTGTGTGTTAAGCCCTGTGATGGAGAGATCAATGTATCAGTTATTAGGCCTCAGTCCATAAAACATAACATGGCATTTTATTTTGAAGGAACTGAAAGTACACATAAAGAAGTAAGATGAAAAGCCATTCTTTCCTTTTATTTTTTAAAAGTTAGGATACATCAAAGTGTTTGATTAATAAATACATAGTTAAATGAAACATTGATATATCTGAACCTTTAAAAATAAATAGAAAATAACAGCTTTCATCCTACTCTCATGTCTGAAGCAGCACATATTGATGACGTGTATTTTCGGTTTCTTCAAAATACAATATCCTGAGGCTGTTGAGTCTGACGTCTTTTATTTTGAAGCCTGAGGACGTGTCATTTGATGGAGGTTTTGCTGAGACAGCAAAGTCTGTTTGGTCTGATAAATGATGGTTTTCCTGATACTTCACTCTGAGACCTGAGGATGTCCTAAAATGTACACCGTACACCAGGCTGCTGTTACAGATAAAGAAATTACACTTTTTTTCCAATGACTTGCTGCTGCACAGGTATTTGTAAAATGAACAAAGAGGGTGAATGTTGCACATGAATGTTTAAAGAACCAGGTGAGATGTCCAGGGAAAACGTTTGAGTCCTCCTGACATCGAGTAACTCGTCACCAGGATCATCAGCAGCAGCAGGGAGGATTAGGATGACATGGGATTACCATCAGAATGGTGAAATGGGATGTGTGATTTATCTGAATGAACGTTAATCCGCACTTTAAACCCTCGTCTCTGAACTCAATAAGAGACGGACATGAATGAAACACACAGTTTATTGCCATCGCTCTCACTCTGTCACCTGGATTAGAAAGATGAGGAGAAGAGGAAGAACAGAAGGAAATGAAGAGAACATGGAAGAACACGACACACTACAAACTTAATGAGTATATTCTGTCTACTGTACACTATAAGTATTATTAGGATGATGACTGTTCCTACTGAAGTATACTTTCCAGGTTTCCCAATATGCATTACGCATCAAAAACCTGAATCACACTAAGGCTAAAGTATCTTCGTTGATTCTCCACCTTTGAAAGTGAGAACGTAACCAAATAGATTATCAACATGTGCTCATTTGATCCATAAAACTCGCGGAAAACACATTTCATTCCAACATTTTCAGAGATTTTCAAAGACCCTCCTTTGTACTGACAAAACTTCTGGTTAACTTCAAAACAAGAGCCCGATTTACAAAAGTGTTAAAAAATGATAGAAGAAAAGAAGAGATGCTTTTGTTTTGAAAAGGGGATGTTTGACTTTTAGCTTTAAGTTGGTGCCAGGACGATTTTACGTTCCACTCGCAATGCATCATGGGGCAATTAAATATGACTAGTGTGCCCACCGTGTATACCTAAAAAAATGTCCCGATATAGTATACATCCAGGTATTTCTCACATACTCAATCATTCCATACTATCTAATCTGAACGCACTACATACTAATTTTGACGTCAACCATTGTATGAGTATTACCTTTCCAACAAGGTCTCTTTCTATTTCCTCGTTGGGAGCTAGAATAACTAGAAAATATGGTGTTATCACTTTAAAGAAACAGCTTTCTTTAACACTCTTTACACTGAATCCAGTAAAAACCACTACCAACAAACCTTGGCCAAATCTTCTCTTTTCAACATATCACCAGTTATCTGGATCAATGATCCTGATCATGGTAGCATTATCATTTACATTTCAAAGGCTTGGAAGAAATTTCCAACCATGCAGTACAGTATAGTCCACATGTTTGGGCACCAGCATGTTTTTGCAAAACTGCGATGAAATGCACAATCCGGATAAAACATGGTGGAGTAATTGGAGAACTAAACCGACAAAACAGAGTCAAAATGTATAAAGATCAATCAATTACAAATCGAGATATGATTTTTTTGAAATTTCACCAATGATGAGAGAAACTGAACCAGAATCAGTTTATTGATCTGGATCATAATGGAATATTCCAGGGTGTAAGGTCTGTATTCTTGTATTTTTTTTTCCAAAATCTCTTAAATAGTATTGCCTTAATACTGAAAAACAAATAAATAAACGCCAGTGAAAATATTACCGTACTTTCTTGGAGAAGGTGAAAATGCACAGAAGCTGCCCATTGGTTGGTCGAGGTATTAGAAATGTTCTATCGATGACTTCCATGGAAATAAAATCCAGATATTGTTCACTTTGACACATCAAACCAACGACTTATATTAAAAAAAACGTGATAATACAAATAAATAAACAATAAATTGCATTGGGATAGGATGCGATCAACAAGTAATCAATGCTATTATGTTGTTAGAATGACTTAGGATCATTTAAACAAGCAGGAAGTGGCCGGTTTTCAACCATACACAGTGAGATCAACCTATCATTGTAAACTACTTTCAGTACCAATTTGTGATTGGGCGATGTGGGCGGTCGCTCGACTTGGTTGGGGGACACAAGACGGAGAAGGTCGACCTCTATCAAAGTGGTGTCTAATGTCCAAGCCCATGTGAATGCAGAGAAAATAATACTGCAGGTGCATTCTGTTGTTCTTTGATTATACATTATTTCCAACATAAAAAGGTGGTGATGTCACTGGGAAAGGATTGGTCTCTCTCCTACACTGACTCACCCTTTTAAATAATGAGCCCTCCTTTTTTTTTTTTTAATCTATAAATCCTGTAGAACACATGTTTTTTAAATGGATGTATTGTCCTCACCTCCTCAAATATAGAAGCTTAGGTTCCCCCAGTTTGAGGACCACTGATAGCACTGGGTTGCACTTTCTTTCTGTTTCATGTCCACATCATTTCTGCATTTACTTGCTTGGTACCATATGTAACATGTGGAGTTACAACAAAAGATGTAAAAGGTACAAAAAAAATTAGAAATGAGGGAGAAAATTGAAACGAGAAAAAACAAATTAAAAAATCTACGAATGGGAATCTTGTTTTTTTTGGTCACCTTTAGAAAAAACATTGGGTCTATTCTGAAATTCAACAAATTACGGGCAGAGCTCCTGGAGCACTTAATACACGCACAGTCTACATTTATGTTATGCTAACCATGGTTATCATCCAATAGCAAAAATAGATTTTAATAGTTGGGTTTCAACTTACAGAGGACAGTAACTCTAAAATGTTTACAAAAAAATACGCCAAATTAAAATACTTTGTCTAAAATCCCAAGAGTTGGACTCGAATTAATCAACATTACTTCATACCCATTTCCATTTTTATTTTCAGCAGAAAAAAAGGTGAATTAGGGGGTTTAGTTATTTTTTAAACACACCTACGGACTACAAAATACATATTTATGGTAAAACTGTATAGATGTATGTCTCTTGGAGGAGAAAAGCATCTGAATCTGCAGAACCACAGCGCTCCAGGACCAGGTCCATACGCCCCTACATCAAACAAAAGATATAACCTTTCTGACTAAATACAGGCTTCTCATGAATTCATCACTGAAATTACAGTAGTTTTATACCACCTAACTGTGCAGCATACTGAAAAAATGTCTTACCCTAGTAGTGACCTCTTTTCTGTAAGTAATATCGCCTGTCACAAATAACAAATGGTTTAGGAAGAGTTTTAGGAACAAAACAACAACTTTAAGATGTATACTCCGTTGAAGCATCCAACGTGGTTTAGAGAATCAAATACGTTGAAGGCCGACCTCGCTACCTTTTTAGCTTTAGTGAACCCGAATCAGAGAAATTCTCAGGTGTAGATAAATCCCACTTCCTGTGTTTCTGTCCAGCAATTGATTCTCTGTTGCTTGTTCAGACCCACGGGCGCCGTGGGAAGTGCTTAACACCAAATCTGGTCCATTTCTAACCAACTCATGGTGAGACGGGAAGATTGACATGTGACGGCGTCGACCCGGCACGTGTTCCGTCAACACATTTGGTTATAAATAGAATGAAGTGCATTGCAACTTCACAAGAAATTGAATTCAACTGGAGCTTAAAGGTTGCATTGGATTGTAGTAGTTAAATATGAAGGTGAACAGCCACCAGTGTTGGGGTCAATTCTAATTGTTATCACAGCATTGATTTTTAACTACAATTATGGCATAATTATAATTGTTATTGTAATTAATAAATAATTGTAGGGGTATACAGACACAAAAAAGGCTCAGATACCCACATCAAAAATATTAAAACCTATATTTTCATTGATTAGGAAACAAAACAAGGTAACCAACAGATGAGAAAGAAATTAAATGATAGATATTTGTTTGTAGTGTATTTTACAGCTGATTTAGGACCTGATATCATAAGAGATGCTAATGGCAAGCTAACAGAAGAGGAAGGTTAACTTTTATGAGGTTATTTATTAATTGAACTTAAGTAATTGAGAACGTAATTGTAATTGACTTTGAGGATAAGAATAATTGTAATTTAATTGTAATTGGAAAAAATGGCTGGTCACTGTAATCGTGATCGAATTATGATTCAACATGGGTAATTGAAAATGTAATTGTACTTGAAAAATGTAATTAACTCCAAGTAAAGAGTAAAAGAGTAAAAATATAAAAATATTCAATCTATCAACAAGTTTCCCACAAAGCAACATGATAATTTGATCTATGAATGTGATGCTAATTGAGAAACTAGTTGTCGAACACTGCATATGTCAAACCAATTAAATTACAGCTTACATATCTAATCATTTCCTCTGACATTTAAAGTAATATAACATGTTTCTCTCCCCTCCAGTAGCTTTCCAATTCTTGGCTCCGTTGTATCATTAATAACGTTTCATTCGGGCTGAGTTCGAGTGACAGGGGACAGTTAAGCCATGAGATCTGAAAGGATGAAGCGCTGAGATGTACAACATTGAAGAAAAAACCAAGGTGGTATAGAAATCTGATAAAGGATGAGTTAGAGTTATTGTACAAGGGGCTGAAAATATCAGGCGAGATGGAGTGGAAGCATCGACAAAAGGAACAAAAGGGCGTGTGATGCTTCAATTGATTCAATTACGTGACAAAAAAAGTCTTCCAGCTCTGAGATGTTGATGTATTGATTAGTGGCCACTCAGTTACCTCCATCATTGTTGATACCTCATTCATCTCTAATGCATCTAATGTGGGTAGCATAGCCTTGATGATAAAGAAATATAACCGTAGAACTACGGTAGAGAGGAGTAAAAACATAGACATTAGAGGAAAAAGCAGAGAGCTGTGGAGGACGGGATCCAAAGTGGATGGTCTTGACTTGGAGAATTACTGTGACAGATTAGGAGTTAATGTTCAGCTGCACCTCTAATATGCACACAATAATGATGTGTGAAGCCGAGGGTTGAAATCAAAAGCACCAGAGGAAACGGTGATTGTTCGCTCGCTCATCTCAGAGCCATTTTTCACATGTTTTACACACGGAGAGTGTGCAGAAAAAAGGAAAAGTAATCTTAAAAGTACCGTATAGCTTGAATAAGTAGAATATATAATCATCATGTTATGTGAAAACACACAGCCCTTTTCCATACTGGAGTCTCTGTTTCTTTAAAATATGTAAATTAGGCACTGTAAAGAATGGATTATTAGTAATAAAAGTTGTGATCATAAGTATGCATATTCTTAAAATTGATTCTTCACCTGTTCAAACTAGCTTTTCCATAAACCCTTTTTTGTTTTGTTTTATTGCATGTAAAGCGTCTTTGTGTCCAAAAAGCGCTATACAAATTTGATGTATTATTATTATTATTATTATTATTATTATGTGTGTGTGTGTCTTGTTATAGTCCAGGCTTAGGCATTTTAATTGAGCATTTAAATCAGATGATTGTATTTGTATCATGTATTGTGTATGTGGAGTTGTGATGTTTAGCTTTTTATATTCTGTATCTGCTTCTACCCTCTGCACCATGGGACTATGGATGGAAATTAGCATTTAGCTAAATCCGGTGTATTAACAACTGTGGCTGTACATTAATACACACTGTTCCAAACAAAATAACTAAATAAATACATAAATAATCTGTAACTTTTTTTAAAATATCCTTGCTCAAATAACCTCTTCTGGACAAACACGTTATGTTGTTTCCCTTGACATTGTCTATCAGCTCATAATGATGGAATGATTTAGTGATAACACACATTTAAAAAAATCTCATTTTGTAAATAAGTAGAAAGAAACAGTATTTAGTGGCTGCTGAATAGATTTAGTTTTCTCATTTCATGTCATCTCACATCTGACGTATGACCAACACTGACATTGCAAATGTACCCCCATTTGAGAAACATGAAGGATATAAGGGTTTTATGCTGGGGTTACACAGAGTGCTGACATGTTACGTCATGAAACAGTACGTAAAATGTCATGAGTCAGTGGCCAATTGTCTGCAGAATGAGTATTTGGTTCAGCGCTCAAGGTTTTTTATTGTCCCAAAATATTGTTTCCATAAACAAAACAAAAAATTGTTTCTCAGGAACAGCGGCATACAAGAAAACAAATAGTAATAATAGAATAATAGAAATAAATAATAAAGTACACACAATACACACAATTACAGTAAAAATAAGAGTGCAGGTACACACCCAAATTCATCTCATCATCACTTATTGGACAGTTCACATTGCTCAACATTACTCCATCTGTCATCAGGCAGTAGCTACTGCACTTCTGAGGAGTAACTGGAATAAATGGAGAAGCATCAGGAGCTGCGCCTGCTGCTGTCTAATCGTGGACTGTGATGTTTACTTCAGCTGTGGTATCTTGAAACGGTGACAAATAAAGTGAGGGGTGGTCTCGTGTGCAGTGTGGCGTAGGCGTATAAATCACTTGTGAGAAGAAAACTTTGTAAGAAACATGTCGATCTGCGTCAATTTGTCGCAGAACTCTGTATATGGCAGTCAATCATGGCCTGTTGTTTTGTTTTTACACACAGCAAAATATTTTACAGAGTTGCCATTTCAAGATTATTGAGATCAGATAATAAGAATATATTTCCATAAAATAATGCTCATTTTACTGGATTTATGTTGTCCAGTGTCTGCTTTCCCATTTCCATCAGCGATTAGAATTTTAATGGTGTTACAGAATATCCAATGATTACCATTGCCTTGATGATACTTGTAATGAAGCTGCAGCTGCTTTGCATTGATAACCAGCCCCAGTGTGTGTGTGTGTGAACCAGTCATTAAAAAGTGTGTGTGTGTGTGTGTGTTTAATATTCCAATCAGAGGACCTCACATGAAATGAGAGAAACCTCTGGAAGTCATTCCTCACAGTTCAGGAGTTCCTACAATATGGTTCAAATATCTAATTAGCACAACGGAGTCGTGGTCCCAACGCAGCAACAGTGGCGGCAATAAATTACCATCAAATTGAATCAAATGACCGCCTCGCAAAAGTTGTGTTTCATACCTGAAGTTGTGTGATCAAAAAACTGCTGAATTGTTTTTGATGTCCAAAGTAACCATGGAACCATTGATTTCATTTACAGTACACTGTAAACACAAATAAGTTACCAGAACTAAAAAGAATTGAGGCAATCAATTGCTTTAATATGTTTAAGTTGATTAACTTAAAAGTCAATTTTTTCCAGAACTTAAGAGACTTGGATAACTGGCTACATGTCCTTTTTGATAACAGTTGAATTAAAGTGCTATATAAATTAAGTTTATTTCTAAATAGTCCCTATTTGAAACAACAAAAATAACAGAAATGTATCATTCTTAGTATGTCATTTTGTTGTGCTTACTTATAAACAAATATAGTTCTATTTATTCTGAAATTATTAGTTTAAGTTACTCAGACAGGAAGAAGGTTACATCAACTTGATATAATTAAGTTAGTCAGTAGAACTTTTTCTATAACTTTGAGTATAAACTACTTTATCTATTTAATTACTTTGAATATTCGGGTTTACAGTGATATGTTCTTACCTTTATTTAGGTTTGAAGAGGTATTCATAATTTTGAATATCCAAAAGTTTGGACAAATGTGAAGTCTAGATGTTTTTCTGTTGCGGGTGTAAAATTATATAATGGCCTCAGTGAGAAATTTAAGTTGTTTACTACCTTTACAAACCTAAAAAAATGTCTGAATTATACAATTACTCATGAATATTAAGTTAAGATAATAGATGTGTTTAATATTGGGTTTTATATATATATATACTTTATGTATTGAGTGTAGAAATGTAACAAATTACTTTACTTCTTCTAAAACGTACAAGTAAAATAACAAGTGGCCATAAAAGCAACTCAATTACAGTAATGTGAGTACTTATAATCCATTACTTTCACCTCTAAGCCTCACACACATTCAACTGCTGCCTTTATATTCTAAACTCTCTCCCTCAGAACCACCACAAACCTTTCTTTTTTTATCACTATAATACGTTGGGGCTCATCTGTTTGAATGGAATCAACTGTTCCAACCCATTGTTTTTCTTTGATAGTGAGTGAATGAGACGTCGATGGAGATGATTTTAAACTATTAAATCAGCTTAAATCTCTACAAATAACATAAAAAATGGAAATAATCTGCAAAAAAAGACAAAAATCTACCCTGAAAGTAGAGACTAAGTAAACTACACAATTACATGATTGCTTCAAATGATGTGTGACAAAAAGGCACTTTCCCTTTTTATTTACCCCTTTTTTCCTTTTATGTATTTCTTTTAAAATTTTGCTTTTTTTTTCTTGTTTGTTTGTTTTCCTTGCTTTATTATTTTTTTTCTTGACTTATTTAATTTATGACAGTTGCCTGTGACAGTGATTTTTTTGTTAATTATTGCAAGTATTTTAAAAAAAAAAAAAATCTCTACATTTATCCATTTCCAAACATCTGTTTTGCAAACTTACTGCATGATATTCACTCACTCTGCTGTGATGTCACTGAAATGTGTGCAGCCTAGTCAAAGAGGCACTGAAAAATAAATGAATGAATGAGAAATTGAATGAATGAATGGATGAATGAATGAGAAATTGAATGACCAAGCCCGTGCACGTGTTACGGGAGGATGGTCTGCGGTTGCTACGGTAACAGCTAGGGCTGGCTTTAAAGGACGCTCAGCATAATCTACATTCAGTCAATCAAAGGCCTGTGCACGTGCTCGCTTTGAGGCAAAACCGCAGCCGTTTGTGCATAAAGTTGAACTCAATGATTAGAGGAATTCCTTCAATTTACACTTCAACTCTGGGTGAAGTCTTGAGGGGAGGAAAATACCAGTTTGAACAGGGAAAATGTGGAAATTCAGAGAGGAATGCACATCAACAACTCCTCTGAAGAGGGATTTTTTTTATTCTTCCGAGAATAAGATGAGAGTCACGCTCGGGATGCGGCAGAGGATAAAAATACCCCTGAAGTTTCTATTTTCTCCGGTTGATCTCCCCCTTCCGTGTACGTGCTATTTTTAGCTCCCGTTGAATTGTAAACCCAGCGCGTGAGCTTCCTTGTCTGCCACTGGGCTGCACGTGAGCCCCTCCGCACGTGCAACTCTTCTTACTGATGGTGCGTCAGACACTTCCGGTGAGACCCAGAGAGAAAGAAGTGGAATTAATGTCCCCATCAGGGGGAAATAATGACACGCATAAATATTTGAACACTTCTTACTCAACATGCGAGTGCGTTGTTCAAGTCTATTTTAAGTCTATTTAAAGTAACTGTTTAAAACGACATGAGGTCATTAGCGACTCCAAGCTGATAAATGTCACTGTTTTTCCAATAGAAACATGTTCCAAAGAAAATCTCACTCCTTGCAGATCTACCAAATTAATCATCCATTCATTGTTCACCGTGTTTTTCTTTACAGAATCAATTTGGTATGTATGGGGTTTATGCAAAACAGTTGGTTTTCTCAAAGATTGTCTGCAAAACTTCTTCCCAATGTCTTCATCTGATGCACGGAATGTAAAGGAGAAAAAAGTAAATTACACACAATTCATGAAACCAAAAGCACAAAAAAGCATAGGTAGAGTTTGAGATTCTTGCCAGGGAGGACAAAAGAAAAAATAGAATTGAATATAAAGACTGTCTCAAGACCACATTGTGTGTAACATATGATAATAATAATGAAAAAATGATTAGTAACATAATTGATAATGTTGACTACAAAAATTTGCATTGACACATTATTTAATGTTGTAAATTCATGATAAAATCAGGCCGGCGGCCGCTTCCTGCTTCATTTTTGCTGCAGTACCATATATGAACTGCTGGGGGCAGTGTCGCTTCACCATTTAAATTGTGAAAAAGAATTGCACAACAAAAGTAGAACCAACCTAAAGTCTCAAAGGTTTGGGACCATTTCACTGAAAAGTCATACTCGATCTGTGACATGAAACTAACAGTAATATGTTAGAATCAAATGCAGCAAAACACTTTTATTTAAAAAAATCTCAATAACTTAGCCATGAAAGGAAGACAATCGTCACATGACTCGAGCACCAAAAAAAATAACAGTTCCGAAGATGCACATCATGTTAAATAAAAGTTATTATTAAAAAACAGTTCCTAATATTCTCCCACTGCCCCCCTCCGCAAACTATGGCTAAAAGTACCACTAGAACCTTTGTTTTAATCGACAACAGCTGGGTTTCAGTCACGTGATTATGACAACGCGAGAAGGATGTAAAAATGGAGAATACGCCTATGGGAAAAAACGGTTGCAGAGAGTACGTATTGTACTGATTTAGATCCAGTTTCACTACAAAGATAAAAACAATAATTAACAAATACGTTGGGCGTGACCCGTATCTCATAAAGATGAAGTTTGCCGACCATCGAGGCTGTTGGTATCACAAACTATCTGGTCCTTCAGACATCCTACCACACCAAGCAGCAGATGAAAGCCTATAAAAATATGGAAAAATATAACTTTTTTGTGAGCCAGTGGGTCCACAACCTCGGTATCAAACGGCTCCACGATGATTATCGTTTGGTCTTCGCCAGAGTGAGGTGTTCGGCTTTAACTGTGCACAGTGTGCAGGGGTGAAAGAAAAAAGGTAAATAATATAGTCAATGAGCATTTAACAACAACCGAATGCTATATAAGCACAGCCACAAAAACAAAGTTAACATACGCTAACATACCTCTGTGGTCGCTACAGATACTGGCATTAGCAGACTCTGCTTCTCCCGACCGCAGACGTAGGTTTAAAATCCACTGTTCTGTGAGCTTTTTACATTTCTCACCTTTGTGAACGACAATCTTTGGGACTCTATAAAATCTCTTTTCCTTTTTTCGGTTAGAATGATTGGAGCAGCTGTAAACTCCACAAAACATGGGCATTTTGATGATTTCAGACGGCAGATTCTCAAGCTACTTCACTTCCTGCCCTCCATCTGAATTCAACACTCTTGCGATGCAGCAATATGACGTCACATGAATGCAACCAATACTCAGATCAATCGATCAAAAGTCTCGGTAACACTTTAGTTTAGGGAACACCTATTCACCATTAATTAGTTGCATATTAGCATGCAAATTAGTAACGTACTGACTCTTATTTAGACATTATTAAGTACGTATTAATGCCTTATTCTGCATGGCTTTATTATACAACCAGTAAGTTGTATATGAACTATGGTCTCAACATGATATGGTTAGGATTAGTGTTAACGTTAACCCTAATCCTAATCCTAACCCTGTTTGGACTGCAAGACTGCCATTAAGTGTATAATAAGGAATTAATAAGAATAAGGCATTAATAAGTACTTATGATGACTAATTAAGAGCCAATATGTTATTAATGCTAAAAAGCAACTAAGTAATGGTTTATAGGTGTTCCTTAAACTAAAGTGTTACCGAAGCCATAAATGAGCATGTTTCAAATCTCACGTTCCCACTGTCACTGGTGTCTTGCAGTAGAGTGGATTTAAAAAGGATATTTACATTTTGTTCTTTTACTGTTTTCGGGTCTTATATGAACTTTTGGATTCACTGTCAAAAGTGTGTTTCTTACACGTCGGTACCGTACAGTGCACATGTGTTTTGTGTTGATGTTAGCCATTTTAAATTGAAGCTGACTGCAGGAAGTGGGGGCCTCTGTGTTTAAATCCACACTTTTTTGACCACTTGTATCGACTCAATCTAAAAAAGCTTTGGGATGGATTGTTGATTACATTCTGTGCAAAGATTTTCAAGAGCTGCTTAGGATAAATCTCACTGACTTTGGTGATCCGAGGAGTTTTGATGGCTAGAGCAAACGCTATAGGGGATATGCTGTCCACGCATACCACATCCCACCTCTGCCTCAATATATCTTCCCACCTGACTTGAATGAAGAGAGGACTATAATCTGGTCTTTTGTGAGTGAACATTGCTCAAGGTCAATGTTGTTTCTGCTGAAAAACTGCAGTGAAATATCATTTAACAATAATTGTTTGCATCTATGCAACATCTGTGTTTCTTTAGCGTGGAAAACCACAGAGAGCAATGAAAAAGAAATGACGATGATGACTATTGTCTCATTTGTAACAACTGTAACTAATGTACGTTACAAAAGAGGAAACTCTAAACCTTAAATTCCTCAGCGCTGTCTTTACTGATAATGTACTACTGATGTGTATGTATAATATACGCACATTTTCTAAATTGGTACAAATGATGGATGGCTGAATGTGACGTGACTTGATCTGTTTGCTTAGTCATGAACTGGTTTCTGATTCAGATTCAGAATACTTTATAGACTGGAAATTCAGTTTCAGTTGCATCCTGTCCAAGAAACATGAAAAGACAATCACATTTAACATGGGAGTACAGGAGCGGAAGTACTGAGCGCTCCGTATCTTAGATGAGAAGTGGAAAAGCATGAGGTAAGAAGAGGGAAAAAGGCAATTCCCAATCTGTGCTCCTTTATGGAGTACAGTGTTGAATTAGGAAAAAACCTTGGCACACACAGAAACACCAAAAAAGACACAATTACAACAAAATTCAAGGACATAGCACATATGGTCAAGGGAGGGGACTTGTGGAGGGATGGATTGCAGCCAGCTGCAGGGGGGCGCATGCAACCTCTTACTGGTGCCTCGCTCACCCCTCCTGCTGCCACTACGCGGGGGGGAGGGAGGGAGGGAGGGGGGGACGGTGGGCCAAAGAAGGCGTTGAAACGTGATCCCGTTCGCTTTATTCTGTACAGTTCATCCGTCGCAGATGACGTGAAGCTACCTTGGGTAGATCTGGTTCAGAAACAAAATTCCAGGTGGTGTTGGGGAAGAGGAGGAGGAGGAGGGGACGGAGCGTCAGTCAACACAAACATCCTGGAGAATAGTCAGCCTTGAATTGCCTTGTGTATGAAATATGCGATACAAATACATATGCCTTGCCTATAGAAGTATGTGACAGAAAATAGAAACCATGAATCAAAAAATATTTCAATAATTAAAGCAAGTAATTACCGTCACAATCATATATTCTCCTACTCATAAAATATGAATTGTGATCAATGCATAAGATCACATGACCACAAGAGTGAGTGTTACAGTTTTGTTTATTAGTCCAAATATCTATACATTTTGGTAGAATTTTCGACGAAAACTACAACAACATTTTTTGGTCAACAAATTATCACGATCATCATGATACTAACACATTTATTTGATCTTCTAAAGCTGCATGTAAACATCAACACACAGATCACAGTGTGAAAAAGAGGCAAACCATCAATTTGTGTGATGCGTTTTATTTCCCAAATCTAAAATTAGACGAATCCGTTGTGATGCAAAGGAAAGATTATGATCATCATGACATAAATGACCGTTATCCAGCTCGGCTGCCTGTGTTTACATCGCTGTGCGGTTTAATTTGCACATTAGAAAGGCCTTCTCCCTGGATGTGCCACATCGTGCTGCTAGTGCAGCTTTAAATGCTCCACATTACTAACAAACACAATTTGAATGATTTCAGCCTTAAATCTGCAGTTTTTATGACATAAAAACTTAATAAAAGTGCATGCATCTGCTGTGCAACCAATTTGACGTGGAACAATGCTAACGTTTGTTGTTGATGGAAGGCTAAATGAGGAAAATGCTTGGCTAAATGTTCGTGCTTTATAAAACATCACTGTATTGAACTCGCATTGCACAATATGTGGAATGCAGAGAAAGAAACAATGAGCTGTTTCTCCTCTGAAGGTCTGATGTTGCTTTCACAAAGAATGAGTCGGATTGGATTGAATCAGTGTTCTGCTTCTCTCAACGAGAACATTCTTCACAGTAGTAGATGGATGGAATCAGTCATTTCATTTGTTCTAGTTTGAATAATTAGTTTTTACCCCTCATAGTAGGATTTCCAATTCATGCGATCTATACCTGTACATAAAATGCATCAAAGTTCTAAATTCTCGCGGCTAGGCCAACAGTCCTGTTTTTGTCCTTCCAAATATTATCATTATTACTTGTGATGTGGTGGCTTTCGATTGATTGGTGTTATATTATTTCATATAAGAGCATCTGCTTTAGGGTTCTCTATCTGTAAGCTTAGGGTATCTGCTTGTTTCAACACACCCTGCCTGGAAAGTGATTTGACTCCCTGCTGTTTCCATTCAGGTGTGCCTCGTCTCCTGATTGCCTTCCTTCACTGTCTTGATAGGTTTGTTGTTGGACCGTCCGTTTTCTCTCTCGGTTCGTTTGCATTCTGTCTGTTGGTTCATTAGTTGGTCAGTTTTGTACATTTCTTGGTTCATGTGCTCCTTTGTTATTGGGATTGTAGACTTGATTTTTCATGTCTTCATTGCATTACCACCTAAACAGACCTCTTCAGTACATTAGTTTTCTTTTTGGATCAGACGACTACCTGGGTGTCTTCACTCAGCTCTTGACTGACATTTTTACATTTAAAAAAGAAGAAAAACTCACCAAACATTCATGAAGAGTGGTTTTCTCGCTGCTGTTGAGATGTTTGTGAGCTCTGCATGTTTACACGTGTCACTTCAAACAGTTGACTGTGAGAAAGGAGAAATCAGTTCACACACATTAAATAAACACTCACAGGTGATAGTTATTTATTTGTAACCATGTACCAACTCATCAATTTCCTCTTTTTTGATGAAAAAAACACAAACCAGGAATATGTTGCATATGAGGATTTGTAATTGAATTGAATTGTACAACTGCTGCCATCTAGTGGAGGAGAAGAAAACTGCAGGTATCTCTAGTTTAAGGTAAGAATGTCGGTTTAAATCTAATCTACGTTAATGATTAGATTTAGTGAAATGTAATAAAATCTAAAAGAAAATTACTTTGGTAAAAGCATCACGAAAAACTTGAATAGTTTATTAGTTTTTTGCACAGGGTGGACATTTTTGTAATCCTCATCTCTTTATTCTATTGTCTTTATTCATCCATTGTTCACATCAGATATAAGTAGTTAGAAAGGTAACTCACAAAAAACACTTTAAAGAAAAATGTGCTTTCTGCAAAAAAAGAAAAAAAAAATAATCTAAATTTGACATTTGTGCTTCAGGCACAGATTTATGGTTTTAAAGTAAATATATTGTGAAATTTATCAGCCAATCCTATTTATATGTTCACAGTACATCCTCTACAGTGATGCCAAAACATCAAATCATTTCTAAAATAAACTTGCTAATCGTTTCAGTCACAGTGAGAGAATTGATTCAACAGAGCCATCAATTCATTTCTAATTGTTCCGGAGACACAAAAAACAAATTGCTTACAATGAACAGAATGACATAAATTCCTACAGTCCTTGAGAGCCGCTGTCCTGCATGTTTAAATAAACCTGAACCTAATTATTGTGACTTGTTCAACTAAACAATTAAAAATGTCATAAATTAAAAAAAGCTTTTTATAATGTCATTGTACAACAATGAATGTTCTCTCCAAGAATAAGGAATGACATAACACACATTTAAATAAAAAACTGGAAAAAGGAATATAAATAACACTCACACACTATATATAATGATAAATTCCAACATATATCTGCCATAAATAAACCACTTAATACCTAAATATTATCCCTGTAGCTATTTATTTATTTACTTTTAATTGTGGCGGAGTTGGTCCTCCATATGATCATTCCGAGCTTAATATAATTCATAGTTTTTGGATGAAATCAATCTCTAATTTTATAACAAGTTTTATTCACTTGGAATGTTATTCTAAAACTGATTAAAATATATTTGAATAGAGGCCGTTACTGCATTGCTTAGCTATGGTAAGGTTGGAGTGAAAATGTTATTGAGTGATTATCAAACAAAAGGAGAAAAAGACGAGTTATGGTGGACACACCCCCTGTGGGAGTGCATTGGTAATAACTTTATTGCAAAAATACAGGTTCCCTCTATCCCAGAGCAACACAATCCCTCATGAACACACACACACACACACACCCACATTTCCCCGTCTTCAACACATTCCTCACACACTTTCATCCTTTAGTTTACATTCATTTGCTCTCTCTCTCTTTCTCTCTCTCCACCTCCTGGTTGCTTCTTTTTTTTCTGTTACCCATTGGGTGAGACTTAGCAGTTAGACAGGAAACAACAACAGTTGACCAGCAGCATTAAACACGAGGTCTCCTCCACCTCCGAGTCCATGGGAGCACCCATTGGGTGGGTGTGTTCACCTTCTGTCCGTTGCTTACACAGGATAGTGAGGGAAGGTTCGTTTGCATAGCGGACTCATGCGCTACAATTGGCTACATTCTCCCACATCCAGAACCCCCCCCCCAAAACAAACAAATAAACAAACATGAAAAATGAAAACATTAAAGTCGCTCTCTAAGTTAGGTGCCAACCTTTGGTTTCCTTAAAACTATCAGTCAAACTCAGCAAACTCTCAAAGAACTTGACCTTCACTGGTAGATGTTAACTTTAAAGCATATTATAAAAATATTAAACACATGTTAGAATGCTACTGAGGAAGGGAGTGAAGTCAAATCAGTGTTTGATCTGAGAAACTGCTCATATCTGAAAACAAACCTTAAATAATAATAATACATACATAAATACTATTTTTTTTTTGTTCAGGGGCCAAATACAGACTAGTTTGACCTGAAGTGGGCCACAGATTTTAGGCATTTTTACTTAGTGCTGCAGGCCGTATTGGACGCTCTAAAGCACATGTGTCTGGGCTCCAAATCTGTGATCTATTGTGTAAATTACCAAATAATTAAGCCCTTCTAAATACACAACTTCAATGAAACTCCACAATTTTTGGAGCATCGCAATTTTCCTATGCTATTTTCACTTGACTGCAGTCATTTTAAATCTCAAATTGTTCAAAAAACTTAATTTTACAGAAATTATTTCACATAATTATCCCAAATTAACTAAAAATTTGTCACAAAATCAAATAAATTTAAAGGTGAAAATCCTGCAGGGACTAATATCTGTCACTTATCGCCTTGAATACTTTTTGTATCATTTATACGTCGTGTCACGTGTAAACTTGGTGACATTAATTATAAAATTACTTGATTTCCCACCTAAAATCTGCAGCCCATTTAAGATCAAACTAGTTTGTATTTGGCCCCTAAAGTCAAATTAGTTTAACACCACTGCTCGAGTCTAAAGGGCCAGATTTGGCCCCCGGGCCATGAGTTTGAGACCTGTGACCTCAGGCCTTGGAGTAAAAACCAAACAAACCACTGACTTCTCTTGAGCTTTTCACTCACAAAGCATTTCCAAGTGCACTTCTGCTCAGTAACCATGCAAAGTGCACTTGATTCATCTGTTTTCAGAAAACTTGACCGAAGCGAAACCTACATTCTCTCGTTCCATCGCGACTTCTTCCGTTGGAACCGAAGCGGAGCAGGAAAGGAACTGAACAGGAAGCGCTTGTCTTTGAATAATCTCCCGGTAGAAACGGGAGAGCTGTCATTGGTCGGTGAGCGGTTTTTGGAGCGAAGGGGGGGGTGGGGTGGAAAACTCCAGCTAGACACTTGTGAAGTGCACTCCACTCCTATTTGAAATGCAGACATGAGGAAGTACCACGTTTAGTTTTCAATAGTTAATTAAGTATCATTACCAACATTCCATAAGGTCTTATTAATTAATATACAGGTTTCATACTTGAGTTATTTGTACATGACTTGTAGGTATTAGAGAGTTCAGTCTCAGCAGGTTTACTGTGTGAACACACACAAAGAAAAACCCCAAAAGAACAAAAAGAGAAAAAACTAATATGGCTGTCCATCTGAAACAGTTCAGCTACGTGTGCGTTCCAAAACTGGAAATGCCCGTGAAAGAAGAGGAAGAGTAAGAGGCGTGGCTACTTGGTAAAGCGTCTCCCCCCTGAGCTGAGGGTCCCGTTGGGTAAAAGCAGTGAGTCAACACGTCTCCCTCTCAGACTGCACAGGGAGGGACACCAACGTTTTGGGGGTTGGAGTGACTGCATAGACAGAGTAGTAGGTGGAATACGAGGGAAGGCGAAGCAAATGCTGCAGGCGCTGAGGGAGGCTCCATGTCTGTGCAAATGTTTGTGTGTGCGTGCATGTGTTTGTGTTAGAATGGAGAGAGTTTTGATTGATTGATTGATTGATCCAGGTTTGTGGTGGCGGAAACATCAGTGGAGGAAAGTGGGACTCTGGTCAGACGACAGCTTGACCCCCGTCAGACAAAGCCAGAAACTCCCTGCACCCCCCGACAGCTCCTGCATCACAGGAGACACAACACGGTCGACAAATCACACGATTAGTCATGTTTCTTTAAAAAATCTCTTCTCACCCAACCCACAAATGCCTTTAAGAAACTAAGAATATTTTCTAAACAATTTGATTCCATTTTTACCCTACACCAAACTTGCCGTATTTTAACCTATTTTGCTCCTTTTAATGCATTTTTGCTACATTACTCCCATTTCTCCATCAATTTTCAATTTCTTTTCTGCACTGTTTAACTTTCAAAACATTTTTGGCACTTATAAATGCTTTTCGCCACTTTTCTTACCTAATGTCGCATATATTGACCCATTATTGTCACTTTTGACCTTTTTTCCGCATATTTCAAGCTTATTTTTGCCAAATCAACCACATTCAAGATTTGTCATGAAAATGATTTTTTTTCCCATTGTGCTGAGAAAACTTAACCAATTCACTTCAAAACAAGAGTCCTATTTACAAAAGCCTTAAAAAACTAATGGAAGACAAGAAGAAATACTTTTGTTTTGAAAAGGTTTGAGCTTGAAGCCAGTCCCAGGACGCTTTTACATTCCGCTCGCAATGCATCATGGGGCGGATGAGTGTGACTAGTGTGCCCATCTAACGTGAACGCACTACATACTCATTTTGACATCAAACTTAGTATGAGTAGTATGTTAGTATGACATTTTGAACACAGCCTTTATGTGTCTAATAAAGATCTGCAACTCAAATAATGTGTTTTTAGTTTACACCAGTAGTAGCGCTAATGCTAATCAAAATGCTGGATGCCAACCAGGGTTTACCAAGATGTAGAAGAAGAATAAGGACATTTCAAGCAAACAGAAGTTAAGGCTACATTAACTCTCTCTACTTTGCTGTTACATGCTTTATAGTCAATATGACTTATATAAATATGATAAAACTTCAGGTAACACTTTACCTGAATTTTTATACATGAGGCTGATATTACACTGTCATTATTATGATATGACACCAGTCATTAGCATTAATAAAGTGTCGTAAAGGCTGTCATTAAGCGTCGTTTGTTAACCATTTGTTACCCTAACCCTAACTAACCCCAGTAGATCCCTCCACCTAAGCCAAAAAATAGCTGCAAAGGTGTCATAATTTAGCGAACGACTCTTAATGACAGCCGTCATGACACCTTATTAATGCTAATGACATGTAATGACAGTGTAATATCAGCTCTATGTATAAACCGTCAAATAAAATGTGACGTGACTTTTCTTTGCAGTTCGTTGGAAAAGTTCCAAGTTGTGAAGACTCAGAAAAAAAACTTCACTGAAATGATTTCCTTTAAAAAAAAATTGGTGTACAGGTTTAAAAGGTGAGCCGAGTGTTTACCTGTGAGGCGGTGGAGGGAGGTGGTGATGAGGAGGTGTTGGTGATGAAGAGGATGGAGGAGATGGTAGCGGTGAGATAGCAACAGGGACTCAGATGAGAGGAAGCAAGCAAGGAGAGGCACTGACATCAGCCTGCTTCACCTTTGAGAGATGGACAGAGAGAGAGAGAGAGAGAGAGAAATAGAGAGAGAGTGAGGGAGCAGGAGGACAAGAAGACAGAGAAGCAGGGCAAACAGAAGTGAGACAAACAGCAGGAAGAGGACGAGCACTGGGAGAAGCCATGTGTGCAGCGTGGGAGCGTCTCAGTGTTGACGTGAACTCACAAAGCTGCGTGTGGAGCTGAGGCGGCTGCGGCGTGACGTAACCACGGAGCCACTCAGGCTGCGTCCGATTCGCCTCCGGTTTTCACTGTACATCTCCTCAGCGTCATCACCTGGCTCTGCTCCGATATGCCTCTCTCTCATTGGCTGCAGAGGGAGAAGTGATCTGTTAAACACTGATTCAAAGTGTTGATGGTGTGATGGGGGTGTGGGGGTCGCTGGTCTTGCCTTCTTGAGGTAGGTGGGGGTGCTGGTGCAGCCGGCCCCGTACACGTTTCTCTCCAAGTCAGCGTTGGGGGTTTTGGAGCGAACCTGTCCCCCCACCCTGGATATGAGCCGCTCTGAGGGGCTGCAGCCTGCCAACATATACACATAACACACACACTTAACACACACACACACAGCAACTCTCACAACTTCAAACTGTCACTATTCTATTAATTCAATAAATGACAAAAATGACCATTAACTAATAATTTCATCGTAAAGCAACGTGCTTCCTATGACCTCTGTCCCTTGACCTCTACCCAATTCTTTTCTCTGATATTCATTGTAACTACACGACTTGTTTAAAGGAATATTAAAGTAGCTGTTATTTTACCTTGATTAAACAAAAAAATTATAAATTCCAGAAAGTTAATTTTGTCTTCTTTTTGAATAATATGTTAAGGTTTCATATATTCAGACAACTTTTATTTTCACTAAGTTTACTTTGATCTCCCGACATGTTTCGACTGTCAACTGCCAGTCTTCCTCACGGGCGAACTTGAACAAACTTGCTGGAATTGCTTTGTGGAAGTCATGGACAAAACTGTCCAAGCACTGGACACATCAAAGCAATCAGCAGACGATTCTGAAGAAGACTGGCAGTTGACAATCAAAAACATGTCAGGAGATCAAAGTAAACTTCGTAAAAAGGATTATTTAAAAAAAAAAAAAAAAAAAAAAATTAAATGATCATTTAAAAAAGTTATTTCACAGGCAGAATTTCAGTTGGGCCAGAAAAATGTGCTCAAAGGGCCATAAGGAACCCGCAGGCCGCAGTGTGCGACCTGTGACCTGCACAAAGCCGTCTGTGCGTGTGCGTGTGCATGTGCTAGTATGTGTGTGCGTGTGCTAGTGTGTGTGTACCTGTCCTCCCAGCCTGCAGACTGGCCTGGTAAAGTGAGTCCAGCTCAGACACCTCAGCATCTTCCCCCTCACAGCTGGGATCTCCGTTTCGCCCCAGTGCATGCTGGGAGCTGTGGTGCCCCGGCGACGACTGGCAACTGTAGCTGAGGTTCTGAGTGGAGGTCTGTGGCCTGAAGGGGACGCAGCGGTCGGGGGGCGTGTCATACGGCGTCACCACAGCATTGGGGTGGTCCAGGCTCCAGGAGGACCAATGACGCGTGCCGCTGTCCAGGAGGTACGGTGGTGGTGGTGGTGGCGTGGGGACGGCGGTGGGGGACTGGTGCTGGGGCGCCTGCCAAAGGGGGTTGAGAGGTTTCGGAGGCGGGGGGGTGGAGGGGGGAGGGTCTGAGTGTGTGGATTGTGAGGTGTTAGGGTCCCAGAGACGCAGAGGGAGCGAGGGTAGGGAGATGGCCAAGTGCTTCCCCAGGGGTCTCACACTCACCCCCCCTGCCTGCAGCAATTCACAGAACCTCACCCTCGCCCCCTCCTCCCCCCTCCTACCAGCGCACTCCACCTCCTCCCCTCCATCTCTCCCCTCCACCAGGTTGTAAGGAGCACAAGAGCGAGCGCTGTTTAGGGCGAGTGCGTGGCGAGGGAGTGGGGGGCGATATGGTGGAGGGGGCGGGGGCGGGGCCTGGCTGGGCATCACCTGGTCCTCTTCCTCCTCTTGATTGGGCGTCAGCAATACTTGGAGCGGGCCAGGCTGTTCACTGTAGGACAACAGAGAGAGAGAAAAAGAGATAAAACATTCCTGCTCTGACGTCAGGTGAGTTACTGCATCGCAGGAAGGTCACACACACACACACACACGCACACACACACTAAACAAACAGCTACAGTGGTGCAGCCACCGTTCACAGCCATGCTGTTCATGAGTCGGGCTCATAGGCAGAGTTTAAGAAAAAAAAAAATTAAATACTGTAAAGAAACCGTCTCGAATTCACGCCAACCATAATTTGTGTGACATATACAATAATGCAAAAATGATTAGTAACATAATTGATAAAGTTGACTCCAAAAATGTGCGTCGACGCCTCGTTTATTGATTTAAATACAGGAACTGCTGGGTGCAGTGTCGCTTCACCATTTACATTGTGAAGAAAAATTGCGCAACAGAAGAAGAAATTTGGGACCATTTCACTAAATACCAAATACTACACAACCGAACTAAAATCTGTGACATTAAACTAACAGTAATATCTTGGAATCAAAGCAGCAGAAAAAAAAAATTCTTAGGAATTTTGGAAAACTTTTGACCACTGGGGGCGGACTTTTTTTTTTTGGGGGGGGGCTTCCAGACCTGAACTGAAACAACAACAAAGTGAATCGACGAATAAATGTGGACTCGTACTGTGCAAACTAATTCAATCTTTCACCTCATAGATTTACATACACTTTTATGAGGTGGGTTTAATGTCTGCCAAACATTAGTACTACTCTTCAGTACTCAAGTAAAAGTATAGGCACTTCAATAAAAAAAATGACACTGGTAAAAGTAATAGTACTGACTTTGCTCTCTGAGTAAAAGTCAAAAAAGTACATGCTACTAAATGTACTGAAGTAAAAAGTAAAACAAATGTCCCTTCAACAATAAAATCATCAAATCCCATATATATATTATGTTTTTTTAACAACTTGTAGAAATCTGGTACATTGGACTGGAATTTAACTTCTTTCAAACTACCAACATTTGTCATTTAGCATCAATAGAATCATGTTCTCCAGGTTTCTTGAATGGAGAAGTTCCTCAGCTGAGCTGAAAAGCCTTTCAGAAGTAGCAGAAGCAGATTGTTGGTTTGCGTCTTTTTATGTTGTGACGTCATCTTCAAAGGTCTTAAAAGTAACGAGCTTATTTGTAAAATTAAGGAGTAAAAAGTACAGATATTTGTTCAAAAAAATAAGGAGTAAAAGTAAAAAGTCACCAAAAATATGAATGCTTTTGCGTCCTCTGTCCCCCCCTCCTTGTATTAACTCTCCTGTCTGTTTCATTCTCAGTGATTACCCAGCAGGCTTTGCAGCAGCAAGCTATAAATCACAGGCTTATGTTGATCAATAGAGGTGGGAGGAGGTAATAAAAAAAAAAGGCAGAGCTTTAGCTTTACCTCCACCTCCGCTTTTCAATCCTGCAGTTTACCAGCGTGGATTTACAATTGATTATGACTCGAGGTTTCAGTCAGAGTGCGTTTCTTAGCGCTGGCAATACATCGAGATTTGCTATTTCTCAGAACAACATGAAAAGTGCAGTTAAATGGATTGCTGAGTGCATCCTAACCCAGACCTCACTCACATGTGCTGTCCCCTAAAGGAGAAAAAAGACTAAAGTGGCACATATTGGTCAGCTGTTTGTTAATAAATGGGCCTGTGCGGCATTTTTCCATCGGCAAATCTAATCCAGAATCGTCTTTCTGGTAAGACTTTATTTGAATTGAATCGTATATCACCGTTTTGAGAAAAAATATTGAGATGTCCGTTTTGGTCCATATCGCCCAGCCCTAGCACAAGTTCAGGAGTTCAGCAGCAGATGTTCTTATCTTTAATTTTCTTAATGTCTGTGTAAAAAATAAACCCCAAAAAAAGCCTTCCTGTAAAATTTGTCCCTAAAATAAATAATTTGTGTTTGAAATGTGAATAATTCACCCTCGTATTTGTGTGGATATCCTAATGACGCCGTCTTCTTGCTCAGCATTCATTATTAATCAGTCATTACCACCTGAGGCCTGCTCCCGTTCATAACGTGCAACATTTATGAATATTCAACTACACTTGACACAAATATGCTGGAGACGTTTATTTTATCCTGTGCTGAATTACATTTTTGAGAGAGCAGCCTCGAGCAGAGGAAGTCGCTCTCACAGGAAAACGTGGAATATAAAAATACTTTTGTCACTTGGGAATTTGGTACGTTCTGATATTTCTGTGAATGTATCACTGATGTGCACCAGCTTCCTTTTCTGCAAACATTTCTATTCCAATGAAGGATTTACGTGGTAATTTAAACTCACTTTAGTTCATAGGCCAGATAAGGAACAAAAATCTCAAATGAACTGAACCAGAAAAGTGAGATTTTACCAGCAATGTTGCGGCTTTTTTTGTTTTCTAAAAAACACGTCAAACCCGAGGCCTGTGTTCCCTTTTTTGGCCCATCACAGCTCTGATGTGGCCCTCGGCATGAATTTGGTAATATTTACCTGTGCTAAGGATGTCAAATTTTCACTGGCGCTTATTTAGTTGTTTATCAGCAACATTACATCAAAACTACTAAAAAAAACAAAGAATTTTGGAGTAGATCAGGATCAATGTATTCAGATTCAAAAATCGAAAAATTTCAATCTGTCGTCATTGACCAAATTATAGAAATTCATATCTCGGGTTGGATTTGACTGATCTTTATGAAATATTACTCTGTTATGTTAAGTTGGTTACTTCAGAACCTCACTGAGTTTCATCTCGATTGGATCTGGATCTGACATTTCAGTGTGATTTTTTTTTGATACATTTGGACCTACAATATTGTTATTGATGGTGTTAATGATCATGGCGCTGATCCAGATAACTGCCAATAGCTGGAAAAAAGGAGATTTGGCGCTTGGCGGAGGTTTGCGCTCTGAGTGCTTTTATTATTGTTATTTCAACCTTCAACCTCAGTTTCGGTCATTTCTGATGGAATGCTTTGCTTTTTAGCAGATTATTTTATAACTAGAGTTTTTCATTAATGTGTAATAATGATTAAATAGGGCAGAATAGTCCTTAGATTGTTGTTATTTCTTAGGATAATTCTGACTTTGTCCACTTGAAAGGCAATGCACTCTGTATTTTGACACTTTTCTCTCAAAACCAGCATTAACATCCAACGCAATTTGATCAACAGGAAACCAGTTGTTTGTTGTTACTTCTGGACCACATTTGTAAAAATTAAAAAACTTAAATAATGGCTAAAGTTTGAGGTTTTTAAAGCAAACACATAAATGTGCTAGAAAATATATTTAAGTAAACAAATTCCAGTACATGCATTAAATCTTGCAACCTGAATGTTGGTTTCATTTTGCTGAAAGTTCCTTTCTCGTCCTAAAATTAGAAACCTGGAGGTAAACATCTAAACACAGCAGCAAGGAGTAAAAAACCACAACATTTAAAGATCCACAATCACAAAGCGAGACAGGATGGTTGGACAGCAGCCGACTGCAGCTTCACAGAATCACAGCATCACGGATCAGTGACAGAGGAGAGGAGAGCGATGGCGGACCAGCTCACAGGGAACGTAACAGCCACAGACATCAGCAGAACAACAATGAAGAAAAGCAGCAAAGCACAGAGAAGCAGAAAAAGCTGCTCTGACTCGCTCTCTTTGTTCCTCAATGGGAGCAAAAGCAGCTTTTCACTGCACGCCAACACACACACACACACGCACGGAGAAGAGGCTGTGTTGCACCAGAGGTTCTCAACGCGTCGGGCATTTAAACCCACCATCACTAACTTTAACTCATCTAATGATGCTTTGAACCTGAGGTAATACAGAAACATTGAAAATATATTTTTATGCTAAAAGTGTTGAGTGTTCATCAAAAGAGTTTTAACAGAACATGTTTTCATTGAAAAGCTGAAGAAATTGTCATTTATAATAAGAAAAATGTAGATACATGTAATAATTCTTGTTATCAAAAAGATAAATCTCAGTGTTAATTTAGCTTTAGTCAATAAAATGCCACTTAATTTTAGTCAACATTTAATCACTATTTCAGTTATAGTCTAGTTTTATTCAACTAAACGACAGTAAGATTTTAATCGACTAAATCTTTTATGGACAAAGTCGACTAAAATTTTAACTAACTTATTGTAATTTTGAAAAAAGTAAACTTAGTTCCGGTTGGATATCGTCCAATGTGAAAATTATAGATTTAGTTACTGTAGTTAACAAAATTAACGTAATTAGTATAAATATTTTTTATATAGATTCTGTGTATCGTTTTTAAATTAGTCTTAGTGTCGTTATTGTCAATCAAAAAAATGTTGTCGACAAATTAACACTAATAAATAATGAGGGAGACATTGTGCTATGAAAATAAGTCATTTATTTACCAAATTCTAGTGCATAACATAATCCCCTTCAAAATAAAAGCACAAGCTAAAAGCATGTGATCTTTTTTGTTAATCAATGTAAATAAAAAGTTGGTTTGCGACTCCCTTTTATTTCCTGACCAACATTTTGAGAACCTTTGCTTCACATTGCTAAGAGTGTGTTTTCGAGGGCACACACACACACACTTTCACACAAACACACAGCAGGATGTAGGCGCAAACAATAGAGTCAGGATTTTGGCCATCCAGAGCCGGACACACACGCACACACACGTGCTGAGGCATTTTAATACAGCCAGCACTCTGAGGACACACACACATTGAAGGCACCGCTGAGGACACATAAATGGGGGGACAGTGGTGGTACCTGCGAGGCCCCTGTGGGCGGGCGCTTCCTGTCTCCCGTTCCATTTCCTGATCCTGCCTGCGTGTGATTGGGCCCCCAGCGCTCCTCATGCACGCAGCTACAGCCAATCCGCTATTGGTGTTAGCCTCATGCAGGGGCCTAAACACAGCTGAGGTGGTTTACAACAGAGCGGGAGATAAAACAGGAGAAAAGACAGAATCGTAAGGACAGAGTGGGCGTGTGAGAGTGACAGCGAGAGAAAGAGAAATACATGGATTTAAGACATAAATGAAACAGTGAGAGCAGAAGAAGAGGTTACGATGGGGACGCCATGATTTATGCTTCTCTACTGTGAATGTAAACTGCAGTTAATGAAGATGTCACACGTCTGAGTCTAAGAGAGAAGAGACATCTGATCATCTCTCTACACGCGTCATGAAAGATGTGGTGTGATGTGTGAAAAAGTGTTGTGTTAACTGTTCATTGGCAGAGTGACTTAATGTGCCACCTTATAGCCTGATTTGTAACAACCACAAATGTAAAAAGACCGGAATTTTTCCCAATTTTTTAAAATTATCAAATACATGTTTTCGGCAATAATCCACAGTTTGAAGACGGTTTTGATTGCAAACAAAGCTTTGTAAACACTGATTTTCTGTATGAATTTGCACACCGGTGTCACTTTTAAACATAGAAAGGTTGATGCGGGTGTTGTACTGTGAAAGCTCTCATTTTCCCGCTAAGAACACAAGCATCTGAAGTTGGCTCCTACTGCCGCAGAGCAGACAACTCTGCTGTGTCAGAGTTTGCCTTTGCAGTTTTTTTCCCCCACTTTTACTGTTGCAGTAAACTCCACTCGTAACAATGACTCCACAATTAATCTGATTTCCACTTGTGTCAATAAGAGCAGTTGCATCGGCAACTCTAAACGAAGAAAATGGAAAAGTCCCTCAGGCATTTAGCTTCGCTCCCACTTTGTAACTTCATGGTGTAACTAAGAAATATGTTAAGTATTAAAAGTTAATTCTAACATAGTGAGAAACTAAACTGCTGCCACGCCAAACGGAAATTCAAAATACGTTTTTTTCAAAAAAGAAAACCATCTGTAGCAAAAATGTTTTATTAAAAACCCCAGTTTGATGTTGTCACCCCCCCGCTGAGGCTCCATTACACAGACTTTTGATTATTATAGAGGGGAAAATGAATGCTGGTGGCAGCTCGATGGTTGACGGCCTTTAAAACACGGAGGCAGATTGTCTGCATTCTAAATCCATCGATGGAGATGTGGGATCCTAAATTCTGTTACATAATCACACTGATGCCATCTGTTCCTTTTACGAGGCGTCCTCTCACTTCATCAAGGTTGAATGTACTCACATGGGAGTGGGCTTGTGCGTGCGTGTTTGTGTCAGGTATTTGAGGGTGAAGCACACACTAGGAGAGGCAGGACAGTAGTGATGATGCTAAGGGGGAGAAACCTGCCACCCTGCAGGCTCACACATACACACGCGCATGTAGATATACGCACATGCACATACATTTTTTGCAAAAACTATGATTAGCGTCCCTATAGTATTGTTTGAGTACTGTAACAAAGCACAGTAATACATTCTAATCCCATGTAAAGAAATCAAAGCCATTGCCAGTCCATCATGTTTCCAACACACACTAACACAGGTTTTTTCAACCACTGTGCCGTGGAATATTATTCAATTTCACCTAATTGGTCTAAAAAACATTTTTGAAAAGGCAAAAAAAAAAAAAAAAAAAAAACAATTTAAAAAATATAGTATCACATCGTTATTGTGAGCCCACTATTGTCTAACGTAGGGGTTCTCAACCCACGAGACACTAAGAAACTAAGAATGTTTTGAACAGTTTGAGCCCATTTTTGCTTATTATTAACCTTTTTCTGCAACTACACCAAACTTGCCATATTTTAACCTATTTTCATGACTTTTTCTTGCCATCTTTTTGCTCCTTTTAATGCATTTTTGCAACATTACTCCCATTTCTGCCACTTCTCCATCAAATTTCAATGTCAGTTCTGCACATTTTTTTCCATTTTCAAGACATTTTCGGCACTTTTAAACCCTTTCCACCGCTTTTCACACCTAATGTCACATTTGTTGACCCATTATTGCGACTTTTAAATTATTTTCCCCATAATTCATGTTTATTGTTTGCCAATTTAACCACTTTCTCAATTTGTCATACCCATTATTTAGTTTAAACAAAATGTTTCTACTTCTTGAATTATATTGCTGGCAGAAAAGTGTGGAAAAGGTTGAACACCACTGGTCTAACAAATTGTGAACTCAATTTATCATATATTGTACATCACACACTGTATATATATCAACATGTACATATCTATACACATATCATATAATAATGTATTTATAATACATTTCAAAGTTGTGTATTCTTACCCACATATACACTCAGACAGTGCAGACATTACTTCAGTTCTTCATTAAGTTCTTTCCAAACACACTAACACCACTAACTGAAACAGTAACTAAAAGTTGTGTGAATTACTGTAGAAAGTGTGGGAGGAAAGTGGAGAAGGATGAGATATTTTTGGTAGTTCTTTGGTGTAATATAACTAAAGAAAGCCTTTACAGTAAAATAAATAAATGAGTAAAAATAAATAAATAAATCCATGTCTAGGGCAAAGTGGATCAGCACTACAGACTCCAAAAGAGGGATAACGGGAGCAACGATCAGGGCTTTGAGAGCAGAGAAGCTCTTTGAGCTCCATGCTAATGAGCAGATGCTAAGCAGATTAGAGCTTCTAACACACTGTGAGAATGTGAGCTGAGAGTCTTTGTCGGACAAAGTTTACATTTTTCAGTTCTGCTTCATGCTTTTATTGGGCCGATACAAATATGAAGGTAGCTGTGGGCCGTAATACTCGCTAAGATCCTTTTCACACAGAACCAAACCGATGAAAACTAGGCCATAAGTGACGAGTGCAGACTTTTATTGTTCTTTTAACTACTTTGCAAAGGAATATGTTTTCCAGCTACAGCCAATGACTGGAGGAAAAGCATCTTTGCTCCTTGAAAATAATCTGTTAGCTGCACCGAATAAGTGCCTCTAGTACACATTTAAACTCTTTTCTGCAAAAGGTAAAAATCCAAGGCCTTTCCTGAATTGGACTCACAAACATCCGTAAATCATATTAAAAGCAGAATAAAATTGCATCTTAAACTATTAAAAATAACCGCGGTTATGGTAAACTATTTCCCCAACTTTGGCAGAATCCAGAGAGTGATATGCAGGAACCTTGTTATTTACTGATGCCTGACAGCAGTACAGGATTGCTTGGGATACGACAGCGAATGATTTATGTCTTTTTTCTCTGCTCAGACAGGTGAGCTGTCACACAGATGTTTGTCACTGAGCTGCTGGCCTCAGCCTGAGCTCCAGCTGTCACTTTGACTGGTGCTGCTTAGCAAAGCTGTGCTGCACTTTAAAAATAAATGGACATTTTGAAAGGGTTTTTTGTTTTTTCTTTTGTCCAATATAGCAACTATATATACTCCTGTTTGCATCATAGAATTATAAAATAACACAAATAGTAGGAAAACACCTAAATACGAGTGTAAAAATTGACAATTTTTTAAATTTCTGGCTCAGAGGAATTATCCTAAACCCTGTTTTCGTGCTGTCAGAGGTTTAGCATATGTGGGACATTTTCACCGTCTTTTCTCTCCAAGTATTTAAATTTCAGATGCTCTAATCATGTTCCTCTTTTTTCCTGTAGAGAAGTCAATACTGGGGCAATATTCATGCTCTCCTGCCTCTACCTGTTTGTACTTAGACTGCAACATTTAGGACATCCTGATAAATAAATACAAATACAATAATTTAGTCTTGATGTCACAAAACATACCAGGGATATCAACAGCGCTGTTGAGCATAGGGGCCCTCGACGGTGTCATTTTTCTCCACTATGGAGCGATGGCGCCCCCTACATTCAGTTTTCAGCAACGTAGGGGGGATTTTCTGTTGTTTTTTTTCCGTTTTTATTCGGTACCGTTGTAATACTTGTTGCACACTTGGACACAAAAGGGACTTTCAGGCATGCACGGGTTGTTTTAACTCTCTTTTTAATCAGAATAACTGAGAAACACATACTGTACATCAACCGCACTGTCTATTTAATACAGGTGATCTGCTCGGATACTTCCGTCTTTATCTGAGGACCCCTGCAGCAACTTAACTACTCCCAATGCTGCCTGTGTGCACATGAAGCTGCTCGTCAGTCATATTTATAACTCGCAACGAATCATTCTACTTGCACGCGCATGGATGTGAACACCGTCGAGTTTAAACATGTTCGGGCTTAAAGAGACATCGGCTTCATTCTGATCAAACGGGTTCAGGCCATGTTCTCCCGACCTGGGTGTTCTTATTTTGGCCTGGTTAAAGCTCTACTGTGTGTGTGTGTGTATGTTTTTGTGTTCCAATATTACTGCGGGTCCCACATAATACCTCATTTAAATTTGAAAAGCACATCTTGGAATCAGTCTTTTGAATAAAATTGTATTTCTTGTCCATATTAGTGGAGGATCTATACCAAGGATGAGTCACTAACTACATGCATCATCACCAATTCAACAAATAACTTTTAGCTTTAAAGTAAGGCTGGAACAAAGACAAAAACAAACAAACTTTTGCTTTACTTCACTAAATTTGGTCCTCAGAGAGTTAAACAATTCACATTTTTCCAGGCTGGTGTCCCTCGCTCGCGCGCGACATAATCCCCCCTATGCTGGGAAATATTCCTAGTGAGAACCCTGCATACTGTATATATGAGTGAATAGCAAATAATGGCAAAAACAATCATATATTTCTATTGTATTTGGATTTAAAAAAGATGATTTCATTCCAACAAAAGCAAATGCCTCACAGAAACATTCAAATGAGGATCCAAGAGGATGTGGGCCAATTAATCGTGCCAAAAAAACAGACATCTCTTCTAGAGCCACGCACACACCACACACGTAGAACTTATCCCCACCAAACATGAAACATGAACGAATCACCTCTAAAAGTAGGCTACGAGTCCAAATCTTACATCTAAAACCATAAAAAACACAATCACTCACACACAAACAGACACTGGACCAAAAAGACCCCCGCCCTGAGTGTTCTGGATCTGTAGGGGAAATGCTGTGTGAACAAATGTGATGCACGTTTGTTTTTTTTTAGCTGAAACAAGTTAATTAGGAAATTGAAAAAACAGGAGCATAGGGACACAGATTGGGGGGGGAGATGAGCCAACAGATGGGACTGTAGGACGGAGACGAGGGCAGACACAAGCAGGGACACAAAGGTCACGGTGATGCTAAACCAAAACCAAAGGTGATATAACTGCAACTCAGCACCTGGTGGGATAACTACATTAAATTACTTAAATAAGCATCTGATTTTGATATATGGAACATTCCATGTCATTTGTGGCCGATTTCGTTAGATCTCGGAAGCTAAGCAGGTCTGGGCCTGGTTAGAAGTTGGATGGGAGACCACTGAGAATTCCAGGTGCCACAGTGGCACCTGGAATTCTGGAAATCTGTTTTTGTGTCCTTGGGCAAGGCACTTCACCCACATTGCCTAGTATGAATGTAATGTAGTGTGTGAGTGACTGTTGGTGGTGGTCGGAGCGGCCGATGGCGCACTATGGCAGCCTTGCTTTCATCAGTCTCCCCCAGGGCAGCTGTGGCTACAATAGTAGCTTACCACCACTAAGTGTGGAGTGAAAGAATAATCCCTTAATTCTGTAAAGCGACTTTGAGTGTCCAAAAAAGCGCTATATAAAATTGATGTATTATCCTTATTATTATTACAAAAATGGCCGACAATTTTTACCAATTGTTCCATAATCATTTAATAGGCAAACTGTAAATATTTGCACGTTCTTATTTTTCTTCCGTTTTCAGCTTCCAATATGTCAAAAACTACACCACATAGAAAACTGAAATTTGATATAGCAATACAGCTCCACCTACTCCCTCAGAATATGTAAAAACATCTGCCATACATCCTATCTGGTGGAAATGCCAACCTATCAAAATTGGAAAAAAGTTTGTCAGAGTTTGGGTCTGGAACATGTTTGGGCTTTCAGTAAACGACTTAAAATACGCCTCAGATTCCTGTAATTTGATCAGCTTTGAGCTATGTACATTACATGTTATGCTACGTACATTTGTTGTTTATTAGTTTTTCACTATTAACATAAAACATCTTATAATAATATATTATATATTTACAGTCAATTGAATTACTAAGCAACAATTGGTAAAAATGTCAGAATTTTTTCAGACCGAAGTGCATGGAATGACCCATAGGGTAAAAACACGTAAACATTCACTCGTTCTTTTTCTCTCGTGGGACGGTTTCACACTCACACCCCAACATTGATCTGTACCCTGGTGCTGGAGCTGGTCCAGGTCCATGAATTTGCTGGGTTTGGGGTTGAAGCCCCGGGCCGCCTCCCGCTCCGCCTCCCTCTGCTTCTGCTGCTCCTGCTGACGAGCTCTCCTCGCCACCTCCTCCTGCAGCTCGTCCAGCTCGCTGCGCCCTGAGCCTGCAAACACAAACAAAAACGCAATCTGTAAATACGCTGCACGACTTCACAAAAGCAGAGAACAACAACTGATATCCCACAGTTTATAAATCATCCTCCCAGTTTAGCCATTTATCCAGTTTGGACATAATCTAGAGTTTTAAGGCTGGACTTTTGTTCCTTTGGCCTTTTTTTTAAGCATCACACTGAGCAGAAATACCCAATACTTCATGCTTTTGAATCAGAGCTTTTGAACCTTGGGGTCACCTAAAATGTCTAGAAATAATAAAACTTTCAAAAGATGACAAATTATATTTTAAAAATTCTACATTAAAACAACATTACTACTAATAATAATTATAATATAAATATTTTTTCATAATAATAATAACAATGAAACATTTTTATTAGTACATTTTTTATTTAATTAATTGATTAATTTATATTTATCTATTTTTGCACAATAAAAAATCAACACATCATATCTCAGAAAAAGATATACAGAGCAGAAAGAGGGAGAATGATTAAATAATATTTTCATATGAAAACACCAGACACAATCTCAAACAACTGTATTCGATACTTTCACTTTCTCAAATATAAATCTAGTTAAAATAAAATGCATTATAAAAATATCTGAGGTGGTGCTAATTGTTACTTTGTGCACTGATAGTGGCTACTCTGTATTCTAACACTGTATAGCAAACATGATCAAAAAACTAATTTTAGAGAAAAAAAAAAGTATCCGAGGTCGAAGACATAAAAATGGCATCACGACAAGAAAATAAACACTGTTTTAAAATGCTGAGGCTTTACTATTTATTAAAATGCCAACTCCATTTTTTTGTTTTGTGATCCAGGGTTGATGTTGCAATACAACAAAAGAAGATACATATTCATTCTTTCTGTTAATTAACATAAAAATAACTAGAATAAAAGTATTGTGGCTTCATGGTTACATTTCTATAAACACAAACATTCCTCCTTTCAAACAAACAGTGCTGTGTGCTTCCACTAATGGATATTCAGCTACAGCGTAAAGAAATGGAGCAATATGCTCCGTTGGTCATTAAGGGAATTACTTCTACTGTAATAACGCCAATATTATTATCATGATGAAACGTCATTATTTTCATTTTTCTTTCACAGGAAAGTTGTTTCTAATTGTATATTTCTCAATAAAGTAACTGCTACAGATGGTTCTGTTCTGCTAATAACAACGGCTCAACTGTATGTTAGGGTTTCATTTATTCAGACAACTTTTTTGATCTCCTGACATGTTTCAACTGTCAACTGCCAGTCTTCTTCAGAGGCATCTGCGCTGATTGCTTGGATGTGTCCTTGACTTCCGCTTGATAATTCCAACAAGTTCTTTTTGAATAATATGTTCAGGTTTCTTTCATTCAGACAACCTTTTTTCAGGAAATTTACTTTAATCTCCTGACATGTTTTTACTGACAACTGCCAGTTTTCTTCAAAGGTGTCCGCTGATGGCTTTGATATGTCCTGGACTTCCTCGTTATAATTCAAGCAAATTATTTTTGTTTTCTTTTTGAAAAAATATATAAAAATGAGACAACTTTTTTTCCAGGAAATTCACTTTGACCTCCTGACATGTTTCTACTTTCAACTGCCAGTCTTCTTCAGAGGCGTCTGCTGATCGTTTGGATGTGTCTTTGACTTCTGCTTGGTAATTCCAACAAGTTCTTTATGTCGTATTTTTGAATATTATGTTAAGGTTTCTTTTATTCAGACATTTTTTCAGGAAATTTACTTTGATCTCCTGACATGTTTCGACTGGCAACTGCCAGTCTTCTTCCAAAATGTCTGCTGATTGCTTTGATGTTTTTTTGACTTCCACGTAATAATTCCAGCAATGTCTTCTTTTTGAATAATATGTTATGGTTTCATTTATTCAGATTTGTTTTTTTTGGGAAATTTGCTTTGATCTCCTGACATGTTGACTGTCAACTGCCAGTCTTCCTCAAGCTTTTTGTCCTCTTTTTTAATAATATTTAATATTCAGACAACTTTTTTCAGGAAATTCAACAGTAATTATTGGATTAGTCCTATTGACATGATGCTCAGAGTTTAATGGAAGCATCTAAGCAGCTAAGAGTTCAAAAGCTCACCTGTGTCGCTGCTCGTCGAGGGCAGCTTTTGCAGGATGGCGCTGCTGCTTTTCGATTTGGGCACCGAACGCCACGAAGGTCCAGACATCAGTGCTCGTTTCTGCTGGCCCAGCTCCCTGCACAGGAAGTGGGAATAAAGTGAGAAAACGGCCCAGATTAAAACGAGATGAGGACTGACGAGAATGCAGAAAATATGTTCTCATTGATGGATTTGTCGCCATAAAACCCTCCACTTGTGGATCGTTTGTTCTGCTTCGCGTCACATTTCATGCTGACAAAGTGGAAGATGAAGAGAAAACAACAGCCTCGGAGAGGAAAACATGATGAAGAGCAAAAGCCTGAGAGCTCGCGACAGTAATTGTTATTTGTGAGTCTTGCACCTGTCGGGACTGCTGCTGTTCCTTTCACTGCTCTCGTAGCCGCTCTCCATCCTCTGAATCAGACGCGGCTGGTGCTCCACCCCTCTCAGGAGCGGAGGTGCAGGGGGACCCATTGTCCGCCCGCTGCCCGGAGACCTGGGCGGCCCAAAACCAGCCTCCAACTCGCCAACCTCCCTCCTCTCCACTTCCTGGAGCAGCGGCTGTGCAGTGGGGGCTCCTGCCAGAGGGGGCGAGTCCTGGGACTCTGCAGGGGGAGCGGTGGGACTGCTGTAGCCCAGAGCAGAGCCTCGGTGGCGGGTAAAGATGCTGTCGATGTTCAGGGCTTCTCTCCTGGGTCTCCAGGTTGGCCTGTAATGGCCTCCAGAGGAACTGAAGAGAAGCACAAGAAGATTTGTGATATTGGCTGGAATTTATTTTCTAAAAGATGAAAAATAGTAAATGATCCTTCATAACAGGAGATATGAAATATTGAAATCAAAAAAGCTGTTATTGTACTATGCTAAATACATGGTGATATTTTTAACATAATAACTGACTTCAAACAATAATTATGTATCCAAACAACTTGGTTGTACACGTTCAAAGGAATGAGTACAAGTACAAACTTAGTAGCATAAACTATTCAATGCTACAGTGAGCTTACACAGTCAAAAAAACTTAATTAGTCAGTAGATATTATCTATTATTTTTAGTTCACAATTACTCACATTTCCAGCCATGTCTTAAAATCTACCACCAGGCATTTTTAGTTCGGTTTATCCCTAAATTATGCACGATTTTTTTTAAATGTATTATGCTAAATATCTTTATCTTTGGCTAATAAATTCCTGGAACTCACTTTTTAAATATACATTACTCTGAGATGTTCCATATTACTTTAAATATATGTAACTTTAAAACAAAGCTTGTTAATGGAAAAATTATTTAAAAAATGTAAATCAAAAATAAAAAAAAGTGTTGCAACTCTTTTTAAGGCTGCAAAAGCTTTAACCAGATTAAAGAGAAAACACCACCAGGATATCACATTAGTTACTCATAGTGACATATTAATGCAAGCAGGACTCTTGAACACAAAGTGAATTCAATTTTGTAATGAATAAAAAGATCTTAAAACACACTGCAAAGTATGCTGGGAAAGCTTCACTCCAGATGATATAAAATAGATCAAGTTTTTTTTCCGTTTCGTGTTTTACTGTAAAACCTTGAGTAGAAAAAGTAGTGACGACTGCACTACAAAATGTGCCACGGTAGAGTGAAAAAATCTGCATCACTGGCTTAAAAAAGTTGGCTGGATGTTTACACTACTCCCTAATTCCAGTGATTAAGTATGCAAAAGTGGTGAATAATAACAGTGATCTGACTGTAAAATGCTAATTAAAATCAACTTATTTCAATATGACTTAGACCTCCTTTAAGGTCCGAAGTGTGTCCATGTACCTGGACTTGCTCTCACTGCTGGTGCTTTCATCCTCCCAGTGAGGCCCGCCGACCCCACTCTCGCAGCCCCCGACTCCTGACGAAGAGGACGACGACAGCGGACGAGAGGAAGAAGAAGAGGAGGTGAGGGGCCTGCGGGAGGAGAGGAGGAACACGGCCGTCTCCTTGTACTCCTGCAGCGGAGGAGAGGGAGGGCGGGGCGGACCCTCCACTGCTGAGTCTGAAAGCAGGAAAACAGAGAAGAAGAAAAAGAGGAGAAAAAGTGTCACAGAAAGTTAGTTTCGTCTCTCTTGTGTAACGTCCTTTTGAATGAAAAGAATAAAAAGTGGAACAGCTTTTTTTAAATAGTAAATAAGTTGAATTATGTTTCCATTTTAATATTTAGATCTTTGTTTATTTCCACAATTATCTTCTCTGTTGTGTGTCTTATGTGAAATGCTTTCAGGAAAATAAAGTTCTTTGAACAATTTGAGATTTAAAATGATGAAAAAGCATTAGAAAATTGCAATCCTCCAAATATTGTGGAGTTTCATTGAATTTGTGTATTTAGATATTTGAGGTATCTACAACTTCATTACTTGGTAATTTGGACAATAATTGATGTTTTTTCTGTCTTTTTAACTTTCTCCTGCGGGCCGACTTTGATGGTCTCAAGTATTTTTTCTCAAATGGGGGTACGTGTACCCCTAGGGGTATGCAATGGCACTACAGGGGGTAGAGAGAGAGAGAGAGAGAGAGAGAGAGAGAGAGAAAGAGAGAGTGGAAAATTAACAAATAAGAGCATGAAAAATATGGGGATATTAAAATGTGTACTTTTGGTTAAAAATACTAATCATGAACATGAACTAAAAATACAAGGGTTATTTTCATTTCCTCATTTATCATTTTGGAAATTATAAAAACTGTAAAAATAAATCTATTCAGGAGGCACTAAATACTGTTTCATTTATTTACAAATGTGTGTTATCGCTCATTCATTCCATCATTATGCTCATTACGTTTTCTTTTTTTTTATAGTATTTTGAGCAAAATGTTGAAGCTGGACAAAGGGGTTCGATTCAGAAATAAGAGAATGATGGTACTTGAGCCAAAAAAGTTTGAGAAGCACTGGTGTAAAGGGCTGGATTTGGCCCCTGGGCCTTGAGTTTGACAAAAGTGTGTTAGACTAACAGAATGTGGGCTGCGTCCCAATACACACACTACGCCCTACGGACTTCCACAAAGGGCGCACTTGGTTTAAGTGCACTTTGGATGTAAAGTGTGTAAGGGAACAAGTGTGCTGAAAGGGTAGAATTGGGACAGTTTGCGGTTACACCATCCACCTGAGTCAGGACGTCATAATTTTCTGTCCTCAACTGGATAAAATTAAGTGTATTTTTTTTTCTGTCCCTGTAAAAGATTAGAAATTGAATCAGCCATTTCATGTATGTTGAATATTTTCACTATTACAAGGAATTTGGGGACATGTACGGGACATAACTACATGTACCAAAGCCATTCCAATACAAAAAGTATTTTAATATAATACATATTACAGAAATTACATAATTGATACATTATTTACACTTGAAAAGACATTTTTCTGCCATTTTTGCAAGCAGCATGGTTTACTGTGACAGTTTTTATATCATCAATTTCTTTCTTTTTTTTAATTGGAGCGTCCCACGACAAAAGGATTTATGGGTAATTCCCTTCATCAAAGTCTGCTTGCATGCACTATTCACACAGATGTGCATGAAACTTGCATAGTGGGTGGAGCTAAAGCACACTCCTTAGGATTGGGACACCCTACACATTCGCACCCTTCAGCAGGAGCACGCAACCAAGGGGCACAAGGGTGCAAGTGTGGGTAATGGGAGGCAGCCTTAGTGTGAGTATTTGCACTCCACACTTACAGTCTTACCTCCAGTGTCAGAGCCCAGTGGCGGTGTGATGAGGTTGTAGTTGCAGACCACGGTGGTCTGGGACTCGCAGGACAAGTGGCTCCCCGTCGACTGGTGGAGGGGGCGACTGCGAGTGGCTCGGTGGCTCGAACTGTCCGTGGAGGAGTCGGTGCGGGTGTCGCTGGATATGGACGGTTCCCGACCTGAAGAGAGAAGTGACCTCCATTTGTTTACAGAGGTAGGTAAGTGCTGCACACGGACTCTGAGGTCTGGTCAGACAAAAAAAAAAACAAGTGATGCAGCAACTGAAAAAAGGCAAACGAAACAGGATGTTGTAAAGACGCAAGCAAACATCGCTGACAGTAGACGCATACGCTCTGTGTGCATCTCCTAGAACATGCATAGATACTAAATTAAGCAGAGAAGCTGATTTTTAACAAGAAGTTCAATGCACTTTGTGTTTTAATGAGAGAACAAATTTAATTTGACTATCTACCAGCAGCCCAGTCAGTTATAGGCCTGTACAATATTACTTAATGTCAGTGTTAAATAAATATTTTCATATTTTTAATTGATTTATTTTTTGAAGCATTAATATTAATTAAATCCTGTAAGAGCAATTTTTTTGCTTCAGTGAGGTTAGTAGACATTCAGAGCCATAAATGTAATGGAATAATAATTTCGGTTTCGGTTTTCTGCCTCGGTTTCGGACAAGAATTTTCAATTTGGTGCATCCCTTGTAAAAACAAACTCATCCGATCTTGTTTTCTCATACGGAGGCCCCGCCCAATGAGGTCAAACAAGAAAATAAGTTTTTCCAAGATGAAAATCGACATTCTCACATCTGAGGTGCAACAAAACAAAAAATGGTTTTTTAACCGTGTGAAAACTTCACTTAAAATGACGCATTTAAACGCTCTGTGGAAGAGGATCAGCTGCTGAGCAGGTGATGTCTGCCCCCCTGTGTGCACTGCAAGCAACTTCTCATTTTCGGTTTCGGCCAAGAACTTTAATTTCTTGCTTGACTTTCTCGTACCTGAGTCCTCGCTGTCGTAGCCGGCTTTGCTGCTGCTGCAGTGCCGGAGCTCCAGCTGTGGGTTGGAGCTGCTACAGGGGTTGGGGCCGTCCTGCAGTATTACGGGTGTCCCACGGGGGTCAGCGTAGAGCAGCAGCAGGGGCTGATAGTGGCCTTTGATACAGCGCGACACTACGTCCTTCCACTTGGGTCCGATCTGCATCCAAAAAACACACTCAGAAACGACTATTCATGTTCAGATATAACATTACACACACTCCGACAAAAAGCAGAAGGTCGAGCGCATTTTGTGCTGCTGAGCGTCCTTTTAATCATATCATATTATCACACTGTCACTGACCTGTGTGAACTGTCAGTGACGTGTCAAGGACAATTCAAATGCACAAAATCCACTGAACTCCTGCATACACTCACCTCTTTAACGTGGGCGTCGTCGAAGTACATCCACTTGCGTATCTTGGTCTGGAAGAAGAAGGTGGAGTAGTGCTTGCCGTAGTAGCACACCATGCCCACCAAGTAGAGCTCTGCCTGGCGAGCCCTCTCCTCTGTCACACGGTAGAACAACTACAGTGAGAAATAGAGAGAGAGAGAGAGAGAGTGAGGAAGAGAGGGGAGGGAGGTGGGATAGGAGGAGGAGGGGGGACACGTGCAGGAGCGAGGTGTCCGGTAGGAGGGGAGGTAGAAACACAGGAGTTACTGTGAAAACAAGCAAGTATAGATGCTGCATGCGGTAATCCCTCACATACTGCCGTCCTATTGTAAACAGCACACTAACACTGCTGCTGCTGCATTCACACTGCAGCTGCTCATGCACTAACTCTGCCCACATCTCACATTGATGTCTCAGTAAAGGTCACCTGCAGCAGATAAAGCAGCCCAACACACTTTCACACACACAGAAAAGTCATTCAACAATCAACCTGTCATTAAATCCTGACACAATGAACCACCTGAGTTTAAAATGCAGGGTTGGAGTCAATTACATTTTTCAATTACAATTACATCTTCAATTATCCATGTTCAATTACGATTACAGTGACCAGCATTTTTATTACAACTATTTTTTTTTTATCCCTGAGAGTCAAATATAACAAGAACATTTGCATTTCCTGAAGAAAATGCAAGGTGCTGGCTACTGCATTAGCCTTAGCATTAACGAGAATTAACCTGACATTAATATTAGCTAGCAGTAGCTTAAAATTATCATTAGCCTAGCAATAGCATCAACCGAGCATTAAAAAATAGCCTAACATTAAACTAGCATTAGCATGTGCATATCAATAATATTAACCTTGCCTTAGTATTAGCTTAGCAACAGCATTAGTCTAGTATTAGAATTACCCTAGCCTTTACCTAACATTAGAATTAACCTAGCAATAAAATAACAACAGCATTAGCCTAGCATTAGCATTTCCTTTTATTTTATTTATTTGCAGCTGAACCTAGCAATAAAAATAACCTAGTAATAGCATTAAGATTAGCATCCTCGCAATTATGTTCTCAATTACTGAAGTTCAATTACAATAACTCACAATTACTGAAATAATGAACCCCATAAAACGTAACCTTCCTCTTGTGTTAGCTACCTATTAGCATCTCTTATAATAATGGGTCAGTTTTGACCCACGTCTTAAATCAGCTGTAAAATACACTAAAAAATATCAGGCATCCTTATCCATCAAAATATTAATATTAATATTTTTGGTCTGAGCCTTTTTTCTGTAAGTACACATCTCAATTTCATTTTTTTTTTCTTTAAATGGTGAAATGATCCTCAAGAGAACCGACAGGTCATGGGAAAACATGTTTTAATAATTGGTAACTGTGTATGTGTAAGCCACAGAACTGTAACATTGTTCTCCAGTTTTGCTTTTAATTAAATTATAAATTATTATTACAGAATTTCCATGCCAATTACAATTAAATTATGATTACAACAGCAACACATTTTTTCAATTACAATTATAATTGACCCCAACCCTGTTAAAATGTCACCATGAGCTGAAATAAGATCAAAGAGCACATTTTTGGGTGAAAAGCTTCTTAAACCTTCCAATTTCCTGGAAGATATAAAGTCTATCCTCTGAGACGAAACTGAAAAGTTTCAGTTTTGAAGGTAGAGCGGATTTTAAGCATTTTATCAAACCGGAGAGAAGACAGATTCAGAAGAAAGACAAAGTGGAAGCTGCAGTAGGGAAGTGAAACAGATGGCTTTGCTTTGAACAGTGACATGAAAAAGAACTAAACTCTCACTGCAATCTCACTGTGAGCTGCATTCAGGGGGAAAAAAACCTGAGTTGCGGCGCCGGCAAAGAGAGACGATAATGGGTAAAAGTTGACTCACTGTAGCATATATTCATATTCACTAATCCATTATAAATGGCTATCACTTCAGGATGAAGTTTCAGTGGAGACAGCCATGATGAAATACACTGAATAAACATGACACGGAAGTGCTGGTCAGGAGAAGTATGCATGTTGGTTTTCTAACTATATAACTCTGCGTTCGTAGTGATATTTGTGCACTCGAGGGAAGCAAATATGACACACTACAACATGTGTGCATGTGGATTTCATGACTACAATGATGACAAATTATTATTATTGCATTATACTGTATTATTGCCATATTTTAAAAGTCACTTTCAAATAATATTTGACTTTTTCCTGACTATTACCCTGGCTTTTATTTTGAAAAATCAAACGTAGCCTTGCCCACTTTCTGTCCATTCAATATTTCACAGCATAGAGGGATCGCTTGGCGCACAAGTCTTGTAGGGAGGTCCAGGGGCAGATTTAAGAATTACGCAGATTAAAGAGAGTTAAAACAACCAATGCATGCCTGGAAGTCCCTTTTGTGTCAAAAATAATTTAAAAACAACAGAAAAGCCCCCTACGCTGGTCAAAACGCATTGATCAGAATCACAGCATGGAGGGCCCCTACACTCAACAGCGCTGGCGAGAACCCCGAGTTTGCATTTCTATGTATACACAAAATACAAAATATGTAGAAAGCCGAAAATATCCAAGCAACAAGTGACAGATATCAGTTCCAACAGGATCTACACTTTAAATTTACTCGATTTTTTGACTAATTTCAATTATTTTAAGGAATATGTATAATTTGAGGAAAATTTAAAGATTTTGTAAGAATTTTAACAATAAAAATGACTGCCATCATGTGATATAAGCACCAGCAAAATGGCGAGCACCTACAAATATTGTCAAGTTTTATTTACACAATGATTCATGTCATGCGGGCCAAATTGGATGCTCCAAAGGGCCGGATTTGGCCCCTGGGCCTTGTGTTTGTTACGTCTTGTTACATAAATCGTGTGTGTTTTTTGACAACAACTTTGAAATGTGAAAACAGGCTTTATAACATCCAGGTAACTAAATTCATGTTGTGATTGTGCGATGCCCTCACATCTCCAAGACGTAGGCAGGTTCCCAGGCTGTGTATGACGTCCTCTGCCAGGTCAGAGTGGTCCGAGTCCCACACCAGCCCGATGGACACGATCTCTGGGGAGTTCATCAGCACCCGACGGATGCGCAGCACCTCTCCACAGTTGCTCTGGAAACGAGAAATCAAGAAAAAGAAGAGGATTTTATTTTTTTATTTTTAGGAGATGTTTTGTTGTATTGAATGAAGCATGGACGGTTTTCTTCTTTCCATTTAATGTTTTTCAGTGACGTAAACCTCCGTGGAACGCAAAGACATTTTATGGTTATCTGAATATTTGGTTCTGAACAAACTGTCATGGAGGCGACTAACTTCTTATATAGGTTGCATTTCAAAAGTCTTTCCTGACTGGACAAAAAATTCCTTGTGCTTTTGTGCAATACAGCAGCCCTGAGCTTTTTTTTACACTATAAATTGTGGACTTATGAAATATTCGGTAGCACTTTAGTTGAAGTTTTATACATACAGTAAAGGCTGACACTATGCTGTCATTATTATGACATGACACCTGTCATTAGCATGAATAAGGTGTCATTAAGTCTGTCATTAAGTGTTGTTTGTTACCCTAACCCTACCGAACCCCACTAGATCCATCCACCAAACCCAAAAAAAGCCAACATGGCTCCAAATGTCTCATAATTTAGCGAACGATACTTAATGACAGCCTTCATGACATCTTATTCATGCCAATGACAAATAATGACAGTGTAATGTAAAACTTAAATCAACAAAGGATCACAGTTTGCAGAGAGAGGAGAAGTGAAGGAGTAAAAAAAAAAGAGCTGTGCTAAGTCGTTTTTTGTCCTTTGGGCCCTTCTGTTGAGTTCAGAACCGCTTGTTCCGAGTACTTCCTTTGAGTCGTGACCCACCATGAAGCAGCTACGCACATACAGATACACACACAGATACACACACACACACACACACGGCTTTTGGCAGAGCGAGCTTGGAAACAGCCTGAAAACACTCTAGTAACCAGAAGCTTTGCCAAACACACACATACACACACACGGCACTCTCACTTTGACATGTTCCCTCTCTGCTGACATTATCATTCATCATATTGTGGTGCAAACTAACTTGCTTGGCCTCTTAATAAAAACAAAAGTCCCCACAGTAGCCTCTGCAAAATTTTAGTGATCTTTTCCCCTCTTTTTGTCCTTTTTAAATGACTTTGAGTTACATAACACGGCTGTTGTTCAAACAATGCAGCAGTTCTGCAGAATGCTGATTAAAGCCTTGCTCAGAACAAAATAAAGCACCTCAGAGGAAGTGAGGATTAGCAGGAAATTATTAGAATTCATAAACAGGAAGTAAACAAACCAGGCATTAAAGGAAATGATACAAACTGGTCTCAGATGACACACCAGTGAAAGTTCTCAGACTGTAGCCAGGTAAAGGTTGTTGAGCTTAATATTAAAAACAGCTTTTATTATTTAGGAATTGTATCCAAAGTAAAGGTTTACCTGCCCTGCAAGGATTATAAAACTGTAATTAACCCAATTTAATTGTATTTTATTAACTACGTTTAGAATAGATTTTAAGATTTTAATGTTTGTTTGTAAAGCTCTTCGTGGTTTAAATAAATGAAGGCTTTTAATCAAACTTAAACAAACGTGGGAAATCGTAATTTTATTTAAAGCAGAACTAAGTAACTTGCGCTTAGCGCTCCCCCTAAAGGTCACTTTTGGTTTTGTCACTGTCGTAAAAAAATTTAATTCTTGTTTATAATGAAAATGTTAATAACACATTAAGAAATAAATAAGAAAAATTCATATCTAATATAGGTAAAACAAAAGTTTGCACAATATACAAAGAAAAATCATTCAAAATGTCGCTAACTATGAACACATTGTGCAACTATGATACTTTTATAACTTCTACTGTTTGACTAATTTATGGCACAAAAAAGGCATCATAATACTAACGACTAGAGAAATATTGCACTATTTAGCATAAATAAAGTTGAATAACTATTCTTATCTTGCCCAAATTATGTTTATTGTGAGATACATGAAATTATAAGTAGGCCATTTCTATGGAGAAGTAAACTATGTGACCTAAAACTAGGTGTGGAGGGAGGAGTGTTTATGTAAATATCGGTATTGGTTAATATCAGAATATCAATATTGGACAATACTGATACTGTTGATAATAACAGCTGATTGGTGTTTCTTCTTTGCTTCATTGAAGTTTAGTTGAAATATTATGGATTTTAAAATAGAAATTCACTGTAAAGAGGTTAAACGCTTCCTATCCTGTTCATTACATCCAACTGAAGCCATCTTCCCAATCCAAAAAAAATGTGCCATCAAGTACACACACACGTGCGCGCATACACTCCAATCTGCTGCTGACAGTCTCTTCCAGCAGCCGCACTTTCATCCAAATACCAGCCGTTTGTTTGAGTGAAGCCCAACGTGGTCTTAACAAAAGAGCAGCGTGACGGAAGATAAACACACACAGGTTGTGCGTCCCCCACAGGACTGTGCACTGCACAGTGTCAACGTTTGAAGCCCAAATGCGTCATTGGTGTAATAGGTGAGGAGCCGCTGCCTGCTGGAGGCCCAACAGGAGGCTTCATGTGTGGACACTGGCAGAGAGCAGAGAGTGTGTCGTGCCAAGACCAATCCATTCAACGGCAGCGTTTTCCCCATGTGGCAACACAACAACACAACACACAACCCTGCAAAACAAAGGACTGAAACCCTCCTTAGAGCATCATCCCCTCTGAATCAACACGCCTTCCTCTTACATAATCCTCCACGCTGCTGGATGTACATTAAATCTAATGCTCTTAGCCTTACCACTTATTAATAAATATAAGTCAAACCAATGCTGCCTGTTCACTGAATCGTGCGTTTCTGATGCACAATGATGATGATGATTACAGCCGAATGAAAATGAGGTCGCCATAGACATGCCAAACACTGCTGCTGCTGGTAATTGAAAGTGCTGAGAAAAATGGGGAAAAATGCAAATTAACTCCTGGTTATACAACACAGACACCAAAACAAAGGGAAGAAATAATGAACCTACCGTGCTACAGAAGGAAAAAAATTATTCCAATCTGACTTTTCACTTTGTTTCTATTTTACTGACAGATGTAACAAGAACCCACAAACATTAAACTAAAAACTGTTTTGTTTTTTAATCAAAGCTGCTGAGTGTGCATTGACGTGTGTGTGTGTGTGTGTGTGTGTGCATGTGTGTGTGAAAGTCTCACGGGGCAGTTGCGCAGGTCTCCCATGTTGCTGGCGTTGCGAAGCAGCTCTCCAAACATGTCCGGTGTGGGTTTTTCTCTGCACTCCAACATCCTCACGGCTTGGTTACTGCAACATTGAACACGCACACACACACACAGTTTGCTTACAATCAATAATGGATGATAAACCTGGACAGCAAATGAAACTGGTAAACAACTTTGATTTTTCAGTTTCTTTAATCACCCTGAATGAAAGCAAAGCTCATTGGTTTTGTAAATTTGGCATCAGATAAAATGGTCACCATTAAAACTAGAACACCGAAGTAGGAGCAGTCTGCTACTATGGGGACAGGAGATGGAAAAACAAGCTCAAACACCAGCAGCTAATGCTAGCAATAATAATTCCAGCAAGTTCAGTTTGTCCAGGCCATTATATTATGAATAAGTAATTTCGACTGCCAACTGTCAGTCTTCCTCAGGGGCATCTACTGATCGCTTTGATCACTGATCACTTTGATGAAAGCAATTGGTAAATGCTTTGATGTTTTCCTTAAAAAATAACTTGTAAGGCTACATCAAAGTAATCAGTAGACGCCTCTGAGGAAGACTGACAATTGGCTGCCGAAACATGTCAAGAGATCAAAGTACATTTTCTAAAAAGTTGTCTGAACAAATGAAACCTTAGCATATTTTTTCGAAAAAGAAGACAAAATGAACTTGCTGGAAATACTGTTGCTCGCATTAGCTATATTAATATATTAAGGCTAGCAACTTTATTTTAACATTCCAAAATACAACAGCAGCATGCTAAGTGGAAAAGGATTACAAATACAGTGACATTTCACATTGCAAAATACAAAATCCTAATATACAGAGTAAATAAAAACAATGTAGTTCTAATTATTTACTATTTTTTTGTATTACCAAAATAATTTAAATCATAAATTGAGGCAAAAATGGTGAATCCCTGGCCTACACACAAGTAGCAATACTTTGAACATATGTACAATAAAGATTAGAAATTAGACGTTGAATTAGAATGAACTTTATATGATTTGCAAAAGGGGGTTGTCTATAACCAGAAGTAGAAGTAGTCTGGCAGTGAATAAAAACAACGTATAGAGCATAAAATTAATAATTCATCCTGTGCCATTATATTATGAATAAGTAATTTTACAGCTAAATATATGCACAGGCTGTAACAGTCGATTATATACAACACATAAGCAACAAATGTGGCTACACAAAGTAAAAATAAAAAGCATTTCTGTGATGTCAGGCAGATTTTGTTTGTGTTTAAACTTCTGAAGCTTCTGAAGGTGAAAACTGCTGCCTGGGAAAACTGAGCTAAGCAGCCATGCATTAAAGGGATCCTCCACTGTTTTTACAAAAGTGGCCTAAAACCTTTAAAATGTCCTTATTAAAAGATCTATGCTTAACAAAATGCATTATTTTGCACCATATTTGTATTATTAACTTTTGAAAATGGGGCTGCGTTACCGTTTTAGAGCTTGTGTTCCGCCATCTTGAAATCACATGATTGATGATGTCACACTGCCTAAAAAAATCCCATTGTTTTCTTTTTTTTTTTCCACTTGTCTGCACATGCTGTCAAAGGTCAACACTACAAGAAGTGCAATCATTTTGAGACAGCAATGCATATTTTGTTATTGCAATAAAATAAATTCTTTTATTTTATCACCAGCCCTCCCTAAGGAAGGGTAAGAAACAATTTATTATAGGGAGGATATAAAAAGGGAGAGCAGTGTTACACCTAGGTGAGGGGGTGGTGGCCGAGGGGGAAGGGGAAGGGAGCAGGGAGGAGAAACTCAAGGCAGGAAATAGAAAGGGTGGGGAAGAATTGATTATTTTAAAGTGAGAGTGAGATGTGAAGTTATAGTAGAACATATTGTGCTTTTTATGTTGTGTAATCAAGTCAGTCTGGTGACAAGTGTGAAGTTTAGGTATAATGGTGGTGGCTGTGGAAAGTTAAACCCCATTGTTTTCTATTGGAGTGAAACATTCAGTCTGCTTTTTAGATCATTTGGCAGCTTTCTCCTAAGGGGCCTTTACTCTCCCTTAAACAGTGCGTGGCTCATTTTGACCAAAAAAAACTGTTAAATTATCTAAAAGTCAGGCTGAATGTTTCACTCCAATAGGAAACAATTGGATGTTTACAGGCAGTGGGGCCATGTGATGTTTTCAATCACGTGATTTGAAGATGGCAGAACACAGGATCAAAAACGGTAAAGTAGTCCTATTTTTAAACGTTATCATAGATCTGCTTATAAGTACATTTCAAAGGTTTTAGGCCACCTTTGTAAAAACAGTGAATCATCCCTTTCAGTACAGTTACTTAATAAACACCTTACTATAAATTTATGTTGCAAAAAGGAGCAGATATCCAGATTTAGAGCTTTGTATATACAGTAGATTGTTTCCACCTAGCATCCTCTCGGCAGAGTAAACTTTTTCATTTTGCGCTGTAGTTCATTAAGAAAACATATTTTTACCCAGTTATGAATCTGACCTAAGTTTGCCTTTTCACACCATTAGCCTGATGTGAACTTTTCTCCTCCCCCGTCTCGATTTCTGCCACCTCTTCACACACATACAATTAAATTTGATGCCAAAGAAAGACAATGGTACAACAATTTTTGTACTACAGTGAACTCACTTGATTTTTTGGTATTTGATTGTAAAAAAAATGCTTTCCAATGCAAACAAACACACAACTACCTAGACACGCAGTGTTTGTTTAGGGTTCTGCCTCCATTCATCCTTCAATTTCCTCTGCAGTGTTTCATTTCTCTGAGACAAATAAAACAAAACTTCCTGTTATTTTCTTCCTGTTAAATCGTTCTGGCCAACTGTTCCACTTATAGATCGATGCGGTCCCCCGAGTCCACTGAATCAAACACCACAATTGATTTCTTCCCCTTGTTTCCTTCTTTCGTGTGTGACTCTTATGCAACAGCTCGGGTCGCCGTGCACACCCACACAGAAACTCCAACTTCCTTTGCGTGTCCATGCACCTGCGTGCAGAGCGACACGCTAACATCCACCTTCACATGCAGGGGCTATGATGATCAGCCTCTTATATGCTTTTGAATATGCATGATCGTGCACGCTTACGTGTGCACGTATGGGTGGTGCTCATTCAGCAAAGACCCGGGCAGGAAGGGAGAGAACACGCTGTACCTTCCTTTACTGCCAGATTTACTGCAGCATGTGTGTGTGTGTGTACGTTGGACTTACCAGAGGGATGTAGTGGAGATGTAATGAACCATCTGAATGAAGGGCAGGGGGTCTGATGTGGCTCCGCAGCTGTTACACACACACTGCAAAGAGAAGAAAAAATAAAAAAAGACATATTGAGGTTAAACGTCTCACATGTTTATCAAGAAGTAATTTTGTTTTCAGCCACATTCAAGGTCAAACTTTATTGTCCATAAACACGTTCTGTTATAAGCTCCATCTGCTAAATTCAACAAGCGGCACAATAGAATTACATCGATGAGTAACAATTACATGGAAATGATGACCCGGGAAGGCCTTACACTTCACACCTTAAATCCTCATTTTTAATTATAGTGCAAAGAGAAGGATGATAGATTACAATGAGCAGCCTACCCCTCCTTATCAGGACCTCTCCTACAGTTGATACTTTTAAAAATCGTTTAAAAACCAATTTATATTCTGTGGCTTTTTAACCAAACTATGAACTGGCATTTTTGGTTTTGTATTTACATTTATTTTATCTCAGTTTCTTTTGCTTGTGTACATTTTATAACCTCTGTACTGCACTTGGTTAATGTCTGTTGTTCTAAAATGTGCTCTATAAATAAAATTGACTTATATTGGTAATTGAAACTATGTTTATCGTGGTGAATTCTACACCAATGCACATAGGAAAAAAAAATAAATTACAGCCTGTTTTCTGCACTTTTTTTTTTTTAAAGCATCATAATGAAGGATATTGTTAGATGTCATTTTGTATTTAATGCAAATGATCTGTATTGAAAAACTACGGAAATGGATTGGGGCCAATTTTAAATGGAGAATATAATTTTGGGCAAATCAAGAATAATGTCGAAATGTTGAGATTAAAGTTGAAATATGTTGAGATTAAAGTCAAAATTTTGAATTTATTAAGAAACCTTTGACTTTTATCACAATATTTCAAATTTAATCTAGTTTTTTCACTTTAATCTTGAAATTATATTTCGACTGTATTCTCGACATTTCAACTTTATTCTTGATTTGATCAAAATTGTCCCTAATCTGCTTCCGTAAAAAACAAACAACTTTGTCATGGAATACCCGAACATTGTAATTTCAGTCAATGCTGTTTAAGCTGTTTCACGCTAAGGCTGTATAATTTAAGAAGCAGCTAGGTTTAACCTAAAAAGGTGCGAGGGGACATCATACATCAATAAGTGTTATCTGTCACATAGTGCATAATATTCTTTTGGAGAGAAGCATGTACATTAGCTCAAAACTGTCCAGAATTCTGTTCCGTCACATTTTCTTCAGTTCAAAAATAGGAACAAATGAGAAAAAAAATCCAAAATAAAGAAGGAACAGTGAAGTTGTTGAATAGATACCTCACTCTAGGGGTCAAACATACCACTCGATTCTTTAACCCAGTGGTTCCCAATTGTTTTTGGGTCATGCCCTCATTTTGATTTCACAAATTTCTGGCGACCCCAGGGTCATTTTTTTTCTTTCTTCCTAGAATTAGTTTTTGATTATGTTTATTAAAGGGCATTACAAATAGTAGCAACAAGATATTTTTATAATGCTTTTTTTTAATTTACTAGATTTATATTAGAGAAAATCTAAGAATAGAACACAGTTGTTTGAGATTTATTGTGTTTATATGATAACTTGAAAATATAATTTTAATCAGTAATGGATTTTTTCAGGTGACCTAAAGGCTGAAAAACACTGTTTTACCCATTAGGACACCACAACCAAATATAATGAGTGATGCAGGTAATGTTTCCAAATATTTGGTTTAGACATAACTTATAAAAAGAAAATTAAAACAGTTTCCAGATCAATGATCCAATCAAATGGAAGTTAGGAACAGATTTTCCCACAATAGCTGTCGATTTTATGTCCCTACACATTCCATGCAGTCACTCGCTGCACACAGTGAACCAAGATGCAGCTCATCAAAGTCGTTTTCATATGCGTGGTTAGCACCATGGTCTACACTGAGTTTACTCACTGAGGCTTGTCCTACCTGTTCAAACAGAGTCATGGCAAACTTCTGGTGCGGTATGCAGTGTTTGGCCGTGCAGATGTCCTCTCTGCTCTCTGAGCTGATGTGAAAGTGGATTCTCATGAGCAGATTCTCCTGAAAAAACACAGCATGTTTGATCTCTCATCTCTGTCCACACTCTTGTTGATTTGTTTCTATTTCATGGGAAAGTCGAAGGATTCCCTGACAGAACATATTTAGTACCAATCGATCATAGAGCCACTCTCAGACACAAACATAAAACATATACACACACACACACGGTGGAGGTTTATGTGGCAGAAACGAAACAACAACAAGATTGGCTGCACAGAACAAGACAATAAAGTAGTCAAGTTTTTACCCGTAAGCATTTCTTTCCTTATTCCTTTTAACCACTTTAATCAACAATCAACAAAAGCTGTTTAGTGGCGTCCAAAAAAAAAATGGCTTAAAACAACAGTTCAATGGTTTAGACAAGAGTTCGTGTATTAATGGGCCAAGTGGTGAAAAATCCTGTGCTTTTAATTTGAAGTCAAATTTTAAAGCTGCAGAACACTGTCTAACAATGGCTGCTTTTTATGGAACCAATTTTATGAGATTTTCTGCAAAACCTACATATTTCACCAACAAAATAAACCCATAAACAGCTAAGTTTTTACATTTACAGCTATAATAATATGATTACCATATTATCTTATTATTTAAACACATGAAATATGCACAAACTCATTTAATCAGAGGTGTAAAGAGTACTGATATTATCCTACTCAAGTAGAAGTACTGTTACTTGTTTGAAATTGTACTCAAGTACAAGTAAGCCATACTATACATAAAATACACAAGTAAAGTAAAAAGTAGCTCAAATAAATAGTACTCAAAGTAAAAGTTACTAGTTACTTTTATACCCTCCATATTTATTTTTGGTAATAAATCTTGCCACGGTTCCCTTGCATACAATAAACATCTCATGTATAAACTTAAAAGGAAGAAACCAAATCTTGCACAATTGGAACTTCATTTAATTTCCATCTGTTTGTCAAAATGTACAATTATTTTTTAAATAAAATAACACCAATGAATTCAATCAATTCAAAATATAGGGTTTCAGGATAGCTACATTTATTAACTTTAAAAGAGAGGAAATAACAAGCATTCAATGGTGTTTTGGCGCGGTGTATTACATTTAATCATTTAAAAACAAAAAATTATAATTTACTCAGTAACGGTTGGGTGTAGAATTGCAACTAATTACTTCTTTTAAAATGTGCTCAAGTACAAGTAAAATTACCGATTTAGAAATATACTCAAAAAAGTACAATTACCCATAAAAGCAACTCAATAACAGTAACGTAAGTACTTCATCTCTGGATTTAATGAGTGTTAACTCATCAAGATGTGAGACTTTGTTTGCATTTTACCATGGCGTCCTTTTTCCCTTTACAACTTCATGTGTTGTGGGTTTAAAGCAGTTCACAACCACAAGTAAACTATAAGTGCACCATTAAAAAAAAACACTCTGCCACTTATGAGTATACAAAGGTTTAACACGCCTGCACACCATCAACTTAACCTCTTCACACACCACTCACTCAAACAAGTCGTAAAGGTGATCTATTTATGTTTAGGTTGCCAGTTCCTTGTATAAAATCCTCACTAGGAGCCACAAAGGAGGCATTTTTTCATGCAAAATGAAAATGATACGAAAATGGTCACTTACTTGTAAAGGGTTAAAGATTAAAGCAACAACTAATTCGGAAATGTCTCAAAGCACCATACAGTAAATAGAAAAAAAATACCTGCAAACACAGTCCACACATTCTCACTCCCAAAGTTCACACTTTAAATTAACTTTTTAATGCATGCGGATCTGTTACTCTAACTCAGTCTTTATCCAACCAATCACCTTCGTGTGTGTGTGTGTGTGTGTGTGTGTGTCGTTGCACACTCACAAAGCACTCGGCAGCGTCGTCCATAATTCCCAGCTGAAAGCGTTGTTCGTCTTGGAAAGTCTTGGCCAAGGCGCTCCGCAGTGCATCTGATGGCAGGACTCGCTCACTGCTGAACTGGAACTGAGCGAAGATACTCTGCAGACATAAAAAAAGAAAAAAAAAAACATATGGAATCCCATTAATTATTTATTCTCCTGCAACAAATGCAAACTGCACCCCTAAACACATTTGGTAGCGAGAGCGCTGGCTGCGTATCACTGCGTCTCTGAGACACAAAACTAGTCCAAACGCATCAAAACGATCCGTTAAACAGTGAGAAAAGTCGTCCAATCTTCTGGGACCAAAGTGTTGCTCAACAAACACGTTGGACGGGGATCACAACTGACTAGCCTCAGTTTCAGACTATCAATTATACATGGAATATGTGCTGCACTTTCCTGCGACAAACACAGATATGAGAGAGCTGTGAGGCAGAGAAACCTAATCAGAGAACGGAGAGGAAAGTTACAGCAGGACAGCAACAAACCTAATCCCACATTCTATTGTTCATTGTTCCTGTTGGTTCTACTACACTGTTCCGTTTTCCTGAATTATGAATGAATACAAAGTTGTGGCATTAATTTTCATGTCCATGTGCAAGAGACTGTGTAAACACAGACAGATTTGATGTGATCTGATTGGCTTTCATCCCATGTGACAAAATCGTAGTTTCGTTTTTATTGGTTGACAAAAACATAGATAAATTTTGATATAATTTTCGTTCACATGTATTTTTTTTTTTTTAAATTAGTTATAGTCTCCTTAGTATCACAAAAAAAAAATTTAGTTTAAATGTGGCAATAAAGCTGTGGTCTGGGATCTTCCTGCCATTCCACGCGGCTGCATGGAAAGCCCGAAGCAAAGGGAGCTCCCCCCTCGCTCTTCCATGAGCTACATTGAGATTCATAAGCAGAGAGAGCGGTCAGCAGGAACCCCAGGAACAGAACCACAGATGTTGGCAACAGAAGACATTGTTTAATTAGACAGAAGAGGAGGAGCTTGGATGGGGGTGGGTTGCGAGGCATTGTGGCAGTTTATATGCAGCGCTGTGACTAACTCTGACCAATGGGAAGCATGGAACATGATCAGCTGAATGATTAACTGAATTAGGGGATGGATTCTGTTACAGTTTCTTCAAATTAATTCAAAAATGTGTATTCTTAATATAATGTAAAATTGTAAAAATTTACAACATTAAACGGCGCGTCGATGCAAATTTTTGTAGTCAACATCATTAATTATGTTACTGATCATTTTTGCTTTATTGTATATGTTACACACATTGTGGTTGGCGTGAATCTCGAGAAGGTTTATATATTTAATTCTATTTGTTCTTTTGCCCCCCCAAGCAAGAATCTCAAACTCCACCTATAGATGTCAGATCTTTATTTGAAGCCAAATTTGTGAATGAAATCATAACCAAACGCAACATTGTGTTCATATGGAGGGAGCATTTTATTAAAATAGACTTTATATCTTTAGCATGTGCATGATGACAGTTTGCAAAGGAAGAGGTAATGCAGTCATGCTGACATGAAGGACCGTGTCCGTGTGTGTGTGTGTGTGTGTGTGTGTGTGTGTGTGTGTGTGTGTGTGTGTGTGTGTGTGTGTGTGTGTGTGTGTGTGTGTGTGTGTGTGTGTGTGTGTGTGTGTGTGTGTGTGTGTGTGTGTGTGTGCTTGCGTGTGTGTCATGGTGGCAGTGTGACTGTGCTGACTGCAGCAATGCGCCAAGGAGAATGGAGGGGGAATATACCCTACAGAGAAAAGGAGGGAGGGCAGGGAAGAGGTCGGTGGAGAAAGGAAGGCTGCCAAGTGAGTGAGAGAGGGAAGTGTGTATCTGTGTGTGTGTGTGTGTGTGCATGTGTGCGTATGTGTGCACAGACAGGAGCAATCGACACCAACTCCCACATTCATTCATCTTTCCCACTTCCATTTTCCCCTCGCTGTCGCCTGCCGTTTCATCTCTTCCTGTGCGCGCGCTACAGATTTCATGCATACAAATCTCAGCACAGGCCAAAATTAAAGTACCCCCTAATCATCATTTGTTGCTTCAGTTCCCTACAATGAATGCCTGAAAATTTACCATCCCATTAAAAGTTATTTTACTGTGTATCCTAATCGGTTTATTCAAAGTCTTTTACGGCTGTAGCTTTGGCAGCAAACGTTGCATCTGGTCTCTGACAGGAAGTGGAATGAAAAGTGACAGGAAAATGTGAATGGCTTAACACAGGGACAATAACTTTGATTTCCACGCACACGCACACACACACACACACGCACACACATTGGTATAAACATTTTATTTAAAAAATGTTTTATTTACAATGCAATCAAATGCAAACCTGTGGGAACCATGTTACAGTTCTATGGCTAACACATACGTAGTTAACAATCATTAAAATATTTTTCAGATTAGGTTTACCCGTTCGTTAGGGCTGCACGATTATGACCAAAAACCTAATTGAGATTTTTCGGACCAATATTGCGATTGCGATTTGATTTGCACTTTTTATATTTGATACATTTAAATGCATAAACTGCTAAAAGGATGCGTGAAGGAGTCATGTTAGTTGTAGACTGTCAAACAACACATTAATCTACTTTAAAAAATATTTGGTTTAATGTGGACAGCGCCCTCTTCTGGAGGAATCACAGAGCGTCTGTCGAAACACTTTAGGATCTGCTTCATGGAAACTCAACCTTTTATCTGTTCCAGCTGAATCTGAGATCGCAAGCCTCCACCGTTCTGATTGGTCAACATCGCTCAAACGCCAGAGGCAGAGGAAAAAACCCTCAACCTCTTACGGTTACGTTAAGCCTCTCTAATTAAAAAACAACTGAAATTAAGGGGTACACTGACAGCGAAAAGGCTCAGACACCCACACTAAAAATAATAATAGTAATATTTTCATGAATAAGGAAGTCTAACAAGGAAAACAAGAAATGAAAAAGTACTTGGAGGACAGACAATATTTTTTTGTGTATTTTAAAATTGATTTAAGACATGGGTCAAAACAGTTTTATGGACTGCCTTATTTAGTAAAGGCTCAGTAGTTGTGATTAAATGTAATGGAACTTTAGTAATTGAGCAAGTCAACGTAATTGTAATTCCGTTGTAATTGAACGTGTATAATTCTGGTGTGTGTCGCATCCTAGTGCAGTGAGAGGGAATTGTGAGCATCTTTAGGTGCATGTGTGTAGCAGTGTGTTATGCTGGGTAGGGAAATAGGATCGTGTGTGTGTGTGTGTGTGTGTGTGTGTGTGTGTGTGTGTGTGTGTGTGTGTGTGTGTGTGTGTGTGTGTGTGTGTGTGTGTGTGTGTGTGTGTGTGTGTGTGTGTGTGTGTGTGTGTGTGTGTGTGTGTGTGTGTGTGGAATCCCAGCACGGACCCTGCTGGCTCAGCGCTTTCAGACAGCCAATTAATTACAGAGAAGCACTGAAGACAGGCCAGCGTGTAGGACACACACACACTTAAGACACACACACCCACATTTGAGTGCATATTACACACACACACACACACACATAATTCCCTTCCCTCAGACATGTATCTGTCATCATTGAAGCAACAAATAGCAGGAACTGAGCAGCACAACAGTCATTCATTAAAAGCGTTTCAAGCTGTAACACATCCTCATCCTCCTCTTGGTTACACAACAGCCATTTAACCTGTTTCAATGTGATTGAATCATTCTCTTTTCTCAAACATGTTAAAGGTTGCTGAACTAATAGTGAGTAGATTTTAATAGATTTATATAACTTAAGGAGATCATAGCGTAAAAGGATTATATGATGTTTCAGGTCCCTGTGTGTAGAGATCAGAACAAACGTAGGATGAGGATAAGATGATTTTCACTGTGTTAAATAAATCAGATGTGTAAAAACAAACTTACAGCATGACCAAAATTGATTACTAAACAAAAAGGCCGACTAATTCTATTCCCAGCATAAATTATCAAAAGTTAAAGGAAAAACAAAGCCAAAATCATAATTAAACTCTAAATAAATAGTCAATTAAGGCACAAGTTGTGATTTATGACAGCAAAGAAACTGCAGTATCTACATGTTTAAGTTGTGAAATGTTGTCAAGGGAAAAATGCTAAAAAAAAATATATATATATATATATGCCAAAATATTAACGGTTTATTTCATTAAATTAAATTGATTTATTTTCTTGTGGTCCAACAACATCAATCTGTGCTCGGCAAGTTGGAGTAGGAGCAGCGGTGGTAGCATTAGCTTGTTAGCATTAGCTCTGCAGAAGCCTCAGGCGTCACTATCATGTTTAAAGCTAGGTTAATGCTAATGCAATGCTATGCTAACGTAAAGCTAGCTTATGATAATGCTAAAGCTAGTTAATGTTAATGCTATCTAATTCTAGCTAATGCTAACGTATGCTAGTGTAAATACTAGCTAATGCTAGCTAATACTAACTTATGCTAATGTAAAAACTAGCTAATGCTAATGCTAGCTAATGCAGTGCGACACAGGCCATCACCTGCATCCTCAGTTGCATTTTCTTCAGAAAATGCAAATATTCTAGTATTGTATTATTTTTTATTGAAAACGTATTGAGTTTTTATAATGAGAGCAGAAAAGGTAACGTCCTGTTATGTGAAACTGAAATGTTTGTTGGCCTTTATTCAAATAAAATATAAATACATTTGACATTAAATGTTGTTTACTTGTTTGTTTATGTCCATAATTAATTTATAAACAATTCCCTTACAAGAAACATTAGGAATCTATGAAACCTGTATGAAACCCTGTACTGTGCACTATTCAGGTATTTATTTCACAGTTACACCTGTGAATTATTATTTTGGCTAAAAAGTTACTGAATCAATTTCAAGTTACTGAATCGTTTTAAATTAACCAATATCATCCATGAATCGAATCACCAACAACGAATGATGATTTTAATCCAATTAGTGCTAAAACAAATCGTTACACCCCTACTAAATATGTATTTTGTGCAATAAGGATTTAAAAAACAAAAGAAACATTAAAGTGTAATAACTCCGGATGGCAAAAACACAGTGAAAGACTTTCATATACAGATTACTGGTATTCATTATCTGTGGGATGATATTTACTGCACATCTAACCACTTTACTTAAGGTTCTTCCAGTCCATCAAACCACAGCCCATTAGCATTTTTTTTTACCTTCAGAGCGCAGAAGATGCACGAGTCCTCCATGCACTTGTGAGTGGTCAGCTGTCGAAAGCTTCTGCGGAAGATGTCGAGATGCCACAAAACCTGCAGGAAAAAAAAAGAAGAAAATTACAAAAATTGGTTCTAGTTTCCCCCTGTTGCTCTTACTGTGCAACAGCAATGTAGTAACTTTATCAAATAATGTTTCGATTAAAATATACTTTAATAACTAAAATGAAAAATAGACAGTAAACCAAAGAGGATTTTCATTCTTTTATTCTCCAGCATATGAAATACCAATAAACACTCCTAATAGATTAGATTGGTGGTATGACGTTAGAGGGTTGCCATAGTAACACAATGTGTTATCCGACAGGTTAAATTTGCAGGTACACCGAGGACAGAAATAGAATCTCACTGCTACTCACGAACACTGCCTCAGCCACAGCATTTGTGAAGAAAGATACAAATAGTTTATGATCAGGAGAGAAAACAGAGGCTGGAGAGTCTGGGTTCAATTCCTCAACTTTTCTGATAGTTCAGTGGCCAAAAAATACCCATTACCCAATATTATACTAGCAGTGCAACAGTAGTAGTGATAATACTACACTACTTATAGTAATATTACTAAAAACATTAAATATTATTTACAAACCAACAAAAATGACCATCTAAAAACACTTAATAGATTGATTTGACACATTGGTAACATTTTTTCAGAAACATCTCTAAATCTAAAGATGTAATTTATGTAAAATGTATGGTTTATCATTAAATTGAGGCACAAAACCACAAACACATCTATAGGAATATTACACATTAGTGGGCTGAACTGGATTTTTTTGGGCTGAAGCACCCCATTTCTCTCATTTCTGAATCAAAGTACCCCATTTGTCCGACTACAAGAATCTCATTTTGTAAATAAGTGAAATGAAACTGTATTTAGTGCTTCCTAAATTGATTTATTTCTATAGTTTTTATAATTTCAAGTCATCTCCCCTTACCTTTGTATTTTCAGCTCATGTTCTAATCAAGATCATTTCTAACATCATTTTGTGTGTTTTTTATGTCATTTTGTGTGTTTTGTTAGTCTGTCTTTTTATTATTCAGTTCTTATTTTGTGTGTTTTTTGTGTGTTATTTAAATTATTCTCTCCGTTTTTGGTGTCGTTTGGTTGTTTCTTATGTCGTTTTTGTATGTTTCTCTGTTATTTTTGCATGTTTTGTAGTGATCTTGTGTGTTATTCTCTTCATTTAGTGTGTCTTTGTTGTCGTTTTGTGTGTCGCTGGTTATAGTAAGTGTGTGTGTGTTTTTGGTGTCATTTTGTTGTCGTTTGTCTGTTCTTTGTGTTATTCTGTAAATTATTCTCTTTTTTTGTGTTTTTGTGAGTTGTTGGTAATATTTAGTATGATTATCATTTTTAGCTAAAAACAAATGACATTTTTAATGCTTTTATTCGTTAATTTTCCTCTGTAGTGCCATTGTGTACCCCCATTTGAGAAAGTACTGCTCTATCGCACACTACAATCACCAACAGAATACAAAAACAAAAAGTAAATATAATCTGTCCATATGAACATTTCCAGCACTTGTTGACTTGTGTTATGAATGTCTTTAGTAAAGAAGGGAAAAATGAAGCCTAAACTGGGATTAACCAAATGAAGCTCTTAGTGAGTGTATATTAGCTTTAAAGTGGATGGATTTGTTGAGGAACAGTGAGTTTCCTCTGCTACATCCTGGCGTTTCAGTGTTGATCCTCCTTGATTGGGTGTGATTGACTTGAATGAGAGACATAATGGTGCGGTCCTAATGGAGGAACAGTTTACCATTGTGATTAATGACCAAGTCGGGAGCTTTGACTTAAATCACCAACTTCTGGAGAGAAAAACACAATCCTGCATCAGGAATCTTAACACAGTACACACACACTAATTTCTTGTAAAACTGAGGCAGAAAATCAACACCCAAGTCGGCAGCTCAGCGTGGCATTCAGCCATTTTCAGATAATTGTTTTTTTTTTCCCAGCAGCTCCTACTGAGAGCACTTTCTATTCTGTATAATTTCAGCAATTAAAGGGAGTCGCAGCAAGACAAAGTGCAGGAAAGATGCATAAAGTACCTGCACGAGGCTCAGAGAAAGTAGAAAGTTAGAAACTAGAGGTAAAAGTCTCCTTTTCCCTCAAAAGCATAATAGGAAGCAGTATTTTGCCTCGGTGTGCTGAAAGTTAACATTGACACAACAATGTCTCTGGAGTCTGTACAGAGATCTAAGGACGTCACACACATTGGGGATGATTTAATAAAGGTTTGTGTTTAAAAACGAGCACTACAGTTGATCTATGAACAGGACGCAGTGAGGAACCTCCTGATTTATGCTTTAGTGCATTTGTCTCTGGTGAATATGTAACACCACTCATGTTTATTTGCTATTTTCAAGATCTTAACTGGATTTCAGTCTCAAAAAGTAACGACTACACCTTTTAATAACTTTAATAATTTGCTTTAATTGTCAGAGAAATCATTTGAAATCACTTCCAATGGAACCAACATGTTTACTTCCTGTTATTCCTTGTTTCCCATGTACTTTAGTATTATTATAGAATAGATTTTTGTCTGATAACTTGTCCTCCAAATTTAATCAGTTTTAACTGATCTGTTAATGAATTATTGGCAAAATAAAAAAAAATTAAAAATTCCATTCAAACATATTGGAACAGTGACATCATAGGACGTTTACACAGCGCCTTCTGCTGTTAGTCATGATATACTGACTCCGAGGGGTTATACTGACTCCGAGGGGTTATACTGACTCCGAGGGATTATACTGACTCCGAGGGGTAATACTGACTCCGAGGGGTTCAGATAATGCATCCTCACTTGCATTTTCTTTGAGAAATGCGGTTCGTCTTGTTAGGATTGCTTTTAAGGTTTTTTTTTTTTTTAAGATCATCCACATTAAATAAAATTTCATCCGATTTAAATAAATGTCCACAAGTTTGTCTCTTGTAGAAGTTTTTTTTAACATTGTATGCTTCCGTTGTTGATTTCTGAATTAAAAAAAACAAAAGAAAAAATAACATTCGTTCATTTATGCATCGTTTGCATATAAACTGTGTCCAAGTGTGTGTGAAAAATTTCCGTCCCAGCTCTAGCGGTTTGTTTTAAAATGTGGCCCAGTTGAAAATGTAGTTGAATAGACGAGCGTTAGTGTGTGTGTGTGTGTGTGTGTGTTAAAGGCAGAGTGATAGGTGGAGAACAGAGGAAGCAGCAGATGACAGACTGCATGCTGACGCTGGAGTGCGAGCTCACACACACACGCACACACCCTCCTCTCCCTCTGGTTTATTCCGTGGTGATGAATCGGCTCTTTGCAACGACACTGCAGCAGCCACGAGGAGGGCACTCTCCCTCCATCCCCGTCTCCTTTTACCGGCATTCATCCATTTGTCTTTTTCCTCACTCACTCTCTCTCTCTTTCTCCATCTCTTCTTCCATCATTCCGATGGTTTGTTTTTCACTTCTCCTCGTACTCATCCCAATGTTCTCTCCCTGACGTTGATAGACGATGAGCAGACAGCTGGAGCATCCCTATGACAAAATACTACACAGTCGGCAATAAAAAGTTATCTCCACAAACACAGTTCGGCCATAACATTACGACCACAGAGCAGTGAAGTAAATAACACTGATCATCCCTCCATCGTGGGAGCCTGTTAGTCAGTGGGATATTTTAGGCAGCCTGGTAATTTTGCCCTAAAAGTTTATGAGTTAGAAACAGGAGAAGATGGGCTCTCATAACGCTTTGAGTGCCAGTGAGGTGATGGGGCTCCGCAATGGGCCGTATCTATCAAAAGGGATGCTGGGATAAAAAGAGGTGGACTGGGTCATGGGTGGCCAAGGCTCATTAGCCTAACCCCCCCTCCCCGTTTGTGAAGGCAGTGTGACGCTCTGAGCAAACCTTGGATTTTTCATCATAATCTGACACCATCTCAAGTCTCAGTGCTGCTGACCCTGACACTGTGGAAACAGAGTTTAACACCTTCTGCCTCTGAGAAACGAAGAGGGTTCAGGAATAATTGGAAGAATCCAAGAATCCCAAGTAGGGGTAGGGCTGGGCAATATATCGAGATTCAAGATATATCGAACTTCCTATGTTGGTGACATAGAAAATTACAATATCGCCTCTATCCTATATTATTTTGTATTAAAATACTAATTTTAGGAGTCACTGCTTTCTCTACTTCTTAAAACAGCATGAAAAGCACAGTTAGATGGATTGTTAATTGTGTCCTAACCAGTGGGCGTGTACTGTAGCTGCTCCAACTCAATGTTCTTGAAGCCAAAATACAGCACTTAGGGGCGCTTCCATCTTGCAAATTTGATGTCATTTGGAGCCAGAGTCTGTGCAGTAGGGTCCGGTGGGAGGAGCCCTGGTAACACGCCCCGCCCATTAAGCGTACTGCCCTGATGACTTACGAAAGCCCAGCTACGCCAAGAACAAAACATCTTGAATATTCAACGGTTTGTTCAGATTGTAGATGTTAGTACAAAACCACAATATATTTCAACTCAAATGTCTAGTTAAACGGTGTCTCGGCTTTCCTTCACGACGTAACTGCTATTCACAAAGAGAGCTACGCAAGATCAGCGGCTGTCAATCATCATCATATACGACGTAAAATCCTGTTTTTCAACCTCAAATAACTTATTCAAAACAAACTTCACAGAAAAATGAGCACTTGAACACAATGTAGAGTGATAATAACTAATGATGACAGCAGAGTTGAGGTTTGAAAAATAATTTATGCAATCAATATTTTAACATTAAAGTTTGACCCACATCCAACCCATTATCATTGATGAGGAGGGGTTTATGACCTACACTTCGACACATAGTCAGGTACTGGGATCGAACCATCAACCTCTCGATCAGAAGACGACCCACTACCACCTGAGCCACGGTCGCCCATGGTCCTAACCCAGATCTACCACTAAACAAGCCACACTACAGAACTCACTCACACGTGCTGTCCCTTACAGGAGAAAAAGCGAAAAGTGACACATATTGTACAGCTGTTTGTTAATAAATGTGCCTGTGTGGCATTTTGTATCAGCAAATTTAACCCAGAATTGTCTTTCTGGTCAGACTTTATTTGATTTAAAATTATTTTGAGAAAAAATATTGAGATATGAGTTTTGGTCCATATCGCCCAGCCCTAAGTAGTGGTGCCCCGATTCGATAATCATGTCGGATATCTGCAAATACAGAGTATTGATTATATCGGCCTGCAATACAAGAAGTCCATTCCAGACTCTGGTCCACTACTTCAAATAATGGGTCAGTTTTTCTCTATTCCTGATCATTGTTTTCTGGGTAATTCCACAAACAAACATCATCTGTACAAAATATTCCACTGCATTGAAGGTTTTTTTAATAATTTTTTTTTTTTTTTTTTTTTTTTTTATTTATTATTATTTTAAAATGTATGTAACTAGAGATGTTCAATATTAGCTTTTTGTCAATACTGTCAACCACTGAATGTTTGAATTCTGATATTTTTAGCGATAACCAGATATATACACAGAGCCCCTTCTCCCTCAACCTAATATTAGGTCACATTATATAATTCTCCATGGAAACAACAGGTAAAGGCTACTTTTAATGGAGGTATTCCACAAATAAACATAACCTGTGCAAAATAAAAACACTTATTGAGCTTTAGTTATGAAGAAAGTGACACATTCTTTCTTAATATGTATATATTATTTTATTTATTTTTTGCGCTGCAAGAAGTACAATCTTTTATAGACAGCAATGTATGTTTTGTTATTGGAATTAAATAAATGAATTTATTTTATTGCATAATTGTGACCATCACCAGCCATTCCTAAGGAAGGGTAAGAAGAACTTTATTATAGGGAGGATATAAAAAGAGAGGGCAGTGTTACACCTAGGTGAGAGTGCTTTAAAGTGAGAGTGAAATGTGATGATATAGTTGTGTATATTGTGCTTATTGTGTTGTGAAATCCATGTCTGGTGACATGTGTGGAGCTCAAGTATATTGGTGTTGGCCGTGACTAGAGGGAAGGAGTGAGTGGTTATACCTGAAACTGGTATTTGGGATCAGCGTGTCTAAGGTTAAGCCCAGTACGAGTTTATCCCACAGCCCAAGACATGCCAGTGCGTCCATGACCAAAGTTTTTGCAAGATCTGCTTCTGCGAACCCAGGCGCTGCCCCGGGCCCTTAATATGTGTTCTTAAACAAGAACATTCATTGATTTTTCAATATCTGTGAAAAAAACGATTTCGATGTAAACCAATATCACGTTTTATGGCTAATATCCACCGATGATATTGGAGGGCCGATAAAACCGCCCACCTCTATTTGTAGCTTATTGGTTAATAATAAATAGGTCAGTTTTTCTTTATTGTTCTATGAGTAACATCACTTAATCAAGCCTTTTCTAACATTCCAGACTAAAAAAATAAGTGATAAAAATATATATATTTTCACGTTGATATCGAATCAGGTGAATATCGGTATCGGCCAAGGTTGCAATATTGGTATTGCATCGGAAGTGAAAAACTTAAATCAGGACACTCCAATTCTGTACATTACAATCCAATCCAGACCAAACAAAATTAGTTGATACATTTTAGGACAATGTCAGCAGGTGTTTTTAAATTTTCCCTCTCGGAAAAGTCTGGTGTGAAAATACAATGTGGAAATCTGAAACCAAACATCCATTAAAACAAAAGTCAGAATTTGAAATGATACATATATATGTGAGCAGATCTAAGCCTTGGTAATGCTACACTACATTTTTCCACAGCTTGTTTTTTTACATTTTTTTTTCTTCAAAAACTGGGGTGATTAAGAGCTGAAATCCTTCAGTTTCCCCTCTTCTATCCTTAATCCAGCATCTCAACTGATTTTAAAAAGAACAAAAGGAGTTTTAAGATACATACACTGCAATTGAACCAGATTAGCATCCTGATTGCAAATAACACTATACAGTAGATGCAATCTTTGAACAGCCTTGATTTAAACCTTAAATTTTCTTTGGACATGATCCCCCTTGAAAATGAGATGATTCATCTCATGAGGTTGATCCTCCAATCAAATGTTCATAAATAAATAAATAAACTTCTTTGGCCAAAAAAACCCTAACAGCACTCGTTTTCAGCATTGAGTTTAGGAGAAAAGCTGATGCTGCACACGGCAGGTTGACTGCAGCAGCGGGGGGTTAAACATTTCTTGCCAAAGGGGCCCTCAGGGGCAGAGGAGTGCTGCGCTATCAGTGCATGAGCAGTGCAACGTTGCACTGCAAACAGAGCTGCATTACAGCTGTTTCTAACAGCCTGGACACAACAAAAGGGAAAATAAGCACACAGTTGATCTTTGATCTTTAACTTAGTATTTGTAGTTTCATCCTATACACACTGGGTTTATTAGAATATTTGTGCAAAGAGGCAGAAAATGAAGGGTTGACACTCTCCTGTCATTGTCCTGTTAACATAAAACATCTGTGTCCTTGATTCATCCAATTCTCACACTGCTGTAGCTCTGCGCACAAGTTATCCAACAAAAGTTTGAAGTTTGTGTCCTTCCCTTCTGTCTCTCCCTGTTCTTTTCTCATCCATCCCTCCATCATCGTCCTTACCTTCCCCGACTCTCTGCTCTTCCCTCCAGCAGGATCTCCTTCACTCTTCTTGCTTATTTCATACTGTATACTCCTCATCCCTCTTTCTTCTTCTCTTCGCCTCCTTCATCCACTTTTCCCTTCGCTCTCTGCGACTCTCCAAAAAACCTCTGTCCCATCGCCCAGGCACCGCTCCGATGCTTACTCCAGCCTCACTCCTCTCTCCCCCCTTTTCCTCACACCCTCTCCCTCTCTTTCTTTTCACGCCAGTGTGTGTGTGTGTGTGTCAGGTACGCTTGTGCCAGCTGGAAGTCTTTTGAGGAGTGAAGAGAGTCTTTGAGATGCAGCAGTCGCAGCGTAGCATGAGCATCTCCAAACACACACTGGAGTGGACGTCCCACACTAAAGCCAGACAACGCTTGCCAAAAGCCACCAAAACATGCAAACTCCCCTTAATATGGCACTAATCCCAGCCTTGTCACGTTTTTTAAAAAGCAATTTACTGCAGTGTGCAAAAGGGAGGCGGGTGTTGATTTTGTGGGGACGGATATGTGAGAACAATTTAAGCTTGGAAATTGGAAAAAAAACTGTAGCAGCTGTACTGTAATCCAAAAACTGCAGGAGTTATGAACGATTGCAATGTTTCCACATACGAAACGTGGGCAAATTACCACCATGGTAAAGATAGCAGCTGCTTGAAATAGTGCATTTATCTTTGTTAGGTGAGGGAGAATAATGGACACTCCATATTTGTTTTTAAATATGTTTACACCCAAACTGGAAAAAATTGAGAGAATTGTAGATTCTCTAACGTCTTAAAATAAAGCAAAAACGGCAGAGAATGGGCAGCATTATCAACATTTGTGTAAGAATTCAGAAGAAAGACCAATCTGAGCAATAATACAGGAAATGAGACGTTAGGACATTAAGCATCCTCACTATTGTTTTCCCGTTTATTTTGTTTGTCTTGTGTGCTAAAAGTAATTTTGTGCATTTTTGTTGTCATGTGTATTTGTCTAGTCATTTTGTGTTTTTTATGACTCCATTTTTTTCAAATGTTTACATTTTTGGAGTTATAGTGTTTTATTTGTTATTTTGTAAGTTTTTGTAGCATTTCGTATATCTTTTGTCATCTCATGTATTCATTTGTAATATTTTTGTGGTGCATTTTCTTTGGGGGCCACACAAAGTTAAAGGGACACCAGTTGACCACTTTTGAACTACGGTAATGCACAAAATGACATGTATACTTAATATCACTAAGGGATAATATCTTGAGTAAAATTATTGTACAAAATATATTATTTAACTTTGATTTGTGTGTGGCTGAAAAGTTTCATTAATTTTTAATAGTTTTGCTAAAAGTGGTTTTCTCCAAAGTACAGGGGGGGGGGATTGGGGGTTGGGGTCGGTGGCAGGGTGCACCGGGCCCTCAGCCAGTGGGGTGTCTGGGGGGGTGTTCGGCCTTGGGCGTGTGGCCTGGGGCTCCTTGGCCCCCGCTCTTTCTGCTGGCCTTGCGGCCTCTTCGGGCCCGGGGTGGAGCCTGGATTCGCAGAAGCAGATCTTGCACAAACATTGGTCATAGACTTGGACATGTCTTGGGCTGTGGGATAAACTCATACTGGGCTTAACGTTAGACACGCCGATCCCAAATACCAGTTTTAGGCATTACCACTCACTCCTTCCCTCTAGTGACGGCTACCACCATTATACCTAAGCTTCACACTTGTCACCAGGCTGGCTGAATGGATTATAAGCACAATATACACAACTATATATACACACGTGCGCTTCTGTGTCCACCCACCGCCCTGAAATGGACAGAAGGGAGGCCTCGCTCTGCTTTAGAACTCTCCCTTTTAACATGCTCGGGCTGGATAAACAAAACAAACGCGCACACACATACAAACACACACAGGCGCTAACAGCAGACGCTGTCCCCGCTTTCAGAGCCAGTGGACTGGGGAAGAAGCCCGGTGCTCAGCCTCAGCCGCTTCGCTCCAACCGATCAACATTTTTGCCGTTCACTCATAGGTTTTCACCTTTGTGCACAAATGTGAGTAAAATAAAGCTGTGTCATGTAAAGCAAATAACTCTTTGGTGTAAATAATAACATCTACATAAAGTTTCATCACGACAATGACGTCATTGATCGGATCGGCAAATTAAGACATTACAGCCAATCACATTAATTGCATAAAATGCAAAATATCGGTCGATCCAATATACAGTAGCCAATCAGATCGGTGGAAAACCTAAAAAACACTGCTTTAATGATTATTTGACCTTTTTTCCACAGTTTAAACAAATTCAGATACTTTCAAGCAATTTATGACAAAAGGTTTATGTTCCCATGTTTATGTGTGTGTGTGTGTGTGTGTTCCCATGACTGACCTGCAGGGCGCTGTTAAGGAAGCAGCTGTTCTGTCCCGGCTCGTTGCTAAGGCCTTTGCTGGGTGCGATGGAGTTCATGGTTCTCGGGGTCACCAGCCCCTGCACCCCGCCTGCCGCTCCGCCGCCCGATGCAAAGTAGTTCCTCTTCCACGACATCACTACCTGGACGCCCCCGTGTTGTCCGGGGCAAGGCGGAGAAGGGGCGGGGCGGCAGACCAAGGGACGGCCTCTATGTCACTCCCATGAGAGAAGACGAGTGGGAATGAGAGGAAAGGAGAAGAGGAAGAGGAGGAAGAGGGAAGAGGAAGGAGGCGGTGGAAGCAGACTGAGGAGCTGTGGTGTGTCTTGGGCTGAGATTTGGCACCCATACAACCCTCGTCGCCAGGCGTGGTTTTTCTTTTTTACTTTAAAATCTTTCACTTGGCTTTGTGTGGGACTGCTTTTAGGTCCTGGGATTTAGCGGTTTGTGTTTGGAGACATGAGAACGTTTCCAAAGCGTCCTTTGGCAGATTCCGTCAGATAAAAGTGGATTAGTTTCCACGGCTGCTCACATGCGGGGACTTCCTTCAATGCTTTTATTCCCGTCTTCCTATTTGCCTGCAGGACAAAAACACCAGGATGTTAGGAAACAGAACGTATAACACATTTTACATCTCACCACACAAGTGTAAAGGCATCTGATGAAATTGGTGTTCAGCTCTGCTTTTACAGAGTTTAAAACATTAAGTTTTCCAGGAGAACACCAACAACAAAACATTTGATGATCATTACTCTGTGGGGATGGGCAATATATCAAGAATCAAGATATATCAAGTTTCCTTTTTTGGCAATATAGAAATGTACAATATTATAATATGTATTTTTTGTATCTTATTTTGTTTTTAGAATACTTGTTTAGGAGTCGCTGCTTCCGCGACTTCTCAGAACAGCATAAAAGCTTACTCAGATGGATTGCTGAGTGCATCCTAACCCAGATCTTCCCCTAAACAATCCACACTACAGAACTCACTCACACGTGCTGTCCCTTACATTAGAAACAAACTAAAGTGGAACATTTTGTGCTGCTGTTTGTTAATAAATGTGCCTGTGCAGCATTTTGAATCAGCAAATTTAACCCAGAATTGTCTTTCTGGTCAGACTTTATTGAGTTAAAATTATTGAGATTTATAAGGGAAAAAATGCATCAAATGGTGAGGTAACTAAAGATTCCCAGCCCTAATATGAGGCCTGCACTATGGCTGTGCTCAAAAATGACACTCCGTACTAGAAGTCTGCCAATACATCGATTATTCAATAATCGCAATCCAATATGTGCCGATTCGATAATGATTCAGAAATGTTAAAAAATTGATTGCTTTTCATAATAACTAAATGACAGGAACACTACCGCTGCTCGTGGAACAAAAATTAAAGTTGTGCATGCCGCCCGGACACCTGATGGAACGGACCAGGTAAGGGGAGGCGATAACAGCAGCAAACTCTTTAGCTACAGTTACTGGGGTGGATGCATTGAAAATCGTGATAATAGTAAATATTGTAATAATCGTTGATTAATCGAATTGTAGCACCCTGAATCGTAATCGAATCGAATCATGAGGTTCCTTAGATGGAACACCCCTACTCCGTAATATTCACTACAAACTCAATGACTATATCCTGTCTACTATATGTCAATAGGCGGCTTTCTGAGCCCTTCCAGATTAAAAGACGGTAATTTTTTTGCTCTTTTATTCTTCAGTAAAAGGCCTGCGACCCACTAGAAAGGGGTCCCTGACCCTCTTTTGGGTCCGACCCACCAGTTGAGAATCACTGCTTTAGACCCTTTGACTTTTTTGAGTGACCTCAAATCTATAGCTATAACCATCATAAGACAACAACAACATCAACAACAACAAGGTCTTGCATGGGGACAGGAAGTGCACGGACACATTGGTTATTATGTCATTTCATAATCTCTACTTTGGGACATGAACTGGACCTCATGTTGAATCTCTGTACAGTTTCATATTGTTTACTGAAGGCAGCATGTGATGTTTGTCACCCTTCGATGTGTGTTTGAAGTTGCATAACAAAGCAGTAGCTCACAGATCCGCAGTGCACTCCCCCCCCCAATGCCCCTCCCTCCTCACCGTCCCTTATAGCTTCCCCCCCTCTTTGGCAAAGAGCCCTGGCCTCACTGCCAGGCTGCGTTACTGCCACAGCCACCACCCCCACCCATTGGCCAGAGGCCACCGGGTGCAGGAATGCTGCAGCGAGCAGGTGAGCAGCGTGGGCCGTCACCATGGCGACCGCAAAGTACAATGGGTTATGGAGCAGAAACGAGGGAGGGGATGATAATGAGAGATCACCACAGATATGGAAAGGGAAACGCATCGGTGCAAAGCAGGGCTGTAATCAATTATATTTTTCAGTTTCAATTACCTTTTCAATTACCCGTGTTCAGTTACAATTCAATTACAATTACAGTGACCAGCATTTTTTCCAATTACAATTAAAAATTAAATTATTTTTTATCTTCAGAAAGTCAATTACAGGTACGTTCTCAGTTACTAAAGTTCAATTGCAATTAATCACAATTACTGAGTCTGAAATAAATAACCTAATAAAAGCTAAGCTTCCTATTGTGTTAGCTTTCTGTTAGCATCTCTTATGATAACAGGTCCTAAATCAGCTGTAAAAAACAAAAACAAATATCTATCATCTAATTTCTCTTTTCTTTCTCTTGGTTACCTTGTTTGGGCTTCCTAATCAATGAAAATTTAGGTTTTAATATTTTTGGTGTGGGTGTCTTGATAAGGAACATATTTTAATAATTGTTAACTACAGATGAGTAGAACTGTACATCGAACTGTAACTTGGTTCCCCAGGTTTGCGTTAAATTATAATTGTCAATTTTAATCAAATTTTCATGAAAATAATTGCAAAGTAAATGATCTTAATTCAATTACAATTACAACAGCATATTAAAAAAAATACTATTACAATTTTAATAATGCTATAATTGTAATTCATTATAAATTACAATTATAATTGATCCCACCCTGATGCAAAGGTGAAATAAATTATTCCACTCTTAAACAAGGCTTTATGGGTGGATATTTCCTCCTACTACAGTGCAGCATCCTGACTTTCTATCCCAGAATACAGTGTGCATGTGCGTGTGTTTCTCAGCGAGTGTGTATGTGGGTCTCCCGCTGAGCTTGTGTAGAGTGTGCGATGATGACACATACTCGCTGTGACTGCACCCTGCAGACACACACGCACGCACGCACACACACGCAGTGTTGAGTGTGTGTGCTTATACGCATGCGTTATATACGCCCGGCCCCGTGTCCCCACATCTTGGGCTCGTTACCATGGAAATAGGCCAAGCAGCAAGCACGCGGGGGGGAAAGCCGAACCATGTGATTTTACGCAGAGACACACCGTTGTCGCACTGAGTGAGAATGCGCACACTAACGTGAAGAAACACACATGGGATAGGCAAGTGATGATGATGATGATGATGTGTACTGATGGTGGAGAGTTCTTGGAGGCCTGACTGAGTCCAGGAAAAAGTCAGTCACCGAGTATGACTTTGTCACGTGACTGCAGGTTTTCAATGTTTGGAACGTAATTCTATCAGTGAAACTTCTGCTGCCACTGCAATACTAACACACGACTGTAGCAGAAATGAACAGAAAACACTTTATACAGGTTAAAAATGCCGCGTCATGGTTACAATATCTTCCACTGAGTATAAAGCATTTTTGGCATGATTTTGGGACATTTTGTACATCAAAAACCAACAAAAATGAATATATACAGAAAAGAATCACCTGAAATGGAACTTGGGGAAATTCGAGATGGAAAATCTGTGTAATATTTCTTGCAAAACTTAAGATACGTTGCTGTGATTGTGCAAAACTATGCAGCTTTGGTATGCTAATCGTTTTCAAAAGTTACTAATTGTGAAACCAAAAGTCCATGGAGGTGACTTTCACATGTTACAAAACTTAAGAGGGTGTTTGATTATCACTTGATGTTCTTTATTGGTTATTTGGTGTTGTGTTTGTTTTTTGCATTAATGTGAATGTGTGTGGGTCTGTCATGGTTTGAAAAGGTAAAAAAAAAAAACAACACGAAAAATGTTACGTCAACGTCACCACAATAGCCATCTACGGTATATCGTTACATAGGATTTGTATTAAGTAATTTTTTATTCAATGTGTTGATGAAGATTACAATAGTTATTTTAATATTTTCACAACCAATAATTAATTAATCAATATTGAAATAGTTCATAATGGAAGCCAAATATTAAACTTGCTTATGATAAACAAGTCTATATTATCTTGGTCTCTTTATTTCTGTTCACAATTGTAAATAAATCAAACAAATAAAAAAAAAGACAAAGAAATAAAAAAAAAAGAAAAATAAATGTAATAGATAAATTAAATAAATTAATAAAATAATCCAGTATTATTTTGAAACATGTCAAAAAAAAAAAAAAAATAGAAAAATGTACTTTAAATCCATGTTTCATATTTATGACTTTGTATTTCGTAACTAGTTTCCAAACTGGGACTTTACCAAAAAGTCTCAGAATAGTATTTTGGTTTAATATACAGTATTTAAATCTGTATGGATAAAATAAATGTACAAATATGTATGAAATAAACCTATATGACTCTGTTATTCTTTTCTTCCCATCCGACATGAACAATATGTATTTGTCTTTGACAGAACTCACCTCAACCTTAGAGGGAAATATATTTCCTTCCTTTGACACCACACACACACACAATCTTTGTTTTTGTGTGTGTGTGTGTGTGTGTGTGTGTGTGTGTGTGTGTGTGTGTGTGTGTGTGGTTCAGTGACAGCGACGTCTGTGTCGAGCAAGTAGAACAAAGCTGATACTGTCCCAGAGGACAATAGGCTGTCTCTCACATTGTCTCCTTTTGCTCTCAGGCAAACATGAAGACAAGCAGAGTTAGTGTAATTTGTAAAAAAAAAAAAAAAAAAAGAAGAAGAAGAAAGAAGCCCTGATCATTGAGAACCCGTCTCCTGTGTCGGCATCTTCTTCCCATCCACATCATTCCTGCTGCTCGCGTCTCTCACTTTTCATCCACTGACCTTTATTTTTCATTCTCGTTCACTCTTTCCTTTTCATCAACCATTCATCTCCGTCTCTGCTTTTTGTTTCCAAAAAACTTCCCACACACACACACACACACACAGACAGACGTACAGTAGTTTCCCTTTAAGTGGGTTATGTGTAACTTCAAATAGCTTTGGCTGACAATAGGGAGGGCCCAAAGTTCAACCACTCAGCGCTGCTCTTTCACCTCTCTTTTCCACTTGGATTTAAAGGGAAAAAAAAGTGTTCTCTGTGTGTGTGTGTGTGCGCGCGTGCATGCGTGCGTGTGTGCGCGCGCGCGTGTGGCTGTGAGCGTCCGAGAACAATGGCTAGGTGCATACACGTGCAGCACCATGTGTGAGCCTATTACTGAGACTGTGATCGTCAAGGTCACTTCCTCGCTCAGACGGTGGAACGTTTAAGTGTACATGTGAGAACAGACACAATAACATACACACAGGAGTGCATGCACACGCACACACCAGCCACACACAATAACCTAGATGCAACCCATTATAATTGTGCACATGTGCTTACCCAATCCTATCAGTAGAAAACATAGAGGGGCGAACCAATGCTTAATATTTAGGCGCTTACATAACCAGTACTATTCATGATGCATGCTGGGAATTATGGGAGGCTTTTTTTTTTTACAGTTTAGGTGAAGGGAAAAAAAAGAGAGGATTTAGGTGATAGAGAGGAGAACAATGGAAACGAGAGGGATAAAACGATGAGGAAAAGACAGGTGGAGCTGGAGATAAGGAAAATGGAGACATGAAAGGAAATAAGGTGAAATGATCGGGAAAGGAAGAAAGCAGGGGAAAATGATAAAGCAAATAGATGAGAAAGAAAAACAGACAGTGAAAAGGAAAAGATGAGGAAAGGAAAGAACATCACAGAGAAGAGAAGAGAGAAACACAAGGTGGAAAGGTCACAGGAGGTATTTTACTTCCCTTTTCTGCATCATTCTACATCACCGTCCTGACAGCTGCTGCCAATCATGTTCACTCACCAACAAATAAACGACCATTCAAGCAACTGATATGATGTGTAAGGGAGTTATAAAGCAGCTGAATAAGTTGTTCAAACTAAGCTGAGCATCTGCCATTTGAGGATGAATATCCTGATCAGGGTTGAGGGTGAATTACAAGCCAATGTCACTGGTGGGTCATTCCATGACATTTCACAAATGGCCCACGCACTTCTGTCATGGAAAATTCTACCAATATACCAATTGTTCTGTGATTATTCAGGAGTCACACTGTAAATTTTTACTTTGATCAGATGAATACTTTGTGAGATATGGCCAATTTAGTTAAGTGTATTTGTCGATTTTCGCGAGTTTTTATTTTTCCTCTATTCTTCCAATATTTCTAAAACTACATCACATAGGAAACTGTAACTTGGTATAGTAATACAGCTCCACCTACTTTCTCAGAATATACAAAAAGATCTGCTATGCATTCTATCTAATGGACATACCAAGTCCTCAAAATTGGAAAAAGGTTTGTCAAGATTTCAAGCTCCAACATGTTTGGGATTTCAGTAAACTACTTAGCATATGCCTCAGCTCACTGTAATTTCATCAGCTTAGCGCTTTGAACATAGACTGTTCACATCACTAATGATTAGTCAGATATATGCATTGGTTCTTGGGTGACAGTCTTTTGAAATCCGAGAGTAGGTGCAGTTGTATTACTATAGCAAATTTCAGTTTCCGATGTGGTGTAATTTTTGACATATTGGGAAGCTGAAAAGGGAAGAGAAAGATGGACGGTAAAAAAATCGACTCATACCCCCTCACTAAATTGTCCATATCTCAAAAATAGAGATGTAACGATTCACTCAACTCCCGATACGATTCGATTCACGATACGATTTTCTCACGATTTATTTTGATTGAAAAATATTGTACTATTTTCCTTTTATTTTTCATTGTCAAAAGAATCCCTTGATAAACTATTCAAAACAATGAAATTCAACTAAAAATAAATCTTGAATGAAATAAATACAGGAATAATACAAATGAAGAAGAAGCCCATTCATTTAAATTCTGATTCTATAGTAAACAATGCAAAACTGCATAACAGTTCTTTTTCTTTTTAAAAGTGCAACTGAAAATGTATTTTGTGCCTTAATAATTGGACTTTTAAAAAAAAAAAAAAACTGCACTGTATTTACGTCAGATATTTGTTTGGACCAGCAGAGGGCGCTGGTAACCCAGTGGTCAGTTGGGATGCAGCTATTCTGTGCAGTGAAGAAGAGATGCTATGCTAGCAGACAGAGTTAATAGAAAAACGTGACTTTTACAGATATTCACGTAATATTACAGATATTCTTTCGGTGCCAAAGGGGTAAGGAATCATTTATGAACATGTTTAAGAGTAGAAGGCGGCCAGAAAAAAAGTAGCAGATTCTGCCCGCCGCCTCAGCATTTGGACAAGAGAAGGATAAATATATAGCGCCCTCTGCTGTTTAAAAAAAGTACTGCGATTTTCAGAAAGAATTTTCGCTACATCTCTACTCAAAAAGTATTTAACCAACAACGTAAATATGAACAGTGTGCCAATTGAATAACTAATGAACAAGCGGTAAAATTTTCAGAATTCTTTGAGACCGAAGTGCATGGGATGTCCTGAAAATTTGTTGAAATGACATGGAATGACACTGGTGCAAAATGTCGAGGCTCCAATTTTCCGAAATTTCACCAATTCTGTTTCAGAGTTTAACAATTTCTGTGTCAGTTTACAACAGCTTTGCCTAATCAGAAATCATCATTACTGGTTTTCAAACTTCCCGAAATTGTGCCAAACACGCTAAGTTTGGTTAATTGAGCTGAACATTGTATTGTATTAATTTAATAATTTGAATTCACGCGATGAAATCCCAGGAGATTTGCATGAGATTTGACATCTGTTCATTGGTTAAAGCAGCTACACATTAGACCACTGGCTTTATGGAAGAAAATTGTGAGAAAATGTGTGCTTTTGTCCCAAAACATGCATGTGGGTTATATTCCCTGTCATATTGCAATTTATGTTTGATTTTGTTTAAAATGTATCATAATAATTAAATAATAATAATAATAATAATAATAATGACACTATTTTTCTGTTTCTAATTTTAAGAAGCAAATTCTGTCTTTTTCGTCTGTATTCTGCAATCACGGAAAATCAGAGGCCCTAAAAATGCTACGCAGGCACTTTTATTAACAAAATCAACATGTTACACCACTTACGGCTTTTCCCCTCATTAGGAACAGCATGTGCGAGTAAATTCTGTATCGTGTCTTTCTTCTTAAAAATAATGACAAATGACCCGATTTGTCAACTGGTTAACTGGTTGGCAGCAGCCTATACGTTCAGCGTAACAAAGGTTATCATTTAGTAAATTCTAGCTCGATGAACATAATAAAGCATGCATAGCCTCAGAGTTTGGCAAAGAGCAAGATAAAAGTGATGGCTTTATTAACCTAAGCACAGAAGCTGCAACTAAATAAGATGCCCTCCAAAGTATTTCATCAACCAAAACTAAAACTGATGATTAGTCCGTCGTAAATGCCACAGTGACATTTCGACTTGGTTCAGAAGGTGAAGGTGTGCTGCTGTTAATGACCGAGTGTGTCGGAAATGTTTCACTATATTATGAGGACGAAAGTAATTTGTTCTAAACAACTTTTAGTTGAATGCTTTTGTGTGAAGTCATAGGAATACCAGAGTAACATACTATTTCAAACCACCTCACACACATGACTAACTAATGTTAGGGATGTCCCAAACTTTTTCACTTATTTATATATATATATATATAGCAGCCTTGAGTATTGGCTGATACATCTGACACAACACTAGGACAAATAATACATAGTTTTATTGCTTATTTTGGAGTGCGGAATGTTAGAAAAGGCTTGATCAAGTGAATTTTACTCAGAGAATAATAGTCAGCAGCAGTAGATATGAGAAAAACTGACACATTTATTATTAACCAATGGGTTAATAAAAGGTGGGCAATTTTATCAGTCAATATTAGCCCTAAAACATGATCAGTCTACATCTTTAATATCGTTTTTTTTCCACAGATATTAAAAAACCAATAAGTGATTTTGTTTGAGAACACATATTAAAGACAAATATGGCACTTTTTTCATAACTAAAGCTAAGTATTTTTTATTTTGCACGGATTATGTTTATTTGTGGAATACCTTCATTAAAAGGAGCCTTTACCTGTTGTTTCCATGGAGAATTATATAATGTGACCTTAAATTAGGTTGAGGGGGAAGGGGCTCTGTGTGTATATCTCATTATCGGTAATTATCGGAAATCAAACATTCACTGGTTGACCATATCTGCAAATTTTATATTGGCAAAAAAGCTAATAATGAACATATCTAGTTACATACATTTTTAATTAAAAATAAATTGAATAAAATAAAGATTAAAAAAATAGAAGACTAACCTTAATAAACATGTCCTATAAAAATATCGAATCAGAACACCCTTAACAGATTGGAATTGTTTTATTTAATTTTGTTTAAACGCAATTGGCCGAAGTCTTATCAAATGTTTAAATGTTAATCAATAACAAAATACAAAACTTGATAATTTAATTCTATGACGCTATGCACTTAATATATCGAGAAATACCTATATTCTTCTCGTTTTGACACTCACTCACTAAGAAGAGAAAAGCAGAGGTGAAAGTAACGGATTACAAGTACTCACGTTACTCTAATTGATCTTTCGGAAAAACCCCGCCCCCCATGTTTACTTTTGAGATGTACGACATTTTCCTGAGTTGCTCTGGTCTGGAATGGTCTCCCGGTGCGCGTTAGTGACTCTTTTTGGAGCAATACCTGTGCGATATCCACCAGATCCAGGCAAAAGCGGTTACAATATGCTGTGGAGGGATATATTCAACATATTAAAACAAACATTACAACTGTCGAAGCGATTCACCGAACGGGCACAGCAGCAGCTCCAGCTCACAATCGACCAGCTGTTAGCACTCCATGCTAATGCTACGTCAGCCTATGCAGCGAGACACGACATCCCCCGTAAACTGAGGAAGAAACGACTGGGATGTCGGGGGCAAAGCGGGGGCAAAGCACCGAGCAAGGAGGAGAAGGTATCATCCTATCCTTCCGTCCGTCATCATGGGGAATGTTTGATCTACATCTCTAATAAGATGGACGAGCTAGCAGCGCTAACCGGCATGAGAACGACTTCCGGGAGGCGAGTCTGCTGATGTTTACGGAGTCGTGGCTCACAGCGCTATAGGTATGTGAATGTATAGTTATGTCACCTTATTTAATGAAAATCAAATCAAGCTTTATTGTCATTTTGCTGAACATACATATTAGTGCAGACAAGATGAGATAGCCTTAAAAACGTACACATCGTACATACTACACGTACACACATCCCTGAGATGTTTTTATAGTTTTATAATCCATTGTAGACATCGCTACAGTTGTGTTTTTGGCTTTGGGAACGGAAAGAACACGACTCCCCCATACACTTCGTTCATCGCCAAACCGGTGTATTTGATTACACAACTTTCACAACGCTACACTGCATTTCAGACCGGACTCTTTTCAACGTTGCACTTCTAAAATGGAAGGTAAACAGTAGCGCTCTGGTGTTAGTTGCGGTGTAAATCATACGTGTAAATGAATAAGAAAGACACAATTGAAAGTTTTGAAGCTGCATGTGCCTGCGTGCGCATGCCTCCGCTACAGGAGAACAACACTCACGGACACGGAGGCAAGGTTAGCTTAGCATGTCGGCAGTAATACACAAAAAAAAAAGCGCAAAGGATCACAATTTGTAATTCCTAAATGCGCAAATAAGTCCTGGTGGAGCTGCAAACAAAACGCTACCTTATTCACCATAACAAACCACCACACCACTGAGTATGCAGCATTCAAAGCTAGAAATCAAGCTAATGCTAAAGCTAAGCTAGCGCGGCAAAGAGCCATTGGGCTGCTGTTGCAAACTTGTTACACTATTAGTGTGAAATCATTCTACAATATTCACTCTTCATGACAGTAAAATAAAACCGTCCTAAGTCAATCTACTGCAGTAATTCAGTAATGCATGAAAAAAAAAAAATACCGTCATAAACAGTGAAATCGTTAGAATTTTGAAAAATACCGTGATATACACTTTTGGTCATACCGCCCAGCCCTACTCTAGTCTTGGGGTACCTGGTATCTGACCTGCACAAGCCATGAGCACACCGCTTCACCCACTCTGAAAATGTCGGACCCTGTTTACATAGTAACGGTTGTTCTGACGTATGACTGGACAATGACTGTTTGTGGGCGGGGTTTTGCGAAGGTCAACTGAGTTGCTTTTAAGGGTACTTGTACTTTGAGTATATTTCTAAATCAGTAATGTTACTTGTACTAGAGTATTTTTTAAAAGAGGTAAAGTAATTTTTTACATTTCTACAAACAACCGTTACAGAGTAAATTATTATTTTTTGTATTAAAAATGATTGACGGACATTGCGAAACTATAAAAATGAAATAACCAGAAAACAATCAAATGCATCACATCATAGCCAAACAAAATCAGATTAATTGTAATGCACCTGCATAAACAGCATTGAATAGAGGTTATTTTTACAGTTTTAGAGTTCATAAATTTAGATATACTTAGAGCCTGAGAGCTTAATTAGGTGGTGTTATTATTTTATTAAAACATTTAAAAAAAACAATTGTACATTTAGTCAAACCTTTTATTTTATCAGATGCCTTTGTGGAAAATAAATTGTGCAAGATTTCGTATTTTCCTTTATTAGTTTATACATGAGATGTTTACTGTATGCAAGGAAACCGTGGCAAGATTTATTACCAAAAATAAACATGGGGATGTGAAAGTAACTATAGGAACTTTTACTGTGAGTACTATTTAATTGAACTACTTTTTACTTGTACTTGAGTATTTTATGTATGACTTAGTTTCAATCCAGTAATAGTAGTACTTCTTGAGTAGTAGAATATATCACTACTCTTTACACATCTGGAGAAAACTGAATGAAAAAGAACAGAACAAAGGTTTGATCATGAAGCATCCCATTGGTTCGTTCTACAAACGCTCGTGCATCAAACTAAACGTGCCTTTCCTCTCTCCCTCTGCGTGTGTGCGTGTGTGTGTGTGTGTGTATTCACGTGCCACTGTCTGAATGACGTGATGCGCGCGGGCCGAAGTCATCAATCACGCGGATCAAAACCGCAACATTAAAGCAGTGAAGTGACGACAGTGCCGCGTGAACCCGCTTTGGCTGCTTGGTTCTCACTAAAAAAATCCATCAACAAGTCACTGAACACACACGCACACGCACTCCACGCAGAACAGGAGTTATCCGCGTGGGACGGGTACAGTGCACCTGTGCAAAGAATGGCACACACTATGGAAGTGTGTGAGTATTACGGCATGGATGATTTGTAACACAAATCAGCTGAGGCTGGCACAGCGCGTGCTGATGACAGTGGAGTATGTGATGGTAAAATGAAAACATCTGGACAGCGTTGTCACATCTGGGTCTCGCGCTGCCAACTATGCACACATTGTAACAAAAAAAGCGGAGCCTCGCGCTCCCGTACTCACCCTCCAGTCCGCTCGCGTGTCCCGCCGTGTGATATTTTACCGGGAGAGTGGGCGAGCCGTGGGCGCGTGCGGTCCCCCTGGCCCCCTCCTCCCGCTCCACGCCAGCCAGTGCTGCGGTCGCGGCACGCGGCTCTCGCGATACCGAGCCATTCTCCATCCTCACCGAGTGACGTATTGCTGTGAAACCGGGCCGGTGAGTCCGGTCAGATGCCGCCGCCTCCTGGGCACACGGGATGTGCCAGTGACGTCATCCCGTGGCCAGCACGTGCGTGCTGCGTTACTACTTGCGTTACAAATCGTCCTCTGCGCTACTTATTTACATGCAGACTAAGCTTTTTTCATTCATTAATACAAAGGATAGAACAATTTTATAGAAACCAATGAGAAACTTATTATTCCTGGAGAAGATAGTTTATTTTTGAAGAGATTTAATTCAACAACACTATTGGCATTCACCTTTGTAATAATAATAAATAAATGAATAAAATGATAAAATTTAAAGTAAAATATTTTACCTGTATAAAATAAATGAATGAAAGTTATTAAAAAATATATATTTGTAATTTTTCTTTTTTTCCACTTATAATTATTTATTTGTATTTTATTTTCCTCTTTATTTTTTTACGTTTATTTAGTTATTCATTTGTTTTTAATTTTGGCAGGTTTGGTCCTCCATAGTTTTGGGGGTAATATGTGCGTAAATATGTGTTTAATTTCTCACAACCTTTGGAGGTAAAGGTGCTAAATATTTTCAGAATTTAATCACAGTTTTCAGTATTATCAGCATGTGTGCCTTAAAGTACCCTTACACCTATCTAATGCTCAGATATCACTATATATAATTATATAATGAAACACCTAAGGTAAAAGCTTTTCCTTTTTCTTTTGCCTATGACTGAGGGACTTTTTAAATCGTTTTATTGTTGATTTAATGTTTTTAAATGTTTTTTTAATGTTTTCTGATGCACTTTTTTTAATAATTTAAACCACATTAAATTACTTTGTATGTGAAATGCCTTTTTTGTTGCTCCATTCACTACTCTGAGAGCAATGTGGTCCGTTTGTTCAATCGGAGTTTTTCCAAAATAAATTAATACATGATTATGCCACATTTATTTGAAGAAAACTTCCAAGGACTGAACTTCATGATAAAATGGCCATCATATAATCAGTGAAAGTATTTTTTTTATTTTATTTTTTGCATTGATACATTTTTTTAGGAGTGTAGAATGCCGAATCATTTAGATTCACACACTTCTAGCACGAGCTTGTAATTTGCAAACATGTTTTCTAAACCTATGCAGTTGATTAAAAGCACACAGAAGGTCCAGGTATATGTTGGCTACTTCACGTTCCATCATCTTGTTATTATTTCTCATACAATTAGAGGTTACATCATTTTTGTGCTTAATCAGCATCTCAGTTGCATATATTCTGTTGTTTGTGGTGTAAATTCAAGATCCACTTCATGCCTTTTTCTAATGTAACAGTCTAATCTTATTGTGGGTGACTTTATAACTGCCAATGTGTGTGTTTTTGGCTATATGTCCAGTATTTAAAAGCTTGTGTGCATGTATGTTCACAGGTCATCTGTCTCCCCGTCAAAGGGGATGGTGTCCAAGTCCATGTGGATGTGTGAGTTGTCCTCGCTGCAGATCCAACCAATGGGCGTGCGGTTGAATGAGGGGCGTGAGCGGATGTCGGCCTGCAGGGAGGGAAGAGGCTCCGGCTCCTCAGCTGACACGCCCAGCTCTGGCAGCTCGAACGTCAGCATCTTGGAGGCCTTGTCGTAGCCTCCAAATGGCAGCGCACTCCTAGGGAGGGCCAGCGAAGGAAAAGGACAAATAAGGAAAGGATCACCAGCGTCACCCTCTAAAAAAGTCCAAAAACATGCCCTTTTGCTCTGAATAACTTGTGAAAATTGCTGTTTCTCCTTAAAGCTACTGGAGATGATAATTTTTCTAAAAAATAAAGACAGTCGTGAGAGAGGTTAGTTTTACCCTATGATGTCTTGTTGCAATAGCAATTTTTCTGTAATGGCCACATTTACAGACCATTACGTGCGGCCATTGCAGACAAAGTCTGGTCTGTGATGGCCGCATTTACAGACCATGGAGACGCCCCAAGACGTTAACCTAACCACTAGGAACAAAACCCAAAACCATGCAGGCAGACCTGCTAATACTGTATCATGTTTTTCTGCAGTCTGTGCCTTCTCCTCGTCTGGACACTGCTGGAACTGGCAGTTTCTGATCAATGGTTCACGGCTCAACTAGTCTGGGACACTCTGATGTTCTATCTCTCTATCCTGTTCTGTTCTCTTCCTTCTGTCCACTAACCCCAACCAGTCGACGCAGATGGCTGCCACCTCTGAACCAGGTTCTGCTGGAGATTTCTTCCTGTTAAAAGGGAGTTGTTTCATCCCACTGTCGGTGATGCTTGTTCATGTGGATATGTTCGAATTTTTCCTTTTTATTACAAATTTTATATTTTGATAGTGCTTTGAGATTACTTTTGTTATAATTAGCACTATATAAATAAAGTTGAATTGAATCAATAAAACAAAGATCATTTGCTCGAAAAAAAGATGTAAAACATTGAAATTGCCGCTTGAAAGTTTGTTTTGATCTCCATTGTAAACTCTCAAGTTTCACACTTTGCATTGTGGGATGTGGATTCCCCTATTCCAGGGGTTCTCAACCTTGGGGTCACGAGACACTAGGAGGGGTCACCAGATCCCTTCAAGAAACTAAGAATATTTTTTACACAATTTGAGCTTATTTTCATTATTTTTAACCATTTTCTGCAACTACACCAAACTTGCCAAATTTTAACCTATTTTCATCACCATTTCTTGACATGTTTTTGCTCCTTTTAATGCATTTTTGCTACATTACTTCTATTCCTGTCACTTCTCCATCAATTTTCAATGCCTTTTCTGCACATTTTTTCCACTTTCAAGACATTTTCGACACTGTCTACCACTTTTACCACCAAATATCGCATATGTCACTTTTAACCTCTTTTTACCATATTTCGTGGTTATTTTTTTCAAATGTAACCACATTCACAATTTGTTGTGCCCATTTTTTGTCAGTGTAAACTAATTGTTTGAATATTGACACTTTGAACCCTTTTTACCACTTTTTCTGTCTGTTTTTGACCACTCTAATTTGCAACTTTTAACTAATGTCTGTGGTTTTTAAAATTCCATTTCACCACCTTTCCCACCATTCTTGGTCATTTTGAACCCATTTTATTTGGATTTATATCTTTAAAATGACTATATACTATGGCGTGAATAATACTAAACTTCCTGGATAACAGTGGATATTATTCAGATAAATAAATAAATGTGGTTATCACAGATTCATATAACAATGGACAATAATAATATTTTTGCTGACTTTATGGATGGACCCCAAAATGCTTTCCCCTTTATTTCCATCTTCATGTACAGTGGGGGTCCCTGGTCTCTGACTGGCACCTTTATTTTGGGGGTCGCAGGCTGAAAAGGTTTGAGAATCACTGCTCTAAAATATATAGTAACAAAATGACACATACATGAAAGCTAAATATTTAAGCTCCTGCCACAATGTCATTGTTATATCGGGTTTTATTTCAGTCGGCAAGTTCTCACTCCAATTCGAGAAGCTTTTCTGTGCCACAGAGACCAGTCTTTATTTTATACCTGAGCTCATCCAGACCCATTAGTAACCACAAAGGATACAGCGTCTATTACTGAGGTCCGTAATAGTCACTAACTCCATTATTACAGGCAGAGATCAGAGGCTCAGATAAGATTAAGATAATGACCTGTGGGTGGAACAGTAGGACCAGTGGTAAGGCGCGTTTAAGTACATTTCTAAATGTCTCTGAAGCAGAAGGAAAGGTTGTAGCTTCTTGCTGAGTAAAGTCATGGCGACAGTGCCTGGAGGGAAATTCTTTCTTTTTTCCTTTGATGAAACAGCAAAGTGCTGTTTGAGGGAGTGATTCGATGACAAAAGGGTCAGTGAGGGAAGTGCAGCTGCAGGTATAAATAAAAAGCTATACTTTTTCTCTTTATCTAAAGCCCAGTAACAATTACTGGGATATTATCTCAACTGTTCTGCATTCAGTCCTGTCATCTCTCTCCTTTTGAGCTCTATTTCTTTAATAAAGAAGCACGGCCTGTGTTATGTGTGACACCATATGATGATACAAGAGCTCAGATGACATTGTCGTCTTTATACCTGTTGAAGCTCTTGTACAGAGGCAGTTCTGGTTGGATCTGGATGGGTCCCGGCATGCTAGATCTCATTGTTGCTCTCAGCTCTTCGTTGCCCTTCATAGCTCGTTCCCATGGCGATACATACGTACGTACATACACTTTTCTGCTCTCCTCCTTTTCCACTTCCTCATCCACTGTCTTCTCTTTTACTGGGATAGAAAGCAGAGGTGAAAGTAACTGATTACAAGTACTCATGTTACTGTAATTGAGGTGCTTTTATTGGTACTTGTACTTTTTTCAGTAAATTTCTAAATCAGTCATTTTACTCGTACTTAAGAACGTTTTAGAAGAAGTAAAGTAATTTGTTACATTCCTGCACCCAATCCTTACTGAGTAAATTATTATTTTTTATGTTAAAATGATCAACGGACATTGTGAAACGACAAAAAAATGAAATGACCAGACAACAATCAAATGCATCACATCATAGCCGACCAATCAGATTAAATGTAATGCACAGCGCTAAAACAGCATTGAATGGAGAATATTTTCTCAGTTTTAGAGTTCATAAATATAGCTATACTTAGAGCCTGATCATTTTTTTATTTTGAGTTGAATTTATTGGTGTTATTTTATTTTTAAAAGAATTGTACATTTAGACAAACCTTTTATTTTATACAGATGCCTTTGTGGAAAATAAATTAAGTTCCACTTGTGCAAGATTTGGTAATTTAATTCCGACTGGCACAAGTTTTATCCCATATCCCTTCCTTTTTAAGGCTATACATGAGATGTTAACTGTATGCAATGAAACTGTGGCATGATTTATTACCAAAAACTAACGTGGGGGGTGAAATTAACTAGTAACTTTTACTTTGAGTACAATTCAATTGAGATACTTTTGACTTGTACTTGTGTATTTTATGTATGACTTACTTGTACTTGTACTTTAGTACAATTTCAATCAAGTAACAGTACTTCTACTTGAGTAGGAGATATCACTACTCTTTACACCTCTGATAGAACGTAAAGCCATTTGTTGCACATGCAATGGTTTCACAAAGCATATGAAAGAGTGAACAGAACATTTTTGGTTGTTACTTTCTTCTTTAGGCATCTCGGGCTTTGGGGGAACAGGAGGAGGCAACATCAGAAGGTTCTGGAGGTTCTGCTGGATCATTGAAACAGAACAGAAGATTCTGTCACAACGTTATATCGTGGATCAAGCACTAGAACCCCATGCGTTATCTTCTTTACTCTCACCATGTTCTCGTTGGTCACGATGAACTTCTCAACTCGCTGCTGCCTCATCTTAAACATCTTGGACCCTCTGTTATTGAGAAGGGAAAGCTCCTCCAGCATCACATCCTTGGGGGTCTTTATTTTGGTGCCCAGGTCCAGTTCGGTGGCGTCGGCTTCCGTCTCATCATCATCTGATGAAAAGGAGAAAAATGCAAAAGGGTAACATCATGAAAGAATAATGCTGAGATGTTTTTTCTTTAATAATAAAAGTTATTTCCATCCATTTTCCATCATAGTTTATGGAGCGTCCTTTATCCCTAATTCATCTGTTAGCCTGTCCATGTACTGCAAAAAATAAAGAGGCTCATGACACCTTGACCACACTAACAGCACACCTCACCGCTGTCTGACTTCATTTATGTCCTGTGTATGGTGTACATTTCAGGACATCCTCAGGTCTCAGAGTGATGTATCAGGTATCAGGAAAACATCTGTCATTTGTCAAACCAAACGGCCTCACTTGTCAAACAAAATAGACTCATTTAATAGTTCCAGCGAGACTCATTTTGTCTTCTTTTTGTACAGTATGTTAAGTTGAGGTTTTGTTTATTCAGACAAGGTTTTTCACGAAATTTTGATCTCCTGACATGTTCCATGAAGTCAAGTGAAACTTCAAAGGAATCACCAATGGCGATCAGCAGAACTCCTCTGACAAAAGATGACAGTTGACAGTCGAAACATGTCAGGAAATAAAACATTTCCTGAAAAACCTTGTATGAGTAAACGAAACCTAATCTTAACAAAACGGACTCATCTCCGCGAAACCTCCGTCAAATGACACGGCCTCAATTGTCAAACCAAACGGCGTCACATGAAACGGCCTCAGGCTTCAAAATGAAAGTCATCAGAATAAAGGGCCTCAAATAAAACCGCCTCATGCCGTAAAACATAACGTGGCGTATTTTGAAGAAACTGGGATACGAGAGTAAGTCGTAAAACTGTTTTATTTTTATTTTTAACAGTTAAGATATATCAATGTTTCATTTAACTATGTATTTATTAATCAAAAAATACCTTGATATATCTTAACTTAAAAAAATAAATAAAAGGAAAGAGTGGCTTTTCAAATGAAACACCTTTTCGAGTTTTATGGCCTGAGGCTATCAAGTCTCATAACTTTTATTTTGATGCCTGAGGCCGTTTCATCTGACGTAGGTTTTTCTGAGTCATGAGTTTGTTTAGTCTGATAAATGACAAAGGTTTCCCTGATACCTGACCTCACTCTGAGACCTGAGGATGTCCTAAATTAAATGTACACGGTACTGGTGACATGATGACCAATGCTGACTTACTTCTCAGGCACCCCTGACTTTCTCATCTTGTTAAGTCCCATGACCTGGATTCTGATCCTGGTTCCCAGATCTCTGGAGTTGATCTTATAGTAAACTCGCCCACTTATTGATTGCCAGTCATTCAAAGGCAATCACTGGTACACACAGTCAGTCCTTTAGTCCAGTGGTCCTCACTGTGACTCTAATATTCTAACAACATTAAAGTTTTACATTATAGTTCAAACCGGGCTTTAATGTGTTTTAAAATGCAAACCACACACCAATATACTTGATATTATTAAACTCACTTTTGCTTTCATTCTGCTGACCTGGCTTTTAAGAATTTGCATCTATTGATATTACTTGCTCCTGTGTATTGTAGAGTTTAACAATGCGGCCCCACAGATTTTAAGAGCTTTGGTTTGATCTGCCTATTTCATGCATGTTTATGGGTGTATATGTGTCTTTATCATTAATAAAAAAATAAAAAAAAAACTTCAGTGTCCAAATGCAAAAAAATATTTCAGACCCAAAAAACTGCATTTAAACACCTTTTTCTTTGATTGAAAAGGTTGTTGTTGGTTTTTTATTGAATAATAAAGACACAAATCTACCTCCATATATGTTCAGTAGTTTTATCCACATCTGCTTTTCTCTCACATTTAAAAAATATCCCACATGCAAATCTGATAAATGTCAAAAAATACCTCACAGTTGGAAGGTACCGTACTTGATTCAAGCACCATTTACATGATTTCATGCCTAATTTGCATGTTCTACCTTAGCGCATGTCTTTCCTTTCATTATGTCAGTTATTTTAAATGGAGGCTCATTTTCTGTCGCTGTGAGAAAAAGTCTGTAATGTCCTTTAGCCTGGCCTCACGCTGATGGTAGTTTTTGGTTATTAACTGTTCCCATTTATAAATACACACTGAAAACAAAAACCATCCAGTCCCTAAAAAGTTGGTTTGATTTGATCCAAAACATCATTGTTTTTTTAGTTTTTAGTTTTTTTTTTTTGTCAAAAAACATGAAGAAAACTCGTACTCTGTGATGGATGCACTGATGGATGGATGGATGGATGGATGGATGTGTACTGAGCTTATCCAATGACTGCTTGAGCGTGACTTTGAACAGATGGACCAACTGATGGTTCTGGCAGAGTGCATTGGGTGGGTCGGCCTAGCAGTAAGTCAAATCTCTGACGCACTTAAAGACATTTGGGAAACAGTGGAAACCTCCTCCAAAGCTAGAAAATAAAAACCCAAATTAAACATATTGTAAGGCAAGGTGAGAAAATCTATTAATGCTGCCTCACTTTCACATTGATGCACATTCACATTGGTGGAGATAATAAGAATTGTAAAACTCAGAATAATATGTAATAATATAATTGAAATGCTGTATATATGGTATCTTTGGTATAGTTATAACAATGTATAGAAATTTGGTTCTATGTACAATATAAATGAAGTCTCTCCCTGAATTAGTGTAATTATTATTGTGCTCATATGTATATAGGCAGCTTATATTATAATTGTGACTTGTTTACGGCTAGTTTATAATATTACTGTTTGTATATCGTTTATGTATATAGATGTATGTGTGTATATGTATATATTTATGTATAGGTGTATATCTGTACACAGTATATATGTATACAGTAAGTGCATATATGTGTACATATATAAGTAGCTTATAAATGAATTGGTTTTGATGGTTCTTTTCATTTTATAAGTATTGTTTTTGTTTTTACAAAATAAATCAGATCAAATCAAAATGTTGGTTTTGAAAGATCTCGTACTTTGTGTGTGATAGTGTGGCTGTTACCAATCTGACTGATGTTGGTCAGGTCAGTGATGATCTTGTTGGACTTCTTCCTCTTATTGGAAGGGGCGGGAGTTTCAAAAGGCATGGCTGGAGGACGACAAAAGTCAAAGTTACATTTTGCACCGTGCTGCTGCTCTATGCTAATTCAGTTTAAAGATGCACAATGAACTTTTTGAGCATTAACAAACAGTGTTTTTAAATATGTTTCTGTGAATTCTGCTTTGAAAATACTCACAAGTGCTCAAATATTTAGCTGCAAAAACTGAACATAGATCTATTTTTTACACCTGAAATATTTTTGCATTTCAGCATCTTTAATTACAAAAATTAAAAGAACTACTTTGAACCTTTGGTCAATATAGTAACTATGTTTTCAAAGCTACCTTTCATATTTTTAATTCAATGAAATCATTCATTCGTATCTTCTGTAACCACTTGTTTTTTTCTTTTACAGGGTCTTAAATCTAGGATCAATAGTTTATGGAGAGTTTGAAGAATCAAGTAAATAAAGCAGAGGCTCTCAACTGTTCTGTTAGGGTTTGGGACTCAAAAACCTCCCACAAATACAAGCTGCAATATAATCTTCTTCAAACTCTTCAATTTATTTTCATATTTTTACATTAAACGGAGATGTTTGAAATAGACAAACACAGTGGGCACCATTCAAAAAATAATTTTGAAATACAAGGCCAAATACCCCCTTTTACTCTAAGTAAAAAGGAATACTATAGTTTAATAGAATAGAATAGAATAGAATAGAATCAACTTTATTGGCCATGTAATGTATGTTACACACATGAGGAATTTGACTTGTTGAACTGTGCTCTCTCTAATAATGTATACATTAAATAATAACAATTAACTAGAAAAAAAATATAAACAAATATAAACAGTAGTTTGACTAATATGTCTATGTCTATCTATCTATCTATCTATCTATCTATCTATCTATCTATCTATCTATCTATCTATCTATCTATCTATCTATCTATCTATCTATCTATCTATCTATCTATCTATCTATCTATTATCTATCTATCTATCTATCTATCTATCTATCTATCTATCTTTCTTTCTAATGTGGTTATTAAGGACAAATAAGGTATAAGAGATGTTTTTAAATGTACTGAACATTGACTGGACTGCATAAAAAGCAATTTTCTGGGCCCAGGAAAAAGCCTGCAATGCATGAGAAATGGGTCCCGACCCACAGATTGGGAACCTCTGACGTACAAAACAGGATTGAGTAAATAAATGTCCTGCTTCTTTTCCTTCCACAACCATTAGAAGATAAAAAAATATGACCTGCTAATGACTTTTTTAAAAACCGAAATGTCATTTTTAAACCGGCAGTAAAAGTTCTGCTGGGCCTTTCAAAGCATTTGGTCCGTCACATGTCGTGAACGCGAGCGTGACAGAATTAGCAACAGGGCATAGTGTGAACGCTGTTCAATACGGCTCAAAATCCCAAGGAAAGCCTGCATGCACTTAAGTCGTGTACATGAGCGTTCTATTTCTCGGTTCTCGTCCAAACAGTCACCAGATTCCCTAAATGAAGCTAAGCGCACAATAAGTAGAGTGTGTAACCCCTAAATGCCCTTGAGAGCACTCATTTCTGGCAGTAGCTCATGTCTTCTCTTGACAAAGTGCAGCTCAGATAGGGCCCAGCACTACGTCGCCGTCAATTTCTCAGGTCAAAAGCAATTAAGTGAAGCTGGACGTGAATCCCAGAAGAGGAGAAAATGCAGGCGGGTCTACAGGGAGATAGATAATGTAATTGCTTTTCATTTGCTGTAATTGAAGCTTATTTCCTCTAAGCTGATGACTCCCACCACTGTAAGCTAAGGGGAGGGGGCGTCGGCATGAAGTGTACCAGGGTTGGAATCAGTTAAATTTTTTCTGTTATAATTACGTTTTTAATTACCCATGTTCAATTATAATTCAATCATGATTGCAGTGACCTGCATTTTTTCCAATTACAATTAAATTAAAATTATCTTTTCATCCTCATGAAGTCAATTACAATTACGTTCTCGATTACTAAAGTTGCTTAAAGCTGCTATCCAGTTTCTGAGAAATGTCTCGATGTCCCGCCCTAAACAGCATCACTTCCTCCCACTGCCTCTCCAATCTACCAGAGGCCACGCCTCTACTTTTCTGCACGTGCATCGCAGAACATAACAAGGTCGCATTAATATAGGTCTATGGGTCAGGTAAGAGCCAAAATCATATTTACCTGTTTGCTGTTGCCTTGTTTCTGTGCACAGTTTCGTTAGGTATTTTTTCGGTTTAAAAACAATCATACATGAACACGGATTTCTCAAAAACTCTGGATATCAGCTTTTACCTTCCTTTTGCTTTCTGTTAGCTTCTCTTATGATAACGTCTCCTAAATCAGCTGTAAAATACACTAAAAATAAATATCTATCATCTAATTTCTTTCTTATCTCTTAGTTACCTCGTTAGGTTTCCTAATCAATGAAAATATAGATTTTTATATTTTGGGTGTGGGCGTCTGAGCCTTTTTTATGTCTGTATACCCCGAGATTTCAAATTTTTTCAAATGTTAAAATGTGGGAAAGCTTTATATGAAGCTACATATGTGTAGAACTGTACATAGAGTGTTAAATCATAATTGACATTTTTTTAATAGAATTTCCATGGCAATTACAATTACAAAGTCAATTATCTATTATTGAATTACAATTACGACAGCAACAGATTGCTAAAATAACAATTACAATTTGTTAAGTTGAGGTTTTGTTTATTCAGAGAAGGTTTTTCAGGAAATGTTTATCTCCTGACATGACAAAAGAAGACAAAATTAATCTTGCTGGAACTATTACATGGGAGTCAAGTGAAACTTCAAGTGAAACTTCAAGTGAAACTTCAAGTGAAACTTCAAAGGAAACATCAAAGGCAATTGGCAGAACTCCTCTGATGAAGACTAGAAGTCAAAATATGTCAAAATGTTTCCTGAAAAAAAACCTTGTCTGAATAAACAAAAACTCAACTTAACATACTGTTCAAAAGGAAGACAAAATGGATCTCGCTGGAACTATTGCAATTACACTATAATTGTAATTAATTCAATTATGCAATTACAATTATAAATGACCCTAACCCTGAAGTGTACAAACTCCAAAAAACACCCACATACCAATGTTTCAACACCTCATTGAGGGAGATTAAAAGTTGGATTAATAACCAAACTACGCAAGCAGTTTAGATTAAGATGGAGGTGAGTTGTGGGTTCTGTTTCTGAGGCACTCCTTGTCCCTGATGACCACCAGCCTGTTTTAGCTCCAGATAAATCTCCAGGGGACAGCTGAGAAGGAAGGGCATCAGTCAGCACATTCCTCAATGCACACATGGACTAAAAAACTCCAGCGCAGAGGGCCACATTCCTGGACTACAGTGTTAGGTATACGATGTGGTTGGAGAGGAGCTTTCAAGACGCCAGGATTCTGATCTTCACAAATCTTCACGAAAAAAAAAAAAAAAAATTCAACACGTATTCAAACCATGCATGCTAAAATATGTGGTAGATTTTCACTTTTTTGATGAAATCACGGTTATCCTGTTGCGACAAACTGTTGAACCATCTCTATCAATAATTCATCAAGTCTGTAAAATCTAATTGAAAAAAACACTCAAACATAGTGGAAGGTAGCAGAATCTTCTATTTGAGCTGTAAAGGAACTGTTTCATCTGGCAAATCAGAATCATCAGCTTCACTTAATCCCCAAACATTCACTTCACTACATCTTTTCACCATCCTGCCTACCTATTAGTCACAAAAATCCACAGGAAGACTCGGATAAAAGATTCCCAGGTAGGTTTGTGTCCCAGAGCTCGTTTGGAACTGTCAGCCTTGCTCTTGCCCCGCAGTGAGTGAAACCCTATCAGCAGGGCTCCTTCAGAGCTACGAACCAGGTCCTGCAGGGGTGGGGGTGAAAGGAGTACTGGATATTGGTAGGTGTGGTAAAGGTGCAGAAATCAGGAAACCACCCACCGCCAGGTCACAGAGTGTTGACTATTGTGCCATTCATTCATTCATTGCATTAAGGTGATAAGGTAATAAGAATATAATATGGGATAAAGTAGTAAGGATAAAGAAAAAATGAAAATTTGATCAAATGACGCCTTTTTAGACAATATTCATGTTACACTAATTAATTTCTATAGATTTGTTGGTGCACTGCATAACATTGCTGTCTCACCGCAACAAGGTTGTAAGATTGAGTCCCAGTTGAAGAAGCCCATGTGTCCCCAAGCAAAAAACACTGGATAATGAAGAACAAAACTGTGTATTATTATTGACAGTAATAAAATACACCTGAGAAATGTAAAGTGTACAGCCCTGGGTTCAATGATGAATGGGCCACTCCTCATCTCATTCTCTCTCTTTGTTTGTTACAATCTGATGGATTCTTAGAAGAACGGAGTCCTGGTGGTGGAATTTTATTTAATTTTTTTGTAAATAAAAGCTCAGTGTTTTGTGTTAACCAGTATCATAAAATCAATTATTGATATATCAAACATCTTACTTTGCATTTTCATTTTGTCTTTTGTTTCTTCCTGACTTATTTCTTACTCTTGGGCAACATTTCATATTTTCAAAAGTAAATTAATCCATCAATACTTAGCAAAGTGATTCAATCACTCAATCAGGGGTATAGCAACACATCGCAAGAGGGTACTTGGTCATTTTGATCAATTTATTTGAATAATAATAGGAAAATGAATTGCTTAATAAAATGCTGTCATTCTTGTACTTTAATGAAACAGGAATCATTTATGTTCCAGAGGCCATTTAATCATGTTTAAGTTCTGACGTGAGGACACAATAATTAGTTAGCTGTATATTACTGAGAAAAGTGTTTACTAACTAATGAAGTAGACACATGAAAATTGCGTTAAATTTGAAATTATGGAAGTTTATGATATGAAGAGGGGGTAGCCTACACCTGATTTGACAAAGTTGCAAAGGGGTCCAAGGGACAAAAAAAGGCTGGGAACCACTGGTATACACCCCTCTTAAAATGGCGGCGGGGGTTGCTAGGTCAAGTGTCCTGGATGCTGATGTCACTGGGAAAAGGTGCATAGCATAGCATAGCATAGCATAGCATAGCATAGCATAGCATAGCATAGCATAGCATAGCATAGCATGCTTTTATGTTACTTGCCTGTCCTTGTAAGTTGCAGATCTCTGGAGTAAATATTTTTCTTTTATAAATATATCTTATTTATTTACTTAAAATGCAAAGAAACACCACATGATAGTCCCTGATATTTACATTTCAATCATTGTATCTACCTTGTCTTGTGCCTCTATTTGTCCTTGCTATAAATTTTTTCCTTGCAATATTTTTTTTCTCTGAGGAGCCACTGTAAGAAAAGTCATTTACCGCTGGCATAATTAAAGTATTTCTGATTTTGTTTCTCATTTTCTTCCCCTATGGATGAGAAAGGTCTACATAATATAATGTAGAAAGATACCTACTGTACTTTGAGTCTGGACCACAGAGGTTGATTAATCCTCTAACTGTACTGTGGACACAGGATTTATATGACCTTGATAAAACTGTGCACTGCACATAAATCCATCACTTTGGGCTTTTGTCAGGGTTTACTCCCTATTTTAGTGGTTATATACAATTTTTTTGCACTAAAGTCGAATAACTGCTTTTTAAAATTCAATATTATGTATTTTTCAAAAACAAACTGTTTCGCACACTTGGAACGACAAATTATATTTGTCGAAAATGAAGGACAATATGATCAAAGAACCAAAACCCTGAGATCTGACACAGTAACGGGAGGAAAGATTTACCGGTAATGGCAGAAGCAACAAGAGGGAATAGGATGTGTGAGGTGCCATTTTTCTTTCATTTTCAACCACATTGTAAAACCCATCAGTTTGGCATTAAGCATCTGGCCAAATAGCTGCAGATTATCAGCTCAAATAGGCTTAGTGAGTCTGCATGCACGCAACAGAATGAGGGAGGAATTAACCAAAAAAAAAAAAGAAGCTTAAAAAGTGACAGATCTGACATGTTAAACAGGCAGATTCTAAAGAAGAACTTTAGTTATTACTGCATTTACACTGGTAGTCCATGAAACCTCTATTGAAGTGTAAATTATTAGTTATGGTAAAGAATGAAATGAAATCTTTACCCTGCACAGGTTCTCTTTGTTATTGTTTGTATTATCATGAACTGAGAGAAAATGCTAAATAAACCAATGTTTTCCAACCTTTTTTGTATCATATCATTCATTTTGCTTTGTAAAAACTTCTGCAGCAGACCAAACAATTTATAATAAATCATAAGAAGTCTTGTTTTGATTCCTGCAGCTACTCACGGGCATGGATGAGTGTTTGTTTTTTCAGCGATACATCTTATAAATAAGTGACTCTAGTAGCAGTAATTCCTAAAATAATGTCTGCTCTGCTGTACACTTTGGGCACAAATGTGGAGGTAGATCAAGCTCCACCTGATTCACGATGTGCATTGGTATTTAGTATATACTTGGCTTGCTTTTACTATTTATCTGTGGCCGCTGTAACAAGTGGATTTCCCAACTGTGGAATCAATGAAGTATAGTCTGTCTCATTTTATTCAGTGCAGAATCACGCAAGGTGAGTTAAGTTTGACACGTTGTCTATAAGATGATATAGAAAGGTTAAAGTTTCAGGATGTATGGGGCTGATATGTAAGGAAGCCCCTTTCCTCCAGTAAAAAAAATGAAAGAAAAACCAAAATTAGGAAAAGTAAAATAATAATGACAATCACGAAATATCCTTAAGTCGTGATTATGGAATATTATCTTGTAGTAATGAGATACTAAGTCATATTTTTGACAGACTATCTAGTAGTATCTCATAAATATGAGATAGTAGTACACATATGTCAAACTCAAGGCCCGCGGGCCAAGTTCGGCCCACCAGATCATGTAGTCCGGCCCACGGGAAGATTTTGCTCAAAGAGGTAGTTATATAATTTGTAGATGAAAACGATAGGGGTCACAATACTACATTATTTACAGTGATATTAAATCGCAAATTTTTCGACAGAATTCTGGCAAATTACATTGTAAATTTTCAGAAAGTTTGTTGCAAAATCAAGGAATTTTCACCAGTTGTTTCACATTATGGATTTTTCTGGTCCGGCTCACTTCAAAATGGGTCGTATGTGGCCCTTGAACTAAAATGAGTTTGACACCCCTGAGATAGTATGTCATAATTATGACTTAGTATCTCGTAGGAGATGGTATCTCATAATCATATCATAGTATCTCATGGTTATGACTTTTTTAAATTATTATTTTTACTTTTCATAGTTGTTTTTGTTTTTGTTGTTTTTTACTGGGGAAATGGGCTTCCATCGTGTTCCACATTGTTACTTTATTCAAAATATTGAAAGTGAGAGAAAAACACTACAAATATGATTCTTTACCTACTTGTATTGGTAGTTTACCCTCCATGATTTCTGCTGCTAAACTTACCTGAGGCCCTAAAGTTAGCTGCTAAAGTTAGCCCACCGTTAACTGATCCCTGTAAGGGGTCAAAGGTCGGATCGTTTTCCGCTGCTATGGTTGGGTTTCAGGGCTTCAAGGACGTATGGTGACTCTCAGAAAAACTAGATTTAAATGTACAGTCTATGATAATAGTTGTCTGTTTAGCCACTAATAGAGAAGAGACATGTTGGTTAGTAAAATTATATAACAGATTCTAGAGGGAGCATTGTTAGAGTTGAATAGAGGTGTTATTAATTCATAAGAAATATGAAATGACACAAAGAAGGCCTACAGTGCCTCCATGTGGTTAACAGTTTCAATTACCATAAAACAAAACATTCTTCATGCTCCAACTTCCTAATTTATTTCTTAAATCAGAACTGCCCATTAAATTGGTCAGAGTGGTAAAACATGTAATGGGACATACTGGATCCCAGTGTGAAAGTGGGCAGTGACACAGTGAGAGATCGAGTGACAGCTGAGGTGAGTCATGTCTATTTTTATTCAGCTTCATTCCTCTATGGAAAAGAAATCGCAGCCAAACAGACACGTTACAACCTCTGTTGTCTCACATCAACAAAAGAAACAAAATAGCTGTAACTGGCTTCAGGCATCACGAATGGCTACAAACAAACCAACTAAACACACTTTCCTTCCTTCTTTGTCCTCTGTAATAATTTCTCTCATACTACAGCCTTAACATTCACATGCTCTGTTCCTTCGCTCAATTACCCATCATGCTGTGCAATATTTACAAAACTTTCCCAAGCTTTTCTTCTGCCCTTTCATGCTGCATTGTTTCCTTGTTTTCATTTCATTCCAGTTCATAAATCTTTAAAATACTGTAAAACTAAAAGTGTTAAAGAAGTGAATAAAGAAAATTAAAAGATTAAATTTGCTACATGTGGTAGATCCAAATGGATCAGTGTGATACACTCTGGAGTTTTAAAACAAACAGTTAGATGTGGTTTTTAAAAACCAATCGTCCAGGAGGAAATCTCCTCACTGTGCAGTGGATCCAGGGCGCCACACACTGGCCTGCAGACCCAGGTTGGATGTGCTGAACCTTGGCCGAGGGACCCTGCTGAGGTGGGTGCTGCTGGTGGTGGGACTCAGAGGGCTCAGATCTGGAGCACTTTTAAACTGCCTGTCAGCCTGTGCTGTACCAGGTGTGGTCGACTGCACTGCAAGGCCAGCGTGGGAGAATGTGGGCAGCTGTGGGAGAGGGCCAGTAGGGGCAGGAGGAGGTGGAGAGAACAGGGAGGTGGAAGCCCACTGTGGAGGAGAAGGATGCGCCCCAGGCTGGTAAGGGGTTGGAGCTGCTGGAGGAGACGAGATATCTGAGCACCACAAAGGTTCGCCAAGTGTGGTAGTCGATCGAGGAGCGATGACTTTGGGGGTGTGGCTTATGGATGAAGGAGGAGGCGTGGAGAAGCGTTTTACTTCGTAGACACGTGCCGTCTTCAGAGGACTTGTGTTTCCTTTCTGCTCCTGGTAGGTGGAGGAATCCTGAGGTACGCCACCTCCATAACTAAACAGAGAGGAGTTGAGCTGGTATGGCTGGTGGCTCATGATATCCACAGGCTTCAGGCTGGCTTTCTTTCCTTTGGGTCCAGCAGTTCCAGACTTTGTCATATCTTGTTTTTTCTGGGCCTTGAGAGGGCAGGAGGGAGACAGCAGGGGGTTGTAGCTGATGGGAGGTGGAGCACGTATATTGGGGGAATACTTCCAAGTAGCGGGAAGGGAAGGTGTGGGTGACGGTTCTCTGGTCTGGGCTGGTGAGTAAGGAGCCGCGGCTACTGATGGAGATCGCTCCACAGTGTATCGATCCATCCGGTGTTGTCTTCGGGCAAACAGCTGCCCGCCCTTACCTCCCAGTTGTGGTACTTCTGGAGCTTGCGGTTTTGGGGCTACAGGGGGAGGCCTGGTGGCCCGCTGGGCCTGCATAAAGTTACAGGCCTCGGCTCCAAGCCTCAACCAGTCCTCCTCCGGCCCGGACTCGTGGCCAGCGTCAGTATTTGTCGGAACTCCAGGTTCAGCAGCAGGTGCTTTCCCAAAGTGGTCATCCATGTTCTGCACCATAGACAGCAGGTCAGGGTTTACGCACACGTCTTTTTTCCGGATTGCGCTGAACATTGGCTTCTTGTTACTTCGACGACGTGCATCATGAAGGATACCGGTGCGAGCAGCTGGGATGGAGATACGCTCCTCTCGCGTTGCCAGTGAGTCTATTGTAGAAGCTTGTTGGGGAGCAGGAGTCACCACAACTGGTATGTTACTGCAGGACGGGGGCTGAAGTGGTTGGGTGGCATGGGGAGCAGGATGATGCTGGTTCAATGGAGACAGATCAGGAGGATGAGGGAAGAAGTTTGGAGGAGATGAGATGCAGGTGGATAAAGGATTCAAAGGATGTAGCGGTGGGACAGCAGGGGGTGAGAAGGGAGTGGAGGGGGGAGCCACAGGCGGGGGGTGAGGAGTGTTTGGACTAGTTGAAGGCTGTGAAAACTGTGTGGAGGACAGAGAGGAGGGAGGAGAAAGAGCCGATGGTGGGGAGTGATCTGAGGTGTGAGTGTTGCCGTTGATATTTCTCGGAGGGATGTACAGGGAGGTGCTGGACACCGCTCTTTTTGCATCGGATGGATACTGATTGGGAGAGATGGCTACCATGGAGACGGCCGCCACAGGTTTGTTTGCCATAGTCAGGGCAGTGGGTTTGGGTTGTGGAGGTCGAAACATCACAGAAGTCACGGTCGGGCGAGAAGACAAAGGCCCGGGGTAGAAAGGACGAGCGGTGCGATTCAGGCTTGAAGGATTAGAACTGACGCAGGATAGAGAATCTGCTGCTTGGTTTGGACCTGGATCGAGGGTGGGTGCACACTCCGGGTGGTCATGGTGTCCATTTAGACTTCGAACGGGGGTCTGGTTGGGTGAGCTCAGGACAACATTGGCCCGACTCACATTTACTGAGCCCCCATTGGTCATGACCACCGCTGGAGGGGACATATTTAAAGAGATGTTCGTGATGCTGCTGTCCAGTCCCGAGACCTCCAACCTTGGGCTTTGAGTGACAGTGGGGGCAAGTTGTGGGGTCTGATGACCTGATGTGTCAAGTCCTAAGCTCTTATTTGCTACTGGTGTTGATGGAGTGGTTGGGGTAGTTGGGGCGGTTGAAGGGCAGGCGGAGCTTCTCCTGTCCAGCAAGTCGAGATAACCAGAATCCCACGTGGGGTCAAACGATGCTGAGAACCCCTCCTCGTCCACTTCAGAGCCACTTAACGCAGAGCTTCCTCCTTCCTCCTCTGTCTCACCCCCAGTCTCCCCCTCTGTATCTCCTCCTTGATCTCCCTCAGCTTTGCCAAAGCAGGTGAGCGTGTATTTTTTGGCTCTCTGTCGGCGTTTCTTGAACATAAGCACCCCCTTTGAGTTGGGATTTGGAGCGTCAGTCAGCAAAGATGCAATGGAGCGGCATTTAGTGCGAGCTTCCTTCACCTGCTTCTCTACCAGACTCTCACCACGCTGCAACTCTGCAAGACACGAAGAGAAGAAAAGGCCAGAAATAAATTTGATGTGATAAAAAAGGCGACAATAACTGATGCGTAATAGCATGATTTGCCCATGCTGGGTGTTTGTTACTGATGAATGATACAGCATTATGTGTGTGATGGATTTAGATCTGAGAATCCTGATGCCCTCATACGCCAAAGCGGTAGGATCAGTGTGTCTTTATGCTTATGTGACTCATCTCTGTGGCAACGATCCCTAATCGTTACAATCTACGTGGTTTGTGGTTAAAATAACATTTGAGTCAATCATCATGATGTGTTCCTTTGGTCATCACAACTCTGTGCTCACTGCATAACTATACACTGATGTACGCACTAAGCTTACAGAGAGCTGGGTGCAAAGTGTTACAAAGCAGACAATGCATCATTGTAATCAGATTACTTTCTCTGTAATTGTACACAAGCATTAAAAACTTACTATTAGTTCCTTTACACCAGTGATTCTCAAACTTTATTGGTTGAAATACCCCAATTTTCTTATTTCTGAATCCAAATACACCCTTTGTCCAACTACAACATTTTACTCAGAATCTATTATCTATTACAAAAACAACTATAGAGCATAATGATGGATTTGATGAGTAATAACACACATTTAAACAACCTCATTTTGTAAATAAGTGGAAAGAAACAGTATATTAGTGCCTCCTGAAAATATGTATTTCTATAGTTTTATTTCTAACCCTGTTGTAGGACCAAGACTGACTCTTGTATTTTCAGTTCATGTTCTAATCAAGACCATTTTCATCAAGAATTGTTATGATTATCATTTTTAACTAAAAATAAACATTATAAAACCCAACATTTGTAACGCTTTCCTTTGTTAGTTTTCCACTCTCGCTATCTCAAGTGCCCCCTGCAGTGCAATCGTGTACCCCCATTTGAAAAAAGCTGCTTTTCACTATATGAGGCTTACAACAGTGATCATCATTTTGATAGTGTTATTTACTTTTTTTTTCAATTTTGGTAAATTCACAGATATTTCTACATGACCTCAGACCCTGAACAAAGTTTGTGAAAGATATAACACATTTTTATATGATTTTGTAACAAAATTTTAAATAACTGAGCACACTTTGTAATAAATGCACTATAAATGCACTTTTTGATAAATTCTTACAATTTGCAAAGGTTATTAGAAACTGAAACATATGATTATATATTTTTTATTTTGTAGCATTTTGTAATAACAATCATATTTGCATGAAAACTATTGCATGCAGAATTTATTTTCATCAGAATACACACATCATGACAAAAGGTGTGAGGTATTTCATCGTGAAGAGATTTTGTCAAGTTATAACAAAAAGCCATGTTATTCTGTAATGTGGCGCTATAGGTAAAACTATTATATTTCATCTTTTTTTGTATTCCTGGTCCTAGTTTTCATTGATGTTTTTGTACTTAATCACTATATTTAAAACAAAAACTTATGTGTATCCTTTATATTTAACGTGACTATGAAACAAGAATGTCTGGTAGCAGAACAGGAGAACCCAGGGATCACCAGTGTCCTTACAGTTCATCCTCTGACGTTTATGGAAGTCAGAACATCCTAATCTATCCAATAGCTGCAGAGATACCAAGGCAGTGACGACTAATGTCAAGAGTGATGATGACACCAGCACAGTTATAAATATTACAGGTAAAATCTCCTCATCTTGTTGTTGTTAGACTCAGACTTAGATTTCCAATCATTCATACAGAGGACACAAGGTTAGTGTTCAGCTAATTTTAACACATCATTGAGAAAATGTGCAAAAAAACCGCGAAAATTAAAGGTTTGATTAAAACACATATTTCTAACTCAAGGCCCGCAAGAGCATCTGGTGCAACCCACAGGGAAAAAAATAAAAAATCCGCAAAAACAGGACTTTTTGTAAATTTTCATATAAGTTGTAGATGAAAGATGATGGAGTTTGCAGTACTACAATATTTACAGTAATATTAAATCACAATTATTTTCATTAATTATCTTGCAAATTATCCCACGGAATTCTGGCAAATGACATTGCAAAATTTCAAGAAAATTAGTTGCAATGTCACATCATTTTGACCAATTGCTTAACATTCAGGATTTAGTTAGAATTTGTGCTTTTTTCTTCACAAAAACATAAAAATTCATATTGATATCAAATTGCAATTATTCTCGCAAATTATCCCACAGAATTCTGGCAAATTGCTTTGATAATTTCAAGAAAATTAGTTGTGAAGTCAAGAAACCTTCACCAATTGTTTTACATTGTGGATTTTGTTTAAATTTGTGCTTTTTCCTTCACAACATTGATTTTTCTGGTCCAGCTCACTTGAGGTCAAACTAGGTCCTATGTGGCCCTTGAACAAAATTAGTTTGACACCCCTGGATTAAAAGTAATCAGCACTAAAATCCTATTTTTTGAATCCATTATGTTGTAATTACTTCCTCTTACCTGCATGTAAAGTGTGTGAGACTGCGTTTCCACCCACGTCTGAATCTCCAGCAGATGTGAGGATCCTCATCTCACAGTGACAGTGAATGAGAGTGTGTTTCCCAGTCTCCCCCCTGTTGGACCCTCCCACTTCCACACAGGTCACCACACAGTGTCTCTGCAGCTCTCCTCTCTGGGCAAAGCCCATTTAAAGACCTTTGTCTCCTCCAGCTGCCCAAACCAACGCATGATGTCAACTCCTCTATTCCTGTCTGCCTGACAGACATTAAACACCTGTCCGCACAAACACACACACCGACCATGTATCTGTGTGTGCGTTTCATTTAAGGATGCTTTCTATAGCATATAATCTCAAATGGAGACCGTAGCTGTGATTTCCTGTTCAATAATGACACTTAAGGAACACACAAGGAACTTTAACTGAAGCAACATAACTAGAGCAATCCCTCCCCAAATGTGTGTGTTTGAGTGTGTGTTTGTAATGTGAGAAAGGACAGATCCCAGGTCACCAGAGTCGACTTTCTGTCTACAGCAAAGCCCCTCATCCTACAGGCCTGGATAACAAGTCACTCGTGATGACAACAATTGCTCAAAGGAAACACGAGTCATTCAGTGCATAACTATTCAGTTTACTCAGCAGATATCTTTGCATCTCTAAATGACCTAAAATTACACAAACTAATTCACACAAAAAATGTTTAACTCGATATAAATCTAAAATGTTGTGGTTTCATTTATTCAGACAACCTTTTTTTCAGGAAATTTACTTTGATCTAGGACACACGTGTCAAACTCAAGGCCCGAGGGCCAAATCCGGCCCTTTAAAGCTCCCAATTCGGCCGGCGAGAGAAAGTTAAAAAATGACAGCAAAAACATGACTCATTGTGTAAATCACCAACTAATTCAGATATCTCAGAACTGCAAACTTTGGCACATGATCAGTAATTTTGCTTGTTTTTCCACCTAAAATCTGTGGCCCATTTGAGATTAAACTGGTTTGTATTTGGCCTCTGACTTACCCCTGACCTAGGAGATCAAAGTAAAGTTCCTGAAAAAAAAGTTGTCCGAATAGATGAAACCTTAACATATTAGTTCAAAAAAGAAAACAAAATTAACTTGCTGGAATGATCAATATGCATCTGCTTAACTAATTCTGAAAATTTAGTTTTAAGTGTAAATTATTTAAAGAAATAAAAAATCACCCAATTAGTTCCTCAATATACAATCAAGGAGGAAAAATTGTTCCACAAATACTAAGACTTCTGAAGTACAAGATCCTGGAGTTTTGGATGAATTATAGACATTTCTTCAGACACGAAAATCCAAATTTGGTACAAAAATGTTGAAAGTGAAGTTAATTCACCCTTAAAGAAGTGCGTGTATAGCCTGTATCTATAGCTGTGTTTAAGATAGAAACAGAAGTAGGTGTTCTGTGTGTGCAGTGTACTTTAATAAAGAACCATCGGTTTAGCCAAACAAGGCCCATTGTCTATATTTTGTTTTGTTATCATGCAAGAATTTGTACTAATAATCAGGAAGTAGCAGCAACGGTAATAAATAATAGATTTTAAAAGCTGATAAATGTATATCGTGCTGTGATTACCATAATTATTTTCAAATGTGTTTGAGTATTTGTTCTTCTGATCCTTGCGTGGCATAACCTGTAGTTCCTCCTGCTTCTGTAAATACGTAAGTGCTAAAATGGAGCCCAGTGCCTGTTATTAAGGCAAATAGATAATTACAGACAGTTGCGCCTGCCTTTGAAGAATAAAAAACATCCAGGCCTCACCCCTCGCAAAAAAATTTCAACAAAATATTTTTTAATGTTTACATTTTTTTACCTTTACATGCCAATTTAAGTTCGCAGAAAATATAAAACCAAACATAGAATCAGATTTCTTTTCCAGAGAAATTCTAGAGAATTGATTTTCAATAAAGTTGTGAAGTTTCACGCAACTATACGTCTTATTAATTAATATTTTAAAATCTAAATTCACCATTAACATTAAGTAAAATACTTACATTTAAATACATTTTTGAATATCGCACATTTGAAAAACAGTCATTACAATGTTTTTTCAAAATACATCTGACAAATGGTTTCAGTTAAATCTATTTAATTTTTTCAGTTTTTCCTCTTTATATTTTTTGTTTGTTTTCTGTAGTATTTCATTTCAGTTACATTTACGCAACTGAAATTGGTAATAGTATATCTAAATTTTTCCCAAACATAATCTAAAGTATTAGTTATATTTATTTAATTTTAATGAGTCTTTTTACTCAATTTCAAAGCTTTCAAATCTACTCAATATTTTTTTTACCATAATATTGATTCATTGATTAAATTGGGTAAATGGCTGTAAATCTTTTTAGAATTTTTTTTTTAGAATGAGAAGCCGAATGTATGCAGGTTCACTCAATTGAAAAAATCAGATTGTAGACAGGCTTCACTAAAGCAGAAAACTGAATAAAACTTTGAGTTACTTTAACAACCGCTGAAACACATACATTTTTGAGTGTATTGTCTACAGGAGATCGAGGGAAACACTCACTGGCTTGCCGGGCCTTGTCCATATACGTAGTGGAGAGCTCATCACTGACTGGGCTCTGCTGTGGTCCTACCATGGGCACCAGATGTGTAGCAGAGCTCAACATCAGAGCCTCTTTGGCCCGTTGTGGAGACACTAAAGGTGGGCAGCTCAGCGTGACGCAGGCTGGGGCCTCCTGAAAGCCACTGTCTCCTTCTCCCTCGGCCTCCACCTGATCAGGGGTCGGGGTGAATGTGTGAGGGGTCAGAGTGTGTGGGGTGTGTGTTGAGGGGCTCCACTCTGTTTGAAGGGGTGGGTAGAGGAGGTCCCTGCGTTGGACGCTGAGCAGACCCTCCCACTGCTCCTGTGTGGTCCCTGATGCATCTGTAGCACTTTCATACCTCAAAGAACAAAGGACAACCACTGTAAGGGGGTTGGGGTCAATTACATTTTTAAATTACAATTACGTCTTCAATTATCCATATTCAATTATAACTTAATTACGATTATCATGACTGGCAATTTTTTATTATTATTTATATATAAAATATTTATTTATTTTATTTTTATTTATTTTTATTTTTATTATCTGCACCTTATTTTTAGTTTGCACATTTTCTTTGTGTAGTCTTGTTCCTTTTTTTCTGCCTGTGTGTATAATTATTATTGCTAGTGTTGTTTTTTTTTTTGTTTTTTTAATATGCTGCTCTTTGCTGTTCTAATTACCCCTCTGGGAGTTTTTTTCTGATTCTAATTCTGATTCCTTCTTAAATCAGGTAAAAAATACACTAAAAACATTATCTTTCATCTAATTTGTTTCTCATCTCTTGGTTACTTTGTTAGGCTTCCTTATATATGAAAATATTGGCATTAATATTTTTGGGCGTTTGAGCCTTTTTTCTGTCAGTACCAGAGTTGGGGTCATTTATTGCCATCCCCAATTATGACGTTATTACTTTGTAATTGACATGTACATTCTATAAAAACTATCAATTACAATTTCATTAAATTAAATGCAGAAACTTGGAAACCATGTTACAGTTCCATGGTTTACACATACGTAGTTATCAATTATTAAAATATATTTCAAATCAAGATTACCTGTCAGTTCTCTGCAGGATCATTTTACCTTTTAAAAAGACTGTATAAATCTAGGGGTATACTGACACCCCATCATCAATAATAATACCAATATTTTCATTGATTAGGAAGCTTAACAAAGTAACTAAGAGATGAGAAACAAATTAGATGATAAATAATATTTTTTAGTGTATTTTACAGCTGATTTAAGACTGACCCGTTATCATAAGAGATGCTAACAGAAAGCTAACACAAGAGGACAGTGACATTATTGATTAATGGCTCAGTAATTGGGATTATTTGTAATTTAACTTTAGTAATTAAGAACCTAATTGTAATTCACTTCAAGGGGGAAAATAATAATTGTAATTTTAATTGCAATTGGGGAAAAATGACATGTTCAGTTATAATTGAGTTGTAATTGAACATGGATAATTGCAGACGTGATTGTAATTGAAAAATGTAGTTGACCCCAACCCTGAACCACTGTATCATATTCACAACTTCTCCTCACCCGCTCATCTCTGAGGTCTCCTCGTCTTGATTATCATGGCGTGCAGGTGAGCGTGCGTGAGGAGGGGTGCGGCGCTGACGGCGGTGAGTGTGTGACTGAGTGTCTGCGTCACTGTCCGTCTCCCCATAGTACGCCTCGCTGTCTGGGGGTGAGGTGAGGTCTTTAGCTCTCTCAGTGGGGGTGAAAAGAGACAAACTGGTGGGGATCAAGGATGATGGGGAGCGACCAGAGTGGGACAAGACATGCAGCCCTGGGGGGGCTCTGGAGGGAGGGATGCAGAACACAGAAGGGTTAGGGTATGAGATGAGCTCAGTAACTGAAGGTGTAGATGGATGTGTGGAGACCTTTTGACCCTCAGGCTGAGTGTGGAGCACTGTGAGTCTATGAGGCTCATGGCCTGGGCGTGGCTCAGCTCTGCACACATCTGGTCGCCAATGGCAACCAGTTCATCGTGTTCCTTGAGTCCAGCTCTGCAGGCTTTACTGCGCCGGCGCACCTAAAGGAAAAAAACAATAGCACTGTATCAGGGGTGTCAACTCATATTAGTTCAGGAACCAAATATGGAGCAGTTTGATCTCTAGTAGGCCACAGATTTTATGCAGGTAAACAAATAATTTCAACATTATTGTGACCTAGTTTACAATAAATATGCAAAAATACAAAATATGTAAGAAAACTGCCCAAATCTAAGCAATAATTAACAAATATTAGTCCCAACAGGATCTTCACTTTAAATTTTCTTGATTTTGTTACACATTTCTATTTAATTAAGGAAAATATTATGTGATATTTTTGGAAAATTTAAAGATTTTGTAAGAATTAATTAATTTTTCTAACAGTTTAAGATAATAAAAAAAAAACGAGTTATCGTGAAAACTGTGAGCCCCTGCAAATATTGTTGAGTTTCATTTAGAAAATGATTCATGTTTTCTCTCTCATTTTTACTTTCTTCTGCGGGTCGAGTTGGATGCTCTAAAGGGCCAGATTTGGCCCCCGGACCTTGAGTTTGACAGACATGCACTGTATAATATAATATCAACACACTAATAAGGGCGACCGTGGCTCAGGTGGTAGAGGGTCGTCTTCTGATCAAGAGGTTGGGGGTTCGATCCCAGTACCTGACTATGTGTCGAAGTGTCCTTGGGCAAGACACTGAACCCTAAGTTGCTCCCAGTGGTCGAATAGCACCTTGCATGGCAGTCCTGTCCCACTGGTGTGTGAATGTGAGAGTGATTGGGTGAATGAGCTGATATGTAAAGCGCTTTGAGACTGCTTCAGTGTGGGGATAAAGCGCTATATGAATCAAGTCCATTTACCATTTACAGACGGGACACTGACTTCCTCCTCCCAGCACGGTGACGCAGGGCCAGAGGACGGCCCACCCTTCTCCCACCCACTCCGTAACCGAGCTCATGCTGCTTTATAAACACGAGACTGAGCATGGGGGCGGGGCGTTCACCAGTACATACATAGACTGTTGAAAATACATACATAGCACTGCGCGAAGGACGCTGACATGCTCACCTTCATGGGCGTGTCTGTTTACACGTCAATCATGGCAGAGAGTTTCCTGGAGGCGCGGCTTCTCCAGCTCAGTGCCGTGTCAAATTAGTCATCAAAGTGGGAACGCATCATCAAATTAGAGCCAGGTGTTTGGGCTCACCCTGCAGTAAGAAAGGAGCAAATCACCTTAACTAACGATTGATGGAATCAATGAAAAAAACACTTTGGGCATGTGTATGAAGCCCTAATAGCACTTTTATGATGTTTAACGCACAGAAAAGTAGATTTAGCGTAACATGGACCCTTTAAGAAGTGGCGTATTTACAACAACATGATTTGATCAGTGGTGATGAAATGCTGAATAATATCTTATTAATAATAAATTCATTCATGGAGCTGCTGAGATGTTAAATTTGTGAGACATGATGTCAGAGTGGTTTTTTTTAGCAAGTATGTCAGATGGTATGTTGGTGTGTGTTGGGGGGGTTGGATGGAAAGAAGATATTCTTGTCCGCTAGATTACGGTATCTTTTAAAAGCAGGACACAAGTGTGATTTATATCTGTTTAACATTTGTTTTTTATCTGTCACCTCTCAACCTAACTATTGGTGTTACATAGAGCTGGACAAGGTGTCCATGTTGTACTTTGACGATCTGCCAAATGTATTACACACATATATACAGTACAACAGGCACTAGTGCTGGGTTTGAACAGCTGCATCTCCAGCTTGGACCGAGGGGCATGCCTGTCATTCACCATTTGTTCTCCACGTTTCCCAAAATAAAACCGTGCATGAAATTCAATCAGAATTCCTCGACAGACAGACAAAGACGAGGCACTGCTGTGATGGCAAGTGAATAAAACATAACACACACACACACACACGTTATAACACAAGATGATAAAAGAAAATGTGTAAAGCTGATTTGTTCTGTATTAATATATATCTGTGTGCGTGTGAAGTGCTGCGCCTTTTTCCATGAACAGCTTCCAGTTCCTCTTAAATAAGCTATTCTGATCCTCCAGCTGCAACTGGGCTTATCTAAAGTATGTCCCACCAACACCACCACCACCACACTGAGTAAACTGTCATTAAGGTGACCTTATCTGCTGGAAAATCCAGGAAAAAGTGAACTCTGTAGTGCCTGAGCTGCGCTGAATCTTCAATCTGAGGTTTGGATATAGCTTGAGAATGACTCCACAACTTTTCACATCATCAGTGTGAGCAAGGGCACATTCCCGCTGTCCGGAATAACTTTTCTATAAAGGAGAACATCCTGAAGTGTCGACAAATGCAAATGTAGATGGAAAAAAAATGACCTGAAAAGATATATGGACTTTTTGAGAAATGCAGTTGAACAGATCAGCAGAATTCTTAGAAAAACGACATGATTGTATTTGTATGTTTTTTTGTATCTGAACTTGTGATACAACTCGTACCCTCAACGATACATCTCGCAACTTTTTTAGTATCGCGATATCTTGTTGTACGATATATCGTCCTACCTTTACAATCAACGTTACAAACCAACATTCTTGTGCTCCCTACTGCCCCCTATTGGCTTGTAGGATTATTCTTTTAATCTGCCTACAAATGTTGACGGGACTGATGCATATCAAATCAAAAACAGATGTTTTAATAATTACAATAACACATCATTGAGTCGCAACCCGTTTGGGTATCATGGCCAAGATTCCTTGCCTACTCGACTACTATATTTGGAGTTTGCATGTTCTCCCCATGCTTTTGTGGGATTCTTTTACACTAATCTAGCTTCCTACCACACAACATGTGTGTTTGATAATTAAACAGACAAGTGAAATAAACTTGAATTAAAGGATGCCAACCAAGCCTGTGGATGAATAAATGAAGCTTTACATTTTATTCTGACACATTGTTGAAAATGTTTTTTATATGAACAAATAATATGATATACAGCATAAACTAAGAAATAAAAAGCTTTTTAGTCTTTTTAAGACATACATCTGCTGTCTAGACCTTTAAATGTCAAAAGTCGGCCAATCTGACCTCAGTAAAGCCTAAAACAAGGAGCTTGGACTTGTTTGACAGGCAAAAAAAAAAGGTTAAAAAAATAACGTAAAATACACTTATTTAAAACCCTAACCTTTCTTTCAACTTTTATTAGAGTTAATCTGTTTTAAAAGTTTTTTTATACCTTACATTAGCATACACATTGCTGCAGTACGTCTCCTTGTACATAAAGCCAGAGGTTATAATTATATAATTCTACACATTCGCAGCTGTTACAAACTAAATTTAGAAATGTTTGCTCAGATGTCGGAACAAAAAATATAAAAATAATGAAAAGCATTATTAATAGCCATGTAATAAGATACATTTTTAGTCACATACATTCATGCTTGGAGGACAAACCTTTTAAACTTGATGCTGCACTCACTATCTATAACAGGGGTGTCAAAATGATTTTAGTTCAGGGGGCCAAATACGGAGCAGTTTATCTCAAGTGGGCAACAGATTTTAGGTGGGGAAAAAAAGCTCAATTTCAACATTCATTTGGGCTAGTTTGCATTTCCGCATATACAGTAAATCATATATACAGTATGTAACGTATGACACCGACAATATCCAAAGCAGTAAATGACAGATAACAGGATCTTCACTTCAAAACTGTGATTTTATTACATATTTTTGTATTGTAATTTGGTAGGAAATTGTAACATTTCATAAAAAGTGTCTTTCCACAATTTGCTAAAAAATATGACTTTGATCGTGTGATATACGCATAGGAATAATGTACGCCCCTGCAAATACTGTGTGGCTTCATCATATTTGTGAATATAGAGTAGTTGAGAAATCTAAAACTGAATTATTTGGTATTTTTGCACATGTTTTATTGTTTTCTTTGTTGTTTTTACTTCTCCAGGTGGACCAAATTGGACACATTTGCCAAACACAAGGCCCGGGGGCCAAATCCGGTCCTTGAAACCATCGTATTTGGCTCGCAGGAGAAAGTAAAAATAACAGATAAAACATGAATTATTGTGTAAATTACCTAATGATCCAGCTGTAGCTATCTCAAATTCACTGATTTAATAAAACTCAACAATATTTTTAGGGGCTTGCATTTTTCCTTTGTTTATTTTACATGAATGCTGTTGTTTTTTAATTGCAAATTGTGGAGAGAAATCTCAACATTTCCTCAAAATTACACAAAAATTGGAAACAAAACTAAGATTTTTTTTAAGTAAGTTGAACTGATGTTGAAAACTAGGGCACAATGATATTATAATTGTAAACTGTGGGCAGCTCACTTGAGATCAAACTGGTCCGTATTTGGCATCTGAACTAAAATGAGCTTGACACCCCTGTTCTATAGGGCCACATTTGGCCCCCGGGCCTTGAGTTGGACACACAGGACAGATAACATCATTACACAAACAAGAGGAACCCCTGGATTTTTTTAATTAATGTTATATTTACTGTTTGAAGCTAATAACAAACATAGTAAACTACAAGTGAGAGTATATCAAGGCCTCGATTAGCAGCTGCAGACAAAGTAAAACCCATTGACTCGTGTTACCATATTGGCAGTAAATCTAATCTGCAACATGTTTTATGAACACACACACACACACACACACACACACATACACACACTGTACCTTTGCCACCTGTAAAGGTTTGTGCAGCTCAGCTCCTCCTTGGAGTCTGAAACCCCATGGAGCTCCTCCTGAGAGGGAAACCACCAACTCCTCTGCCACCATCCCAGCTTCCTTAGTCTGGAGTGAAGGTGTGTGTGTGTGAGAACGTTTACAACACCGTGTCCACACACACTCTGGTTATATCAGTTAAGTGTCTCCACGACCACAAGAATCCACACGCACACACACACCGCAAGGGGACAGTGGGAGGCTGCTTTCATCTCTCCGTGTGTGTATGTGTGTGCATGTGTGTGTGTCTTCATCCATTCAACACTTGCCATGTCACTCTCAGCTCTTGGTTCCATTAGGAGATGCTGATAAAACCGTTCATAAATAACCACACAGGCCTCAGTCCTGTGCTTGGCTGGAAGCCACAACACAAATATTTGGCCTCATTTCTTCAAAGCACCCAAGTGCTTTAGAGCCAGGCAGGTCGTATGAGAGAAGAAGATTGTAGAGGAGGAGTGAACTGGAACTAGAGTATTTGAAGAAAATGCAAGTGAGGATGCAGGTGCTGACCCACATCATTGAACACTGAATTAGCATTCGCTGGTATTAGCATTAACCTAGCATTAGCTGGCACTAGCGTTTGCATTAGCTATCACTAGCATTTACATTAGCTAGTATTAGCATTAACATTAGCTAGCATTAATCTAGTATAAGCATTAATTAACATTAGCATTAACCTAAAATTAACATTGGTATTAGCTCAGAATTAACTAGCATTAACATATCATTAACCTAGCATTAGCATTAACTTAGCAATAGCATTAATTAGCATTAGAATATTATTAGCCTAGCATTAACACTAACCTATCATTATAATCGATTAGCTAGCACTAGCGTTTGCATTAGCTAGTATAAGCATTAACCTAACATTAGCCTAGCATTGCCATGAACTAGCATTAGCTTAGCACTAACGTATCATTAACCTAGCATTAGCATTAACATGGCATAGCATTAGCCTAGCAAAAGCATTAACTGAGCCTAGCAATAATATTTACTAAGCATTAATCTAGCATTAACTAAGCATCAACCTAGCAATAGCTTAGTATTTGCCCAGCATTAGCAGCAGCTGTAAAGTCAATGCATTTAATAAGTCAAAAAGTTACAAACTATAAAATTACAAGCATAAATCTCAGCATCTTTCTGAACATTTTTGATAGCTTATTTGTCAAATTGAATTGGATTTCTTACAAGACAAATAAAGTAGAGGCTTATCTTGTTTTTTCTGTCTATATTTTAATTTTTCTTCTTCTTATGTGGTTTATTGGCGGGTGGCACTCATCAGAGAATATTTTAATTTTAGTCTCTAATGGTTTTTTTTCTTCTTTTTTTTCTCTATTATATTTTCTCCTTTTAATTGAGAGCCGGAAGTGTGCCGGCACAGGCCGGATGTAGACGTGGCATAGCACTCAGCAGTTCCGGTGGATGTCCGTTTGTGAAACGGAAGGATTAGTCAAGCATCGGCCTCTCGGTTCGTCTACGCGAACAGCGGATACCCTCACTCTTCTCTCCTATCCGGGGTAGGTGTCCACCACCACAGACGGCTTTGTCTCTAACATTATTGTCGCTGGTTTAACTCGGTTTTTGGACATTTTAGGCTTGATTTGCTTATAAGAACTGATGGTAAGGTAAAGACAGAGCTAGCAGCTTTAGCTCACAGCTGACGGCTCTGCTGCTCTCATCCAAGTATTAGCTGCTTAGCCGCTAACTTTAGCATTCAACACAACTGGAAGTTATTAGAGATACACAATCGCAGCCTCGAATATCTGATTAGAGCCTATAAGAGTATGGGATGTTATTAGGTAATCATGCTGCGGTTAAAAATGTTGGCTGTTATGTTATTTTTGTTCATGCTAACGGGTGTTCCGGATATATTAGCTATCCGTAAAAGTCAATGACCAACTTCCGCTGTGCAGAGCTTAGTTTAGCGTGAATTTAAGTCAAGAAAATCTAATTTGTAATTTCATTTATTTCTATATGTCGAAAAGTGACATGTTCAGAAGAATGGTCAGATTTTCGCAGTTAGAAGTTTTGCTAGTTTTTTTTCACCTGTTGGGTTTAAGGTTTTGACTAAAATAAATAATCAACATAAAAAATATTTATCTTGTTTAAAAGTGCATACATTTTTTTAAAGTATAAAATACGATGTTAAAACTCAACAGACTTGGAGTAATGATCATTCACAATTATTTATATTCACTCAGTTTTGATTTTTTTTTTTTTTTTTATACTTTAAAAGCTTTGTGTAACCAAATATTATGGTCATGTCTTCTTGTGTAACTTTAAATAAGACTTGACAACTCATTTTGGGTGCATTTTTTATGTTTTTGCCGCCTTCAAACAAAACATTACGGCTTTTAAATCTCGTTCACCAGTTAACAAGGTTACCAAGTGATCTGTAACACCACTAGCGAATGGGCTAGTTGTTATGCGGCACTGGCTTTCTTCGGCATTGCTGCTGTCACACTTCACTCCTACACACTGGGGTGTGTTCGTCCTCTCTATGACACGGTTACGGTTCCGTCCTATGCTTTCTCCGGTTTGCTCTAGTTTGTCTCCGCTTCGTGTCGCGGTATTTGTCGGTCTGTTTAGCCGGTGTGGGTCACTGGCTAGGCCCGACACGGTGCACTACAGTGCGGCTCCAGCGATTGTGTTTCTCGTCGCTTCACCTGCAGCTGCTGAATTATTCACAGGCCGTGCTCGTTTAGCCCGTGTTTGTCTGTTAGGTGATACTCATCACTCTGTCATATCAGGCCCTAGAAAGTACAGGTGAATTAATAACAGCGAGGTTAGGGCTGACATGGGATACTGCAACAGTGCCCATAAACTTCACTATAAAGTTGCACAATGAAGTTACCTTTTAAATGAGGTGTTGTCAGCTTTTTTGTTGTTGTGGTTGTCTTATGTGTTTTAGAGTATTATTCGTTGCGGCTGATTAATCGAGCCGATGTAACGATCATTAATCAATATATGTCAATAGATCAGCCGATTAATCAGTTGGGTTGTAATATAAGAACTTTTTTTTTTTTTTTGCTGCGTGGAGATTATATCTGAGCCTTGGCTATTGATAAGGAAACGATAGACAATAGACTGCCATTCTATTCATATGCAGCCCCCTCATTGGCCAGTTTAGGTGAAGTGATGGGTGCACCACGTATTTTAAAGTTCTGTCAGTTTTATTTTAGCTAATCCTTTTATTTTAGCCCTATCCATAACCCAGGAAATACCCTATAATGTTTATTTTTATTTATTGTATATCTATTTTTAAAGGTGGAATTTGCCGTGTTAAATATGTTAAAATGAAAAGCAGGAATCAAACCAACGACAGCAGAAAGAAGAATCCTTGAATGCAGCGCCTTAGAAAATACAAGCACATTACGCTTATGTAGAAGAGGTCTGGAAAATGTACCCATAGTTACGGGGGCTATTGATACGTTTTTGTATCAACAGACACTTCGTTATATCTGTATCTCTGTGCTTTGTGTTTTGCATTATCAACCTGCCGCCAGTAATAATTACAACATAACATTGGAAGGTTGGGTGGGAAATTATATCGAGATATATCGGGCCACACTACAGAACTCACTCACGCATGCTGTCCCTTGTAGGGAAAAGGGCCGCAAGTGGCACATATTGTGCAGCTGTTATTAATAAATGGGCTTGTGTTGCATTTTGCTTCAGCAAATTTAACCCAAATTGTCTTTATGGCAATTAAAATAAAAAATAAATAAATAAAAATAACGAGATTTGTATCGTATCACCGTTTTGAGAAAAAATATCCAGATATGAGCTTTGGTCCATATCGCCCAGACCTAGTGGGTTTACATTTACATTTGGCCTTTTTTTGCAATTTGAGTAACTTCTTTATATATCATTTCTTTAATTTTAATTTTTTTTCTGGAAATACAGTTTGCACAAGTGTACCTTTTCTGGATCATTAGTGGCTTTCGTGACATTCATCTGGTTTTTTTAAATGCCTCTCTATGACTCTTGGTCCAAAACCTGTTGACATTTTTCTTTAACGCAGTGTTAAACGTGATTCACACACAATGCACTCTTTGCTCATGGTTGATAGTCCTATTGCGTCACTTTTGTTTGGGCAGGTAAAAAACAGTTGGCTGATGAGCTGGTCGCATGATCACCGCACTGTGATTGGTTGACAACAAAACCGAGAAAAACACTAAAGAGTGTAAGGTTTAATAAAGTAATGCAGTGTAACTGAGGGTGCTGCACAGGTGGACTGATGTAACTTTTAGGATATTCAGGAGACCACTTTGATGATGTCACGCCTGCTTTTTTAGCAGCTTTCAGACTCATTGTTGACTTAACGCAACCATGCAGGAACACGTCATTGGATGAAGTAATGTGAAAGTCATACTATTGTGGAGGAGGCTCTATGGTTAACAATATATTATTATTTTTGCATGAACTTAGCTTTCATTACATTCTTGACTTGCACACAGAGTAGAGCCGTCTCTGGCTGAGCATTTGTGACATCATTAGTAGTAGGAACTTAGAAGTATTTTATTGGGTCATTTTCTAACAAGATGCGGTGAACATGTGTTGTCTATGAAGAGACACTCACTCAGGGTGTGGCTCAATATGTAAAAAATGTACTATATATGTATGTATTTTTTTTTTTAATATAAATACTTGTTTTAGGAGTTCATGCTTTCATTACTTCTCAGAACAGCACAAAAGGCACAGTTTGGTGCATTGCTGAGTGCATCCTAACGCAGACCTTCCCCTAAACAAGCTACACTAAAGAATTCACTCACACGTACTGTCCTTGAGAGGAGAAAAAGACTGAAGTGGCACATATTGTGCAGCTGTTTGTTGGTAAATGTGTCTGTGTGACATTTTGATCATCAAATTTAACCCAGAATTGTTTTTCTGGTCAGACTTCATTTGAAAAACAATGATGAAGAATAATATCAATCACTATTTTGAGAAAAAAATATTGAGATATGAGTTTTGGTCCATATCGCCCAGCCCTAACAACAAATGTTTGTGTTGACCCAGATTTAGGGATGAACTGAAGATGAATGTAAACCAGCACACTCCATTGGCCGCCCCGTATGGCCAACCACAGCCAGGCTACGTCCAGCCTGGTTACGCCCCACTGGATGGTGGATACCCAACCTCATACATGCCCTACCACGGCCCTGCTCCAGCCTATCAGCACGGGGCTCCACAGCAAGGTAGGAACGAGTGTGTGTGAGAGTGAGACTTTTACCTCCATTAGCATCTATGAGCCGCAACCTTGGCGTGTCCTACCTTCCTCCTGAGCGCCTGCCTGTGCTAACTAAACTACAGCTCCATTCCTCATTTAGCTTTTGTGCATCTCCTCCATCTCCTTGTATTTGGAATATCTTCTTCTTCTTTTCTTGTATTTCAGGTTATTCACCTTTTACAAGCTTTCCCTCTAAGGCTGTGGCACCAAACCCAGTCTCTGACCCCTCCTCTCCCCTTGACTTAGGTAACTGCTACGTCTCTGTCTCGCTCACTTTACACACTTTGTGTCCTGTGATTCCCTGAGTGCGTCTGAGCCTGCAGGCGTCGCAGGTTACTAAGCAGTGCAGTTATAAAGTTACTAATCTCCTGTTTTTCTTCTGAAACGCTGCTTTTGCTTATACTAAAAATGTAACCCATGCTTCCTAATATGAATGATATTTTCACTCTTCAATCTCTGCATTCATGGCTTATCAATCACTGCAATGTTCTGTGATGCCTGTGTTGGTTTTAAAGTAACAATTAAACCATTTTGCAAATATTTAGGGTTACAAAGTTTAAACAGAAAAGTTTGTCCTGTCCTTATTAAACTCTAAAATGTTCTTTCTAGTTTTGAACTGAATTCTTAACCAATGTCACCGACGCAAAATATTTACTGTCCCGATTTCCAAATCTAGGTCATGCTCCGTGTCCTTGGGGCAAAACCTGGCAATGTACTCAAAGTACCTAAAAAACAACAACAACAACTGGGACTTAACTTGCTACATTAGTTTGGTTTCACTTTGAGGACCTGAGTTCAAAGACAGATTTTTGTTTTTTTTTTGTGTGTGATCACCACCTTTTCCACCTTCGTTTCAGGTCCTGCCCGAGGTCCCCCCTCCTCTGCACCCCCTCCTGTTGCTACGGGTCAGCCGTACAACCAGTACAACCAGAGTCAGGGGGACATGCAGAATGGACCCCCACCCATGACGCAGGAACCCCCCAGGTATGAACATCAAAAACAGTGAAGCCATGTGAGCTGATGATGCTGAGATGTTAGAGTTCCCTACTGAGGCTTGTGAGCTTAAATGCAGTATTTAAACTTCCATTAAACTTTAATGGATTGGTAATTCTAACTTGATGATAGTAGTGACTATTAGCTGCAGAAAAACACGTGACTTAAATTGAAAGCCAATCCACGACTGTTTCCTTTGATTGACACTTTATCTAACCAATAGTCCGAGGAGTAAAGAGTACTGATATATTCTACTCAAGTAGAAATACTGTTACTTGATTGAAATTTTACTCAAGTACAATTACAAGTAATTCATACATAAAAGACTCAAGTACAAGTAAAAAGTAGCTCACTTAAATAGTACTCAAAGTAAAAGTTACTAGTTCTTTTGACACCACATTTATTTTTGGTCATAAATCTTGACGCGGTTCCTTTGCGCACAGTAAACATTTCATGTATAAACTTAGAAAAGAAAAGACAAAATCTTGCGCAGTTAGAACTTAATTAATTTTCCACAAAGGCATCTGTATAAAATAAAAGTCTTCTCAAAATGTACAATTATTAAAAAAAAATAAAATAACACCAATGAATTCAATTCAAAATAAGTTCTTATTGTAGCTAAATTTATGAACTCTAAAATACTGCCATAATGGGTAGAAACCCCAACCTGAGTGGCTGAATGTTGATCAGAAATGGCTCGACTAAGAACATTTGGATTTAATTTATGATTAATGTGAGACTGTGAAACGGAAATGAAAAAATCGTCTCAAAAAATAATAATATACTCAGTAACGGTTTTGTGTAGAAATGTAGTGGATTAATTTACTTCTTTTAAAATATACTTACGTACTAGTAAATTTACATATTGAGTATCCATAAAAGAAACTCAATTACCATTGCGGGAGTAATCCATTACTTTCACCTTTACCAATAGTGAGTTTCCCTGTGGATCTCAAACTGCACAGAAGAAAAGCTGAACATTTGCTGTATCTTTCATGATTAGCTTTACCATATGATGAAATAGTAACATTTTATTATGATGTATATAGTTAATTACATCATAATTACTTAGTTGATATTTATTATATTATATATGTATTTATTATATTGCACAGTTTGATTTGCTGAATGAAGGAGACTCAATCATTTTCTTTTTAAACTCTTCTCGTCAGCTATTTTCACTCGTCTGTTTTCAGGCCTGCTGCGTCACAGCCGTACAACTCTGGAGCTGCGACTCTCCCAGGGCATCAGCCCTCCTACCCCCAACACTACGGGCATCCCTCCACCATGCAGCAGGTCACCAACCAGATGACAGGGATGCAGATCAACTCTGGACCGCCCACGGCTGCAGGGCCTGGATATGGTGAGTCAGGATTGCAAATGCTGAGTTTATTCATTCTGCTGGAGACTTTAATCCACCGTCTGCTTCTGTGTTCAGCTCCACCTTACAGCTCCCAGCCTCCCGTTAGCTCCGCCTACTCGGCTGCACCTCCACCTTCCTACACCCAAGCCCCTCCTCCTGCTGTGTCTTCAGGCTCGGTGCAGATGGCTCCTCCCAGTGTTCCTCCAGCGTCTCAGCAGCAGTATTATGGAGGCCCTCCTCCTCAGGCATTTAACCCCTCTCTGCCCCCCACCACCTCTCAGCAGCAGTTCACATCTGCCCCTCCCACCTCCTGTCAGCAGCCCTTACCGCCCTCCTCCTATTCAAGCCCGATGCCTCCACCCAGTCAAGCTCCGCCTCCATTAGTGTCCCAGCCGCAGCAGCCTTTCCCACCTCCTCAGCCTGCGTACTCCTCAGCACCCCCTCCACCTGACAGTCAAGCTGCCTTCACCTCAGGCCCCCCTCCTGGAGCCCAGGTTTCTTTCCCCCCTCGAGCTCCACCCCCTTCCTCTCTGGCTGGTTCTTTCCCTCCCCCTGGTCCTCCTCCCAGCTCAGCTCCTTCTTCTCAATATCCAGGTTCCATAAGTCCCCATCAGCGGCCCCTTCCTTCTCATCCGTCTCCATACCACTCAGGCCCCCCCCCTCCCAGAGCTCAGATGCCTCCCACCTCGATGGCTCAAAGCAACCACCTGCCTCCAGGGCCACAGGGCCAACAGCAGCCTCCACTTCAGCCCGGGATGTCAGCAGGATATCCTGCTCAGCAGAACGGTGAGGACACACCTGTGAGGCAGATCTGATAATTAGTCCCTGTTCTTGCTCAGCAATGTTCCTCCTCTTCTTTCTCCAGGTGCGTTCGGGCAAGTTAGAGGCCCTCAGCCTGGTTATGCTGGTCCATATCCTGGACAGCCCAACTATGGGGCTCCTGCACCAGCAGCGCCTGCACAGAAACGACTCGACCCTGATGCCATTCCCAGTCCGGTGAGCACCAAGAACTCCATTCAGGGATCTGCTCCAGTAATATTATATTAATAACTGTATTTTTAGAAACTGGCTATTGATCTCTACCATAGTTATACATCTTTAAACTTGTAGATGCTGAACTAATTGATGCCAGTGTCAGGGTTATGTTTTCAAATACCCACGTTCAATTACAATTCAATTACGGTTACAGTGACCAGCATTTTTTTTTTTACAATTGAAATTACTATTATGTTTTTATCCTCAGAAGTTACAGTTGGTCACAATTCCTGAGCCTGAAATAAATAATCTAATAAAAGTTAATCTTTCTTTTGTGTTAAGTTTCTGTTAGCATCTCTTATGATAACATGTCCTAAATCAGCTGTAAAATACATTACAAACAAATGTCTATCATGTAATTTCTTTCCTATCTATCAGTTACTTCATTAGGCTTCCTAATCAATGAAAAAGGTTTTAATATTTTGATGTGGGAGTCTGAGCTTTTCTTCTGTCAGTATACCCTTCGATTTATATATTATTTGAAATGGTAAAATATGAAAAAGCTTGATATAAAATATATTTTAATAATTTTTTACTACATATGTGTAGAAGTATAACATGGTTCCCCGGTTTAGTGTTAATTATAATTGACAATTTTTATAGAATTTTCATGGTAATTACAATTACAGTCAATTATCTAAACTGAATTATAATATAATTACAATTATGAGAGCAACATATTTTATTTGAATTATAATTACGTCATAATTGTAATTATCAGTTACGCTGTTAGAGTTATAATTGACCCCGACCCTATAGTGTATCTCTTTATATTGTCACAATTTTGTTTTACACTTTAGGACTATTCTTTTAAAGCACAGATTCAGGCTAGAGTTAATGTCAATAACTCTATAACAGACTTGTGATTATATTTGTGAAGCTACTCTGCAGCTGAAGTGCATGTGGAGAGGACTAACATGCACTTGAATCTCACAAAGTTTAAAAATACTAATCTATGCACAGTGCCATTGAAAAGCATTTGGGAGAAGCTACGCAGTTTTCGCTACTCACACTTTCCTCTTTTCTTTTTTTAAAAAAAAAATCCTTTCACTCTTTAATCAATTACTTTGTCCTGTTCTTGCACATTTTGCTGGACAAACTTTTGAATGTAAAGCAATCGTCTGACATGCCGGCTGTGCAGAAATCAAGACATAGAATAGATCCAGATGCTATCCCCAGCCCAGTAAGTTTCCAGTGTGCCTGTCCTCACTGCCTGCTCACTACCCTCCCCATGTCCCCCACCCCACCCGGCCTCTGTCTGCTATAGTGTGATTGTGTAGAAGTTACTCCAGCTCATTAAAAGATAGGATTTACGCACAGTTTTGGAGTTAATGTGTTTTTAAGCTTATCTAGATCTTTTATAAGTATCAGATGTAAAAATAAACGCAACAAAGTTAAAGATCATAATAAATATTTTCAGGAACCCTTTTTTATTTTTTCAGATTTTTTGCTATAAATAAGCAAGGGGCTACAACAGCTAGTTATAAACTGCACAATATTGTTGTTTTTAGCAATCATAAGCAAAGACTGAACTAATATTAAGGAAAAAAGTATTTTAATACACATTTTTTTTTTTAGCTCTCAAACTGACCTATTTAGTCCTGTTTTTAATTTAAATAAATGTCTTGAAGTATCAAATTAGCAAAACCAGAATAAAAAGAGTTTTGTTGATTTATTTATTTTTTTCTTCAGACTTTAAGCCATTGCCTAAAAGGGGTCTGAAAAATCCATTTAATTTTTGTTTTCATTTTCTTATCATTAATACAGAATGTGTATTTATTTATCTTAAAAGCTCTCACAAGGAGCTACACCAGTGAATTTAAATACTACTGTATTTTCTCAATTTTTGTACCTTTTACCTATTTTTTAAAAATAATTTTTAGTATGGTAGTTTATGTGATTTATTTATTTTTCTCTAAATATTGAATTAATATTTTGTCCGCCACTGCCCCTTTGTTTCATTTCTCTCATTCTGCATGTCCGCTTCCCCCCTTTTCAACCTTTCTGGCATGCGTTCGTATTTCTGAAGTGTTCCATCTTTCAATAGGTGATCAGCCTCAGCATGAGATGAGCCTGCATCGTAGATTCAAACTTGGTTGAGGTTAATGTTTAGATGCAGAAACAGTATTTTCTGTTGCAGTCCTGTCTACGTCCTCTCCTGCATGGCCGTTAATTATTTAATCTTTTAGCCTTTCTCAGACCCGGGCGCAGCATGTCGTTTGTATTCACGTGGTATATGATGGGGTCGTTTTTCCTTTTAACTTGTTTAGATCCAGGTTATAGAAGATGACAAGGCAAAGGTCAATGAGCCATTTACTACTGGCGTTCGAGGCCAGGCTCCGCCACTGGTCACCACCAGCTTCCAGGTCAAAGATCAAGGTCAGTTCTATTTGTAAACCACACTTTATTACATGAACGCATAGATGCAACTATTAGCAGTTATTTTTCTGCCTTTCTTAAGGATTAATAACAATAAAGTGTTGTCTCATTACTGATGCTTACAATGTCAATAATGTTGTGTTTTGTATTTGAACTCATTATTTGTGGTTGTGTTTCAGGTAATGCTAGTCCCAGGTTTGTCCGCTGTACTGCCTACAACATGCCATGCACGTCTGACATGGCTAAGCAGTCTCAGGTGCCTCTGGCAGCCGTCATCAAGCCCCTCGCCACTCTCCCCCCTGACGAGGTACGGAAAACACCTGCTGCTTACATGCAAAATGCACTTTTAAAGCTCTTACAGGGTTTAACTGATGTTAACACCTCCTTTAAAGTATAAAAAAGGTCAATTACGTACAGACAGAATAAGGAATTCACCATTTAAGGCAGGGGTGTCAAACTCATTTTATTTCAGGCGCCAAATATGGACCAGTTTGATCTCAATTGGGCCGTAGATTTTAGGTGGGGAAAAGAACAATTTTGCCGGCTCTTCTATTAAAAAAGAATTGATTTTTGTAACCAATTTTTGTGTAATTTAGAGGAATTTTGTAGAATTGAAAGTTCTTTCCACAATTTGAAATTAAAAATGACTGCATTCATGTGCTATAAACACATGAATGGTAGAGTTTCATTAAATTGGTGAATTTAAGATATCTACATCTGGATTATTTGATAATTTACACAATAATTCATGTTTTTTTTTCTCCTGCGGGGCGGAATGGATGCTCTAAAGGGCCAGATTTGGCTCCCTGACCTTGAGTTTGACATTTGTGATTTAAGGCATTAATTTAATGCATTTGTGCATTCAACAGCTTTGGTGTTATTATTGCAGTGTTAACTTGTCTCCTTTTTCCTATCACTGTCCAGACCGTTTGCTGGAACAGTCGCTTTTCACTCAGAGCCACAACGTTACATAAAAGCTTAGCATTCAGGAAACGTCTGATTTTATTATATTTTTTCTCCCACTGCACATCTGTGATGCTGGTAGGATTATCTGCCTCCAATCTCAGAGGTGGGCGTGGCTTCCTGACCTTGTTTCAGGCCTTAGTCATGAGTAATTAGAATCCACTTATCCGTGGGAACGGCAGCAGGAGTTTATAAGTCATGAGATTCATAAACGGACCAGAAATGGCTAAACTGCATCCTTTTGTTGGTTATTTGACCTCTTTCTACATGGCGACCCCAGAGACTCTTTGTCTAAAAAAAATTTTTTCATCACGTTTATTGTACTGTTACAAATACAGAGTAGCCATGATTAGTGCACGCAGTGGCTATTTTTATACTGCATTTTATTTGAGAAAGTGAAAGTATAGAAGACAGTGAAAAATAATTATTATGTAAACAATTTTCTTATGTAATGTTTTTTTTAAACTGTGCAAAATAATAAAAATAAACATTCTAAAAATGTTAAAAATTTAATTTTAATCAATATTTTATTGATTTTATTATTCCTAGACATTTCAGGTGACCCCAAGGTTGAAAAACACTGCTTTAATGGCTCTTTGTACAACAGGGTTCACACAGAGGCACACCCTTCAAAACCAAATATTATTTCTCCTCCACTTAAAAGAATTCATACATTTATCATATAGTTCCTCTATCACCATGGAAAGCTCCATTTACATAATTTCTCTTTACATTGTGTCTAATCTCAGGCTCCTCCGTATCTGGTGGACCACGGCGAGAGCGGACCAATCCGCTGCAATCGCTGCAAGGCGTACATGTGTCCGTACATGCAGTTCATAGAAGGAGGACGTCGCTTCCAGTGTGCTTTCTGCAGCTGCGTCACAGAGGGTGAGCTTTAACGTGTGAGTGACAGGTTACCGTGGTTACACGGGTCGTGCTGACTCCCTCTACCTTTTTCACATGCAGTGCCTCCACATTACTTCCAGCATCTGGACCACACTGGGAAACGAGTGGACTGCTATGAGCGGCCGGAGCTTTCGCTAGGCAGCTACGAGTTCCTCGCCACCGTCGACTACTGCAAGGTGAGATACAAATATATTAATGATGATAATACTTACGTTTAATCAAACAGATTCGAGCCCCTAAATTTTACAACGGAAAACTTTAAAGCAGAAATGGCCAATTTTAAATTATGCGGTAGATATTTGTGCTAAAAGCAGACACACATTTATGTCAGTCTGGTGTAATGTTTTTTTTAGTTTATTTTATTTTGAACAAATTGCAAATGCAATAATACAAGAAACAATATTATAAATAATAATTTGATGCAGATGGCTTCCCTCCAGAAAAAAACAATATTTACATATGTTACTACATACACATACTATTTGTGTTTGAAAGGGAGTAGATGGAAATATAAATGTAATAGTCCCACCCCTTTTCCTATATTACAATAAACAAATAATCAACATTTCTGCACCCGGTTTTTAACCATTCCACTGCTGCTGGTAATAAATTAATTTTTGCATCTTTATGTGATTTTGATTATAATACACAAAAAAACATAACTTTCAAAATTGTCATACAACATAAAGATATGTTCTTTTAAAATGTTAATATTTTTACACTCTTTCATTTCCATTGGCAGACTTTTCCAGAATTTTATTCTGCAGACTGAACAACATTTTTTTAATGTCAATGCAGATGTCATCCTCTGTTTTTCACTGCAAAACCAATCCACCATTGGGTACTAATAAAGTCACCTGAAATTGAAAAGATTTTCCTTGTTGTTTGCACATGTCACCCCATGAAATTAAGGCGAAAACAGGCAATCTTTTGGCAAATCGGAGAATGATGTAGTCCGCTATAATGCTCTGGTCATGTCTTATGACAGGATAGAAGATCATTTTTATAAGACTAAGGAAAATGTTTGTTATCATAGAATTTATTACAAATTTTTTAGAGGTGTTTTAAATTGTAGAATTTTAACAGTAAGAATAAGTTATGACAAATCTTTACTTTAGATTTTTTTTACCCTCAAACCAACCAATGAGGAATATGTGTAAAGATGAGGAGGATGAACTGAAGGAATGATTTAAAAAAAAACTAAAAGGCCGTTATTTGGTGAGTTATTAGACAAGTTTGCATGTTTGTGTTTGTCCGCTGTCAGTTCTTAGTTTAAACTAACAACTGTTGAAGACAAATCTACAGCTGTAGGCTTTTAAAGTTTTTATTCACTTTACAGCCAACCAATAGAAATCAGGATTAATATTCCCCTCTAGATTACTGTACTTCACTCCTATTTTTCTCCCTTTGTGTCTAACAGAACAACAAGCTTCCTCAGCCCCCAGCCTTCATCTTCCTCATTGATGTGTCCTATAACGCAGTGAAGAGCGGCTTGGTCAGCATAGTCTGTCAGGAACTCAAGATTCTGCTGGACAACCTGCCCAGGTATGCAAATGCATGATCGATGGAGGAGGGAAGAAGACCAATGTAAATTCCAAAAGTCGTCACTCATAATGTATCAGAATGAAGGATTTAAATGATTTTATGTAAAAGTGTTGGCCTTCGTCTTTTCAGAGAAAACCCAGAGGCCGATTCTGTGGTGAGGGTCGGCTTTGTCACCTACAACAAAGTTTTGCATTTCTACAACGTCAAGGCGAGTCTGGCTCAGCCGCAGATGTTGGTGGTGTCGGACGTGGCCGACATGTTCGTGCCCCTGCTCGACGGCTTTCTCGTCAACGTTGCAGAAAGTCGGCTGGTGATCGAGAGGTGTGCAGCTGATTTTAACGTTTGCAACGACACCTAAGTGTGAAATTAGATGTATTTATTTGTCGTTTTGTTGTGTGTTAAGTTTGTTGGACCAGATCCCCGAGATGTTTGCAGACACCAGAGAAACAGAGACTGTGTTTGGACCCGTCATTCAGGCAGGACTGGAGGCTCTGAAGGTAAACATGGAAAAGTGGTGGTTTTTAATTCCAGCAAGTTCATTTTGTCTTCTTTTTTGAAATATGTTAAGGTTTCATTTATTCAGACAATTTTTTTTCTGTAAATGTGCTTTGACATTAACTTTGATCTTTTAGAAATTTTCTTTGATCTTTTAGAAATTTACTTTGATCGTTTAGAAATTTCCTGAAAAATGTTGTCTGAATAAATGAAACCATAACATATTTAAAAAAAAAGACAAAATGAAATTATCAATATAAATCTGCTTGACATTTTTATTCTCAATTACCTCTAAACCGATCAACATGAATGTAATTTGACATCAGCCTCATTGCCACTTTTCTCACTGTACTGTAAATTGTATGTGAAAATTTACTTTGATCTGACATTTTTTTCCCTCATGGGTCCATTTTTTTTCCTCATGTGTCATGAGGAACTGACACATGACAGAACTGTCAGGTTGGCCACGGGGAGTAGAAATTGCCAGCTGTGGGGAGAGTGAGAATATTTCCTCATCTCTGTTATTTATTTGTATTATTGGGAAAACACAAAAATAACAGGGACCGAAGGAAACAAACACAAAAACGCTGGATCAATGAAGCCTTCGAGATCAGGAGGCGGAGCTTCAATATCAACGGGGATAAGGGAACATTTTCACTCTCCCACACCTGGCACCTGATAAAACTGTCAAGTTGGCCAAGCCCAGAAAGAACTCATAAGGACACATCAAAGCGATCAGCAGATGCCTCTGAGAAAGGTTGACAGTTGTATTTTCAAAACATATCAGGAGATCAAAGTAAATTTCCTGAAAAAATGTCTCATTAAATGAGACTTTAACATATTCTGGTGGTTTTTAGTTATTAACTAAATGGCTCACCTTTCTATGTTGCCAATAAACTAGAGGTTGATGATTGAAATCCTGCTACAACCCATTAATAACGCTTGTGTTTAATGGGACACCTCTGAGTATTATAGCAGAGATAGCCGTTAGCGTCTCTTAACATGTCACAATGTTTGATCTGAACTTGTTCCTGTGTTTTCCTCCGTTTTCAGGCCGCTGATTGTGCAGGAAAGCTGTTTGTCTTTCACACGTCTCTGCCCATCGCTGAAGCTCCTGGAAAACTAAAAAACAGAGAAGACAAAAAGCTGGTGGGAACGGACAAAGAGAAGGTAACATACCTTTTAAAAATGGTTTCAGGGTTTTTTAGTCTTTCTAGACTCACACTGTCTTCATTCCTGTCAATGGAAGTCTCTGTTTCAGCCACAAGTGAGCTTCTACAACACTTTAGCCAAGGAGTGTGTGGCCCAGGGCTGCTGCGTGGACCTTTTCCTCTTCCCTAACCAGTATGTGGATATTGCTACGTTAGGAGTGGTTCCAGTGTCCACAGGAGGCTCCGTTTACAAATACACATACTTCCAGGTGAACAAAGTTCAGTCTGCCCGCTATGTCACAGCTCGGCTCATTTCAAAATACACAGATGTCTGTTTATTATAATTTGACAAAAGTAGTTCTAAATTCTAAGGACTTAAACCTTCTACAACCTGCTTTAAAAAAAGAAAAAAAAAATTCTAAAAATAGCACCACTGCTGCTTTTATTTTAATGTATAAATGCCTTCAGGTTTTTTAAATCTGTAGAGGAGGCAGTATTGAGAGCAACATCGCTCAGATATCACAGTTTTCTGCTACATCTTCCTGTTGCATGACTTTAGTTCACTGTTATACTTTAATTTATTTTATTTTATTATTTGTTTTATTGTATCACCCAGACAGACAAACAAAATCACAAAAGATAACTTCTTCATGAAACAAAAGCAAAACAAAATAAAACTATAAAAACAAAGACAAACGCAGCTCTACCTGCCTCCAGCAGACCAAATCTAGTCCCCTCCCCCACCCCATTTTACACATGAAATAATTACCAAAGAAATGACCAAACATTTGCAAACAAGCAGGTTAAATTCAACCATAAACCAGAAAAAGTAATAATAAATATTTTAAAGTAATTGGTCAAAGAAAAGGAGCCACCTTGTAGATTGAGACACAAGACATTGCAAAAGTTAAATGAAACTTGAATGATGATGTCATATATATATATATATATATATATATATATATATATATATATGTGTACATGCATATAAATATACAATATAATGTGCATATATTGACTGTATTTCTGTTGTTCAGGCTCAATCGGACCAGGAACGGTTCCTGAACGACCTACGGCGAGACGTTCAGAAGCCCGTCGGCTTCGACGCCGTAATGAGGGTACGAACCAGCACAGGTGAGATCGCTCCTCCTTCAAACCAAACCAAACCAAGGCCTCCGACTGTCACACAGCAGACTGACGACTGACTGAAACGCTTCTTTGTTTGTCAGGAATCCGGGCGACAGACTTCTACGGTTCCTTCTTCATGAGTAACACGACCGACGTGGAGCTTGCCGGTCTGGACTGCGACAAAGCCGTCACGGTGGAGTTCAAACACGACGACAAACTCAGCGAGGAGACGGGGGCGCTAATGCAGGTTAATGGAGAGACGCCTTAATGTCTTGCACTCCAGATAGCAACATAGTCTCTATTTGTCTTAATCCAGGGTTTTTCAACCACTGGAATTATTTAATTTCACCTAATTGGTCTGAAAAAACAAATTGTCTACAAATATGTCATTGTGCTGCTGTGAGCCCTTCCCCTGTCCCAAAAGTGTACAGAAAGACAGCTTGACAGCAGCTCCCGACCTCAGCTGCAAATCAGAGCAAATAAAGCCACCTTAACGTGTGATATTCATAAAAAATTTGTAAATATACACAAGAAAAAAACACTGATTTACACAGAGATTTAAAAAAATAAAATAATAAATGAACGGCACACAACTGCCACTCGGTTCTCATGGTTCATGTTAATATTTGACACTCTTAACGTTTAACGATACAGAACAAAATAGAATTATATAAATCTATTATTTATCAGTAATGCTATGTATATTCTATAAATGAGATAAAGATTGCCAATTGCACTTTTTATTCGAATGAAAAAATGCAAAAGATAAAAGAAACTTTTTTCTTTGTGTTTATTTGATTCCTATTAAGACGCTTTAATAAGAATGACTGTACAGTGTATTGTTATATATAAAATTTCATATTTTTTTTTACATTTTTGGTTGGTGGTGTGCCTTGGGATTTTTATTAATAAAAAGAAAAGATGCACCTTGGCTCAAAAAAGGTTGAAAAACATTGCTTTAATCTATAAAGCATCACAATCTACAAATTAGAATGTGTCCTAATGCAGAGCTGCTTTGGTCCTGTTCCTCTTTGTTGCACAGTGTGCTGTGTTGTACACCACCTGCAGCGGCCAGAGGCGTCTCCGCGTCCACAACATGGCGGTCAACTGCTGCTCCCAGCTGGCTGACCTTTACCGCAACTGTGAGACGGACACGATCATCAACTTCCTCTCCAAATATGGTGAGTTTTCTCTTTAGAAGCAGCGTCTACGTCAGGTGAGCTAGATTAGTTACGTTTATGGTTTATTTTTGTGTGTCGCAGCTCTTCGTGGTATCCTCAACAATCACACAAAGGCTGTGAGAGACACATTGATCAACCAGTGTGCTCAGATTCTGGCCTGCTACAGGAAAAACTGTGCCAGTCCATCATCTGCTGGTCAGGTACTGGGAGAACCCCCATCATCACCTATTAACATCTAGTTTAACTGAAATGTCTAGTAATAATAAAATATAAAAAATTACTGATTCAAATTATGTTTTCATGTATTTTTTTTTAAATGTCTTTTGTATTATATGATGATAATCATTATTATTTTTCACAGTTTAAAAAACCAATACATAATTCAAGAATTCATGGTTTTTACTTTACAACTTTATTTTTATACATTAATCTTCTTATAATATACATCGATTTACACTATAAAAGGAGACATAGTAATATACACACCTGTTTATATATTTTTTTCTTTAGCACTCTTTATTTATTTATTTATTTTTAAATTGCTTCAAATTCAGACATTTTTTTTATTTCCACACACAAACTCTTCCACAACCTGGTTTCACATCTTTCTTTGTTTTCCCAGCTCATCCTTCCTGAGTGCATGAAGCTGCTCCCAGTTTATCTGAACTGTGTGCTGAAGAGCGACGTGCTGCTGCCGGGCGCCGACATCTCTCTGGACGACCGTGCATACCTGAGGCAGCTCATCAGCTGCATGGACGTCTCGGACACGCACGTTTTCTTCTACCCTCGACTGCTGCCGCTGGTGAGACCCCAAACGCGCGGTGAAGGTGTAGTTGGTGTGAAACTGTTTTTAGGGCTTAGTCCAGCTTTGATTGATTTATTTTTAGCACTAACAAACATTCGTCTTATTTTTTCCTTCTTTTTATGTGTTTACAGTGAAGACAAACTGATATCTTGTTTTTTGGTTTTTCCAGATGAAATTGGAAGGCGATTCATTGCCGGTGGCCGTCAGGGCCTCTGAGGAGCGTCTTTCAAAAGGCGGGGTTTACCTGATGGAGACGGGGCTCCACCTCTTCCTGTGGGTCGGTGCCAGCGTTCAACAGGAGCTGCTGCTAAACATCTTCGGAACCCCCAGCTTCAGTCAGATCGACTCAGCCATGGTGGGTGGGGAGAGATTTAAACTCTTAGGAATATGAATTCAACATAAGTGATTTATTCTTCAAAATAAGAGTTAGATTTATGGACAAAAAAATTAATTTGCTTGATATAACATCATTAAAGAAAGTATCTTAAAACATTAAAGGTGCGGTATGTAGATCATTTTTAATAAGCTATTTATTCCGTCTGTTATCACTTTCTTTGACTCTATAAAACCAAAAAAAAAAAAAAACTTACAAACTGCAGCTTTAAGTTGTTTTAATGATATCACAGAAGCTATGATTTTATAAATGATTGATTATATAAATGTTTCTTGAGATATGTTAAGGTTTCATTTATTCAGGAAATTTACAGGTTTCACCTGCCAACTGTCAGTCGAAACATGTCAAAAGATCAAAGTGAATTTCCTAAAAAAAAAAGTTCTCTGAATAAATGAAACCTTAACATATTTCAAAAAAGACAAAATAAACTTGCTGGAATCATGTTTTCAGATAACTTAAAAACTTCACTTCCATTTATGAATGTTCTTTCTGTTTTTCAGACTAATCTGCCTGTTCTAGACAACCCGTTCTCAAAGAGACTCCGAGAACTCATCGACTCTTTTAGAGCGCAACGATCTCGATACATGAAGGCAAGTCAATTTCACCCCATTAACTGTTTATCAAAATAATAGTTGACTATTATTTTCATATTTCATCACTTTTCCTAATTTGATGGGTACAATTGATTAAGCATAAAATTGTCATGATATTTTTTCAATGTGCTGAACACATATTGACTGCATTGGTGTTCCCCTGGGCTCAATTTGACCCCAAGCTGTTTTAGCTATGTTAACTTGTCTGTCTGTTGTGCTCTGTGTGTATTGCAATCTTACCGCTATCTCTCCGTCTTTTTGAAAAAGGTTTACTACCAATGGGGTTTTGAAACAGCTCTTTCACAGTAAAATTATTTGAGAAATTGCAAGATTTATTTATTTTTTTTTAAATTTAGATTTATTTCCAAAATTTGTAATTTTGTGAACATGGGACAACCTTGATTCCATAAAAATATTGTGCAGTTCAACAGGTCATGGTTTCATTATCAAGGGATTCTTTGTGTGTTCAACAAATGAACAAAAAGTGTCTGACACAAAAACCTGGTCAACAATTTTCTGAAAATCATTTTCTGGGGGCAAATATCCCTGGGGTCACATTGACCCCAAGGGTAAAATGTGTTGGTAATATTTGAAGATAATAGGAGGATTAAAATCTAAATCTTTATTTGTAATGTGAGAATGTGTCCATTTTCATGTCGTCACTGTGTTTCTCCTTTGGCAGCTGATGGTGGTGAAGCAGGAGGACCGAGCAGAGCTGGTCTTCAAACACTTTCTGGTGGAGGACAAGAGCAGCAGCGGAGGAGCGTCGTACGTGGACTTCCTGTGTCACATGCACAAGGAGATCCGCCAACTTCTGAGCTAGGCCTCCTCTCCGCAGCGAGGCCGCGTTCCTCCTCTTCCTCCACTCGTCATCTTCACTGAACAAATGAAAGAACTGCTTAATCTTTCTTTGAACCCTAAAACGGAAGCTCTCCTCGCTGTGTCAGCTGGTGGAACATGTTGGATGCGTGTGTGAGAGCGTGTGTGTGTGAGAAAATAAGAGACATTTAGATTTAATAAAGCTTTACTCCGCCTCACATGTGCCTCCGCAGCGCAGCAGGAGCAAAAAATACATGACGAGGGAAGAGTATTGTACATAAAACACACACAGGTGAACAACTACGTATGCAACTGGCTGGTGTGGACCGTGGTCGGTGTCACGTCTGCATTTACTCGCACTGAGAAAAGCAAAAGTCTTTTTTTTATACAATAAGGACTAGAACGAAGGACGTCTGAACACAGCCTGAATCAATGCCGTCTTTTTTTTTTTTGTCTCTTTATGCCATTGAATCATTACCTTGGCGTTTCCTCCCTCCCTTCCCTGTAAAGCGTGCGTGTTTGTTTCCAGATGTGTGGGAATCTGGTGCAAACACCTGGATCAACGGCTCCGATTCTGTTCTGATGGGTTTGTTACGCTGGGACTCGATTGGGTGAAAAAAAATCATGAAAAAACTGATTTTGCACAAGTTCAGGGCTAATAATGAAGCAGCTGCGCAAACGTGACGATCATGCACCTGATTCTAAATCAGAGGCTGGGCGTTTTCAAGTAACACCAAGTTCATCCCCCGCACGACATGGGTCCACATCCGACACAAGAAAACGCTCCAGGTTTGCTGATCTGAAGTAGATTGAAAGGTGAGCCATCAGGAAATAAAAAAATTGTAAATAAAACAAAAAAAATATATAACCTGTACAGAATGAATAGAAAATAACAATTTTAAAGCAAACCGGCGTGAAAGGCTAATAATGACATGTCACCACAGAGAGAAGACTTTTGATAAAGAGTTTGCAGCCTGTGTGTGTGTGACTGTGGGGTTGGTCCTGGTGAATTTCTGGTGAGGAACAGAGGGACTAGCCATGTGGACATAGACACGCTTACAAATGAACACTACTGATGAGATTCAAACCCCCTCATGATTTCTCACTTTTTAGTTTCCATTGTAAGGAGGGGACGTTGTGTTTGTGTGTGTGTGTGTGTGAAGCCCTCTGTTCCCACTTTACGTCGCCTCCCTTTGATCATCCCACTGTCTGGACTGTAATCTTAATTTCTAGTCCTTTTTTTGTCTTTTGATTGTCTTCCTTCCATGCCTTTTGGGACTGCCAATAAATTGATTGTCAAAAGTCACATGTTGTTTTACTTAAATCGCACAAGATGCACTGGTGACCTAATGACCGCCACACTACTGTACAGTTGCTGTTTTTAAAGGTGATCCGAGGAGAGATAACAGCTGTTAGACTGAAACCCAATAATAAACTTAATGTGGGAAGGTAATGGACAACGGTTTGGGTTTTTTAACACTATAAAGCAGTGGTTCTCAACCTTTTCAGCCCAACACCCCAAAACTAAATATGCCATAGACCGGGAACCCCCACTTTAACTGAAGATGAGAGAACACAGTCATGAACAGGCCAAAAACTGACAGAAAAAGGGGTTGAAAGTGTCAATATTGGAACAATTAGCTCAAACTGGCAAATAATGGCCATAAATGCTGAATGTGGTTAAATTAGCAAAAAAATAAGCATGAAATATTGTGAAAAGAGACAATAATGGATCAACATATATGACATTAGGTGGGAAAAGTAGTGGAAAGTGCTGAAAATATCTTAAGTGGAAAATGCATTGAAATTTAATGGAGAAGTGGCAGAAATGGGAGTAATGTAGCAATATATGGCAAGAAATGTGATGAAAATAGGTTTGGTGCAGTTGCAGAAGAAGGGTAAAAATAAATATTCCTAGTTTCTTGAAGGCTTTCTTTAGCGACCCCCTCCCAATGTCTCGTGACCCCAAATGGGATCCTGACCCTAAGGTTGAGAATGCCTGCTATAAAATAAAAGGACTAAAGATTCTACATGATCATTGAAAGTAAGCCATGGCTATTAAACATGCACACTGTTGACCAAAAATTACATCAGAATGTTTCAATTATAATCAGTCAATCATTCCAATTTTTACTATGATTCAGACTTTTTGTTTGAACTCCCATTTTAACAGCTCTATAAAATTCAATGCATTACAAATTAAGAGCGGGAAAAAAACTGAACTTCTGTACGATGTAATACATTTTTGAGTCAAAATAGGAATGCTCCTCCCACTGTGTAACCTACCTGCAAAATATGAGGTAATTCCCAGCTGGGACATGCGTAAATAATGCATATTTATTATATATTATTCATTTATTGTACACCAATTCTGAAAACTGACACTTTCCTTGTTGACCGCAAGGTGGCAGCAAAACACAAGTTTCTCTCACTGGGTACACTAGTTCACCAATGTCAAACTCATGGCCCAGGGGCCAAATCCGGCCCTTTGGACCATCCAATTCGGCCCGCAGGAGAAAATAAAAATGACAGCGATATAATGAATCATTGTGTAAATGAAAGTCAACAATATTTGCAGGGGCTCACAATGTTCCCAATGATTGCAGTCATTTTTTATGTTAAACAGTTGACAAAACACAAATTTCTTTCAAAATCTTTCAAGTTTCCTGAAATTGTGTCATAATATTTCCCTTAATTAAACAGAAATTGGTCACATTATCTAGGAAATTTAAAGTGAAGATCCTGTTGGGACTGATATCTGTCACTTATTGCTTTGATATTGTCAATTTCTTATATATTTTGTATTATATGTATACGTAGAAGTGAAGACTATGGCACAATAATGTCGAAATTACTGGTTTTCCTGCATAAAACCTGTGGCCCACTTAAGATCTAACTGCTCGGTATTTGGCCCCTCAACTAAAATGAGTTTGACACTCCTGCACTAGTTTATTTTAGACCATTAGGCTTAGTAAGTGAACTGATCATCTCAGTGATGAGAAGCAAAACTCTTTCCTTTAAAACTGTTTTTTTTACCCAAGCTTGACCTATGAACTAAGAACCTTTACAGATTTCTTATCATGCAATACGTACCTGGATAAGTATTGCACAGTTCACCACACGAATTAAAAGATGAAGTCCAACATTACATTTTAACCCTCAACTCTTTCAACCTCGCATTGAAAAATACATTAATTTAATGTACTTGGGTTATAAACTGTTAAACCACTCAAAAAGAATGCAAGAAAAACGTTGTTTAAACAGAATGACTAGAGACTGAAACACTAATTAAAGTGGACATTGATGAAATGCGTATGTAAAATGCTTTAGTTTGTTAAAAGTTCCCATTTTCTTTTTAATAGCAGTGTCACCAGAGAGTTTTTGACACTCTTATAAGATTCAAATAACCACAATTAGCTGATTTCTTTATTTTTCTAAGGTGTTAGACCATTTTTAGAGAACATTTGTGAAGACCAAGCAACAGACGGGTCAGGGATTAAGATTAAAGCAGAGCTGGAGCATGGCGGTGGCAGCATCATGCTTTGTGGGTTCTTTTCGTCAGCACGAACAGGAAGGTTTGTCAGTGTCAATGGGAAAACGTATGAAGCCAAATCTCTAGCTCCCCGAAAAAGTGTCCTTTACAAAGTATTTACTGTGGAGGAGTGAATACTTTTGCGCTCTACACTCTACACAGAAACAACATGTGATTAGCTATAGGATATAAGCTTTGCACTGAGAAACTCCCTCCAGTTCTTCACTGTTCGTCTGGAAGATGATGTTATCTGGCTCTTTCAGATGTTTGTGGGGAAACTCTAATCTGTTTTCCTGTTTTTGAGGCACACCAGTGACTTCACACCTTGTGATCAACTTCTCTGTGTCAACTTCTTTTCTTTGTTGACTTTTCCTGCGGGAGAACAAACTCATTCTGTCCAACTGCTAGGAAGGAGATTTTGTTGACCGGAGAAGCTATAGATATATCTATCTAGTACTTCATCTAAAATTCAATATTTAAAGAATATACATACACACGAGATTGATACGAGATTCACCTGATAAATGAAAATTAAGCTGAAAGTCGGCACTTGAAGCAAACAGTATCTTTGTGGGGATTTAATTTTAAATCCATTAGAGCTGAGAAGCTGCAACTAGTTACTGTACCTCACACTAAAAATATTTAAAGATATTCATATGACTGAGCAAATAACACTGGTTTGTAAAAAAAAAAATTGGGCTAAATTTAACTATAGAAAACATTAATCATTAGGAAACTACCAAAAACTTGAATTCCAGATAGTTGTTGTTGTTGTTGTTGATGTATTTTTGTACTTTGGGAAGGAATTTATATACAATCATTTATATGTGTTGATAATAGGCCAGGAAATGGCACATTTCTTTTTTTTTGTTACAATCTATTTCAAATCAAACTGGGCTGTATGTGACCCATGGTTCCCAAACTGGGGGGCGTGCTCCCTGTAATGTCCCCCTACTTTATTGTAACTATTTTAAAATATTTGGTTGTACATTTTATATTATTTTTATGTTGTTTTTTTGGGGAAGAATAGTTCCCATTTTTTACTTTTTTTTTTTTTTTTTAATAAAAGTTACATTTTTGACCTATTTTGTTGAGAGTGGGGTGGAGGGTTTTCATTTCTCAAAGGGGGGTGCGGCAGCCAAAGAAGAAATGGGAAAAAAGTGAACAAAAGTTGAAATGTTCTGAAACAATTCAGCAAAATCACATATTAAGTTTGATGTTAGATTTTTGCAGATATTGTTTAATACTGTGCTTTTTAAAACACACACATATCTCATATCTTTTCAATACTGGTGGAAAAAACAAGATGTTTTTAGTGGTTTTTTTATGTTTTTGTGGCAAATATTAGCCGAAAAATCATTTTGAAGAATAATAGTCACAATGTTTACTTTTGTTAATAAAAGTTACATATTTGACCTATTTTGGTGAGAGTGGGGTGGAGGGTTTTCATTCTTCAAGATGGATTCTGTCCCTTATTATTGTCCAAAATTCAACTGCTGGTTTTGTTTTTAGTGGTTTTTTTATGTTATTTTTTTTACGTTTCATGGCAGAATTTCTCGCTACTCTGAAGGTATCTCAGTAAATACAAGTGCACTTGCTTGATGTTCTGATTTGGGATGATAAAGATCAAATCAGCTTGATTGATCTCATGTTAATACTTTTTACTTTTGACTTCCCAAAAATGAAGTAGGATGATTTTCCAGCTTTGGACCTAAAAATGGAGAAGACGCCATCAGATGTCGAGTCCCTGTCGCTTCGGCTTTTCCCTCCTTTGAGCTGTGATGTCACCATCATTTATTCATCCTGCCTGAGCTGACTGAGCACGCTGGCATTTCATCACTAACCAACGGCCTTTGGTGTCTGCAGCAGAGCACACTCACACAGTTGGGGGTCATTGGTTTGTTAGACTGGAGGATCACGACTGTGTCCACTACAGAAGAAGAAGGACAAATTACTCATCACATGACCTCCCCCCCCCACCCACCTCCACCCCTCGGTCAAATTATTTCTCCAAAGTGCAGATCAAGAGCATGGGAGCATCATGACTCAGCTCCTGGCCTCTTTCCTTCCACCCTCTCGGTTGTGATGATGTAACAGATGGCATGTTCACCCTCATTAGTCACAACAAAGAAAAGTCAGGACGAAATGCGTCACAGCGACTGAGCCTCAGTTTGCACCATTACGTCCACCAACAGGACAGGAAGGTAAAGTTTGGATTGGTTTTCACACCAAAAAGCCTCCGACACCAAAGGCTGCACGATTGGCCGACACGTCATCTTCGTTCAGTCAAAAAGCCAGTCCTGGAGGGCAGCTGTCCTGCATGATTTAGATGTCACAGGCGCCGACTGGTTCCGTCTCAGGCTTTTTCTGCTGACGCGATCACAAGAGACAGGTGTGTTGGAGGAGGGAGGCGTTTAAATCCTACAGAGTCAACTTCTTCTTATTGGGTAATGGCGGGGAAAACACATAGTGCTGCAAATGGAGAAAAAAACCACAGAATTGTTGGTTTTTGTAGTTAAAGATTAATGTTTCATCATTTAAAGGTTGTAGAAGAAATGGGGGGGAAAAAGTGGACAAAAGTTAAAAATTTCAGAATCAATTAAGCAAAATCACATATTCGGACTATAGATGGGGTTCCGTTTCTCACCCATGACCCCCTGCGTGCGTCGCCATCTTGTGTGTCACTGTAAACTTTACAGGTAAACCAAGTCACCGATTTTAACCGCGTGTCATGCCGCATACATGCGCTGTGTGGGGTTGCTCAAACAGAGCGAAGCTAGGGGAAAATACAAGACAGTTTTATGGCATTCCTAAAATATTAACTAGTCAAGGAGAACAAACTGAACGTCTGTCAACGGAATGAAGAAACAAATGGCTAGCCGTCGTCAACAGGAAAGCTTTCCGACCTGACCCAGAAAAGTGACACTATAAAGTCTGTAGAGATCATTTCATCACAGACAAGAGTATATATTATAGATGCATCTTTTGTCGGCCCGAGATGTTATGATATTTTCATATGAATACACAACTCGTGTGTTTATGTTGTCATTCAGGCTGCACATCATCGGAAAGCTACGATTCTTGCGATTGGAGCCATATAAACCATTTAACAATCCAACAACCACAGCCGAAGTTATCAATGCTTCTGTCGGATAAATCAAAAAGTACAGTAATGTGTCATCTTACTATGAAACCTCATATTGACCAGGTAAAAAAACAATATTCCAGCAAAAAAGACTCGTCGCTAAATGCCTCCAAAGACTTGTATGCTTTCATTTCATCCAATGTGTAAACACTTACACTGTTCACCAGATAGTTTACAATGTCTGGATACAAAATGGCCAGGAACGTATCTACGTCGGACACCCAATCTCCTTTCCTGATCTCGTACGGATCTTTGTTGTCAATTTCACTCAACTTTTGTAAATACCTTGCTTTCCAAATTGCATTCAAACTATCTCTGTAGATTGTTTGTTGCTTTTGGCTATTTTTATCCGGTTTCGTCATCATTTTGAAAGCTTTTGGGGACAAAAATGTATCGTGTCAGGATGTTTACATTGAAAGGTGACACACAAGATGGCGGACTATGGTATTGTGGGTGGTTCGTGACGTTATCGGAAACCCGTCTATAGAAGATTTTTGCCAATATTTTCCATTACAAAATTTTTGGAAACATATTGCGCTGTCATTATCTGTCATTAGTATAAATAAGGCCATGAAGGCTTAACCTTTGGAGCTATGTTGGCACTTTTTGCCTTGGGTGGAGGGATCTAGTGGGGTTAGGTAGGGTTAGTTAGAGATAGGGTAACAAATGACACTTAGTGACAGTCTTCATGACACCTTATTCATGCTAATGACAGGTGTCATGTCATAATAATGACAGCGTAATGTCAGCCTTCATGTATAAAACTTGAAATAAAATGTTATACAAATTAACTCCGTTAGTAAACTTCAATAATGGAAAAAAAAGCCCCATATTTGTGTTTAATGTGCTTTCTAAAACACATAAAAAACTTTTTATTATAGGTGAAAAAACCAACACCGATGTAAACCGATATTACATTTTATGGCAAATATATATATACTGTATGTATATATGTACATTTTAAATCTAAATGTTAAATGTTAAATCTAAATGTTAAGTCTAAATGTCACGGCCGAGTGAAATTCACCGTTTAGATTTAGCATTTAACATTTAGATTTAAATTTTACATTTAGATTTAGATTTAGCATTTAGATATAACATTTAGATTTAGACTTTACATCTAAAAAATAAAAAAGGGAAAAAAAGGAGAAAAAAAAAGGGAAAAAAGAAAAAAGGCAAAAAAATAGACATTACATCTAGATTTAACATTTAATACTTAACATTTAGATTTAGACATAACATTTAGATTTAGATATAACATTAGATTTACATTTATATTTAATACTTAACATTTAGATTTAGACACAACATTTAGATTTAGATATAACATTTCGATTTAAAATTTATGTTTAAATGTAACATTTCGATCTAGATTTAACAATTCAATTTAGATGTAACATTTGGATTTAACATTTAGATTTAGATATAACATTTTAGATTTAGATTCAAAAAGTATGTTTAAATGTAATATTTATATCTTATATTTAAGATTTAGATTTAACATTGACATCATATTTGGATAAAAAAATAAAACATCCCAAATTTTGCAAAATTTACCGTAAATCCGGTCAAAAGTAAAACAAAAAAAAATTCACATATGTTTTGTAAACATGATTTGTTGCTAAATGTTGCAAGAACTTACTGTTTATTTTAGCATGTGCAGCTTTACAAATTACAATCGATGCCCCATAAAATGTATCCACGTGTGTAGTTGTAAAATGGAAGACGTTACGAATGCTTTTTCCTACAGGGTGGAGCCGATGCATCGACGCTAAAGTCAACATAAACTCCTGTAAACACACAAAGCCTGTATGGTATGAAACATGAGGCCTGCAACACCGTAACAAGTGCAGAAATGTTGTGTTCTTGACTCTTTCTTTTGCTTTCCCTCTGTCTCTTGTGATGCCAGCAAGGCGTTGTGTGTGTGTGGTTGGTGTGAGATAACAAAGGCTGAGGAGTTCATCATTATGTAACTTGTGTGGAGGCTGAGGAGGAGGAGGAGGAGGAGGAGGAGGTGGAGGAAGAGGAGCAGAAGCAGCAGGGTTAGCACGTAGGAAAGAAAAAAGAAGAAGAAGAAGAAGGCATCAGAGGGCCAGTAGCCTACGTTGCAGTGCTCATTTGTCTTCTTCTTCACACACACACACACACACACACAAATGAAACATGCACACATGCTACATCACAGACTGCACGCTGCTTTTACAGATACGGCCTCATATTATTAGACATTTCTGTGTTTTTGCAGTGATGTTGTTCCCACGCTGACAACCACGCAGAGAAGGCATTTTTCAATCGCTTTTCTTTTCTTTTTCTATTCCTTCCTTTCTTCCTCACAGTGTCCATGTGCTGTTTGCTGTCCCACCTCTGAGCTGGAGTGCTGAGCATGCAAACACACACACATATACTGCTCTATGGCTCCCTACAGCCCCACCCGCATGTCCTCTCTTGGCCTCCCACTCATGCCACATTAAACATTTAGTGAGGCACTCTGGATCTGTGTGACACCATCTTTAAGCGCCGCCAAACCCAACAGCAGCCCCCTTTACATTGTGGAAAAACACTATAGGTGCATCATGCTTGTCACTGGAAACCCGATCCACTGGTCACACTATTCCCAGTCTGTCTCCATCCCAGAACAGAACAGAACAGAACAGAACAGAACAGAACAGAACAGAACAGGACAGGACAAGCCCCCAGATGCAGAGATCAGTGGCTCGGAAAAGACCTCCTGTGTCGAGAGCAAGATCTGCATTAATCAGTATTGATCTTTGGAGTGAGTGTGTGTGTATGTGTGTCTGTATCTATGTGCCTCTCTGTGTGTGTGTGTGTGTGTGTAGGTTTGCATCTGCTGCAGTGAGGTGTGACCGAATGCTATGGGTGTATCCCAGGCAGTGCAGTGAAATGCTGCCATATGAGAGCAGACAGAATTTTCAAAGCTGCTGCTTTCACTTCAGCAGAGGTGAAAGTAATGGATTACAAATACTCGCGTTAATGTAATTGAGTTGCTTTTAGGGGTACTTGTAGTTTAGTGTATTTTTGTTATCATTTCGTGCATTTTTCTGTAATTTTGGGTGTTTTGGTGTCATTTTGGGTGTTTAATTCAGGGGCCGCATGTGGGCCCCAATTGTCATGTCTGGTATATAGCATTGTATATCATTTCCTACATTATTAATATGCAGAGGTGAAAATAAGGGATTACAGGTGCTCATATAATTGTAATTGATTTGATTTTATGGGTATTTGTACTTTTTTGAGTATATTTTTATAAATCAGTAACTTTACTTGTACTTAAGTATGTTTTAAAAGAAGTAAAGTAAATACTGTAGATACATTTCTATACCCAACAGTTATTGAGTGACTTCTACTTTAGTAAGATATATCAGTACTCTTTACACCTCTGCTCTTCAGTCATATTGCACCACAGCAGCAAAACTATCTATGCATCTTTCAACATTGGGTCTCAATGTGTTGGTGGAAACTAAATTGGGGTCACCAGGGGGTCAGGACTTTCCCTTCCAGGGGAACAAAGTTACCTTCTTTCCTGCTTATCGAAAACCTTCCAGTATACTTTGAAAATACATAACATATGAAATGAAAGCCTCGAACATCAATTATAAACATAAGGTAGTGCATGTGGAAGCATCTCATTGGTCGTACAGAGGTTTAGTCCCGCCCCTTTGGTCAAGTGTCAGTGGATCTCTCTTAGAAAGTGTCTTCTTCACCTCTGCTGGTGCTGTGTAAAGCACCGCTAATCATTAGCTTTATTAGCCTATTTCACTTGTGAATTTAAGCATCAATGCTTGTGTCTACGGAATTAAATAAAACACATGATGCACATCTTATTTATATCTATTTGACTGATTTATATAAAAAAGTAGCATTTTTTAATCTTCCAGGAACACATTAATCTGTTTTAATAGACATTTTCTTGCAAAGAATACTTAATAATTTACCTTTAAGGTATTAAGTTGCGTTTTTTCCATTAAATGTGGAAAGGAATTCTGAATAAATGATCTCAATGTTTCAATAAGATAAATCAGCCCGGGACTCATCCCACAACTGTTAGACAAATACAATTTAGATTTCTTGAAAATGATAAATCTGCTCATATACTAATTTTACTTTTTGGTTTTCATTTTGTGCATTTCTGTTGTTATTTTCTGTGTGTTTTGAGTCATTTTGTGCATTTTTGTGCTAATTTTCTGTAGTCATTTTGAATATTTTATTCTCATCATATATATTTGCTGTTTTGTTTGTTTTTGGACTTCTTTTGTATATTTATTTGTTATTTTTGTATGAGTCTGTAGTGGTCTTGAGTATTTCTGGAGTCATTTTGTGTCTTTTTGTTTTCATTTTGTGCATTTTTCAGTAATTTTGGGTGTTTTATGGTGTTATTTTGTGTGTTCAATTTGGGGGCCGCAAAAAATTAGCCTTGTGTATGTATATAATAATAATTGATGTATGTGAAGTTGTCAGGAACATGAATTTTGAATAGTGAATGGAATATGGATTTGGGAAATAATAAGTGCTACTTCATTCCATTCCCGTCCGAGCAGTGTATTCATTTATGCTATTTACAATATTTATGTTAGTAGATATCATGTCATTAGCCATGTACGCTATAAATGGAAACATGATATACTACTCAAGCTTTTTCTGTTTGTATCAAATTGCTCGAAATAAATAAATAAATAAATAAATAAATAAATAAATAAATAAATAAATAAAAACAAACAAACGTGTCTAAAGCAAAAACCCTTCCCTTCGTCACAAACACGCTAACGCCCACTTCTGTTTGGTGACTTCATCGGGCTGTGGAGTAACGCTACACCAGCCAACTCTCGCGAGATTTCCATTACTGCCCTTCACCACACACTCATCATCATCGTCACTCCCCCCCCCGTCCGCGGCCCCTCCCTTTCCGTCCTCCTCTCTCTCTCTCTCTCTCAGTCTGGTCTGCCTGGTCTGCCTGTCAGTGAAGGTGCTCCAGTGTTGGAGGCAAGGCTTCCCTCCACCGACTCCTGTACTACAGTCAGCCCGCCGACGGTACTCCGAGGCTCGGCCCTGCCCTTCCACTATCTCCGCTGCGACCATGGCTACCACGGCGACCTCCACCCGCTTCACCGACGAGTACCAGCTGTACGAGGAGCTCGGAAAGTAAGCCGCAGCGTCACGCCGTGTTTGTCTCATCGTCCCCCGCCCCCGCAGCCTCGCTCACCACCTTCACCATATCTCACGTTAGCCCGTTGGCAGCTTAGCGTTGAACCAGCCGCGGTCAGCGTGGCTTCACTGCTCGCTTTACGGTGACGGTGTGCCCGCCAGCGTCCCGTCACCGTCGTTGCTCCACAGCCGTTGCTATCGGCTAACTAGCCTCGGCCGTTCCTAGCTGTCGAGCTACCTACCTACCACGCTGATATCGATAAACCTTCCGAACCCCGTGATGAACACACGCTGCACAAGTTGGTGCAAAAATAAGCCACAGTCGAATCTTCAGTGTTGGGTTTTTTTCTGTTCTGATGGAGCCGTTTTCCTGGAGCAGAGGCACCGCAGGAATCTGTGACATTTCACCGGCTTTGACAGCTCGGGCTCGGTGGACCCAGTAGGCTGTGGTCGATCGCTAACTAGGCCGGTGTATCGGATGTAGTTGCTCCCTTGCAGAGCGATGATCATGTAATACATACATGTCATTTAATGCTACTGTTTACAGTAGACATAGGACTAGTTAATGCAAGTTATCAGTCAAATTTAGTCACCAACCTCTTAAGTGCCAATGTTACACCATAATAAACATCAAGTACATTTTGTTTTAATGTAGTTTTTACTTATTGTATATTTCTGACAATTTGGACTGAGTTGTACTATCTATTGGCATTTCTAAAAATAAATACATGATGATAATTCCTTTACTAGTATGAATTGGTGGTTCTAGAATAAAAATGTTTGATTAGTTGTCTATAACAATTATTAAATGGGCAAAATTATTATCCCAGTAATTTGTCAAAAGTTTTTTTTTAAAAGCAGTCTCCGAATCAACAAAGGTGCAAAGCAATTACTAACAAATACAACAAACTGAATTGTTTTGTGTTTTACAAAATAATGAACATCAAGTAAATATAGTTTTAAAGTAGTTTGTACTTATTGTTAATTTCTGACATTTTATAATTAATTTTACTTTCTATCTGTATATCTAATATACATAATATATTTACTAGTATGAATTGGTGGTCTGGTAAACAACTACTTTTAATTATTAGTTTATAGGTATTATAAAATTGGCAAAAATAGAAAGATTATATAAATTATCCCAGCAATTTGTCAACAGTTGATTATGTTATTTTAAAAACCTGTCTGCAAATCAACAAAGGTGCAAAGCATTGACTAACAAATATTAGGAACTTAATTGTTTAGTGTTTTACACAGCGACCAATGCATTGTGTTGAATTTTTTTCTTTGGAAAATCATTGTGTAGATTGGATCCTACAATGATGAGTCAAATTACTCTGGTAGGCCTTGAGATAGACACACGGTTTATGAGAAGATAATGTGGTGTGATAGTTTCTAATGTTAGGCAAATTACTGAAAAATATAGTCTCAAGTTCTCAACTAAAAGACCAATAAGTTGATTCATATTTAATGTTGTGGTTGTTATTGAATTGGAAAGTATTTCATTTATTTTAAGGCATATGCTAATGGAATGTTGACATTAGGATAGTTTGCATGTTCTCTTTATGCACGTACGGGTTTACGCAACATAAGTGGATGTCATGATTTATGGCAGGAATGTGCAATTCCAATCCTAGAGGGATGCTGTCCTGCATGTATTAGATGTCACACTATCTGCATTGTTGCTATCATGTTACTCTGGAGCAGTGCTTCTCAAACCAGTTTTACTCAAGTACCCCATTTCTCTTACTTCTGAATGGAATGAACAAGTGATAACACACATTTTAAATAATCTTATTTAGTAAATAAGTGGAAAGAAACAGTATTTAGAGCTGTGGTTTCCAACCTTTTTTGGATCATGACTCCTATTTCACATCAAGAATTTCTGGTGACCTCAAAAACATTTTTTTTTCTAGGAATTTGTTTTTGATCATGTTTGAGCTCAGATTTGTTTATTTTTTTTACTGTATTTTAGTTGAACTAGATTTATATTTCACAAAGGGAAAGTATAGAAATGCAGTTGTTTAAGATTGGGTGTTGCTTTGATTTAAAAAAAAAAAAAAAATAAAATAAAATAAATATATATATATATATATAATTGAAAATTAAAAATCTATTTTAAAACACTGATTTAGTGGCTCCAGAATAGATTTATTTCTATAGTTTTTATCATTTCTGGTCATCTCACACCTGGTGTGGGACCAAAGCTGACACTATTTGTTAATTTTCCCCTTTCTCGCTCTCTCTCACGTACCCCCATTTGAGAAACACTGCACTGGAGAATGTCTGATAATGAGCTTTTCCACACAGTCAGGTGTGTCAGGGCAGAGGGACGGCTAAAACATGCAGGGCTGCAGCTAGGGCTGGGCAATATATCGATATTCATGATATTTCTAGTTTTCTGTTTTGGTGACATAGAAAATTACAATATTGCCTTTATAGATATATAAATATATATTTTTATACCTTATTTTATATTAAAATACTTGTTTTAGGAGGTTGGGCTAATGTAATTTAAGAAGTTGGAACAATTAGTTTAAACTGGCAAATAAAGGGCATGACAAATGTGGTTAAATTGGCAAAAATGAGCATGAAATTTGGTGAAAAGAGGTTAAAAGTGACAATAACATGTCGATATATGCAACATTAGGTGGTAAAAGTGGTGGAAAGGGTTTATAAGTGCCAAAAGTGGAGAAAATGTACAGAAAAGGCATTGAAATTTGATGGAGAAGTGGCAGAATAATGAGAATAATATAGAAAAAATGCATTAAAAAAGCATATGTACAGCTTTGTTAATAAATGTGCCTGTGTGGCATTTTTAATCACTGAATTTAACCCAGAATTTTCTGTCTCGTGAGACTGTATTTTAATTAAAAAATATTTAGTTTTTTTATCATATATTGCCATTTTGAGAAAAAATACCGATAGTAGTTTTTGTCCGTATCGCCCAGCCCTAGCTGCAGCCTTTGAGGATTACATTTCCATCTTTCTGTGTGACCATTGGCTGATTTGAATTGATATGTGACCAATACTGAGTAACAATGATTGTTACTGGAGCATATTCAGGGGTGTAGACAAAGTTTCACTGCTCTGTGTTTTGTCATGATGAGAGAATTAGATTTGACATGATCTTCCTTTGAAAGGAGGTGCGCTTGAGTTGGAGCAGAGTTACTGCTCCTCCACAGTGTGATATGGGAATGGGATGCCCTTTATTCCTTATGGAGGTGCATCAGTCACAGTCAGGCATAGAAATCACTAAAGCAATGCGTTTGCTGGCTTGGCAACGACTTGTGAGGTTACTGGGAAAGAAATATGGGTGTCCTTGATTTAATACTGGCACCATATCCCCTTGTGGTTAAGTGTTATTAAGGTAGATAATGACTTCAGGATTAGACATATTGCCAGGGTTATTTTATCAATAAATCTTAAGGTAAATTCACTGGGATCTAGAAATTGAGACTAACTTGTTTCAAATGTAGAGAAAATATTTAATTTATCAGTTACTGTTTGAAGGTGTAAAACTAGACCACATGTGTCAAACTCGAGGCTCGGGGTCCAAATTCAGCCCCTTGAGAAAGTAAATATGATAGAAAAAAAACATGAAACATTTTTTAAATGACCAACTAATTCAGTTGTAGATATTTCACCCCCTCCAAAGACAAAAAAAATCTAATAAAATTCTGTCATATGACGGCAGTAATATTTAATCTCAAATTGTTGAAAGAACTCAATTTTTTTCCATAATTTGGCAAATTTTCCTCAATAAATTCCACAAAACTTCCTGAAAATCAGGGAAATGTAAGTGAAGATCCTGCATGGACTGATATACTCACATACTTTATCATTTATATATCATTTATATGTGGAAGTGCAAACCAGGGCACATAAATGTTGAATTTGCTCTTTTTCCCACCTAAAATCTGTGGCCCACTGAAGGTCAAACTGCTCCGTATTTGGCCCCTGAACTAAAATGAGTTTGACACCCCTGAACTAGACGCCAGTCATGTGATTATTTTTTGTTAGATACAAGTTTTGAATAGCTTTTTGCACTGTAGGGTCAGTGTATGTTTTAGTCTTTGGATTGTCTGGTCAGTAAAGAATATTTAAAATAATAAAAAACAGGTTATTTGATTTTTATTTTAAAATTAAAGAATTTAAGTTTGAAACTCGAGGCGTTTTTCTTTATCAGGAATGAGAAAGGATGAAGAAAACTCTAAAAATTGATTTATTTTATTTAAAAGACAGAAACCCAAAAACAACAAGAATGATGCGACCGGAAGTTACTGTTTTCAAAGTAAGAGTTTTTATTTCCTCAGACGCACATAGACTGATCTAGAGCTGGGCGATATATCGAGATTTAAGATATATCGCGTTTTTTATTTTGGTGATATTGAAAATTACAATATCACCTATATCAATATGTTTTTTTATAGCTTTCTTTTGTAATAAAATACATGTTTTAGGTTTAGCTGTTTTCACTAATTCTCAGCACGGCATTAAAAAAGCACAGTTAGATGGATTTCTGAGTACGTCCTAATCCAGATATCTGTCACTTATTGCTTGGATATTGTCGGTTTCGTAAATATTTCGTATGTTACGTTTACCTAGAAGTGCAAACTAGGGCACGATAATGTTGAAATTACTTGTTTACCTGCCTAAAATATGTGGCCCACTTGAATTCAAACTGCTCCGTATTACGGGTGTCAAACTCATTTTAGTTCAGGGGCCACACACATACGTTTTTTTAAAAAATCATATAGATATGCAGTATGTTTTGTTTTGTTTTTGTGGTTCTCAGTTTAAAAACAATATTATCAGATTTTGAGCATTACAATTCAACATTGTAATAGAAGTAGCTAACATATAGTGTACTATAAAACCTAAAATATTAATTAACACTTTGTTGAGTAATGGTGCGAAACACTACCAGCTGGAGCCATTATTCTTGCATTCTTGTTAACGTAAATCTGATTGCATAAAACCAGAATAAAACTAACATAAAACATACTTGTTCTAAAGAAGAAAAAAAATCCTGCTTTTTCCCTGTTGTGCAGCTTTAAAAGTCGCATTCCTTGTTAACTTCAGTTTAAACACGACATAAGGGCAGATTTTTGATCTGGCATTATGGTTTTGTGTTCGTTGTGTATTTTTATAGCTTTAAAACAGTTTCAATTGAGATGCTCAAGTTGATTTAAATCTATGTAATGCCTTAAGGATTGGATTGTGCTGCAGTTGTTCTCAATCACTAGAACTGGATCATTAGAAAGTTCATTTTCTGAACTTGTCAGTAGTAATAATATGGTAGTTTTTGACTTGGATTTAAAACAAACAAAAATTATTATTATTTATTTATTTCCTCAGACGCACATAGACTGATCTAGAGCTGGGCGATATATCGAGATTTAAGATATATCGCGTTTTTTATTTTGGTGATATTGAAAATTACAATATCGCCTATATCAATGTTTTTTTATAGCTTTTTTTGTATTAAAATACATGTTTTAGATTTAACTGATTTCACTAATTCTCAGCACGGCATTAAAAAAGCACAGTTAGATGGATTTCTGAGTGCGTCCTAATCCAGACCTTCCCCTAAACAAGTCACGCTAAATAATTCACTCACACATGCTGTCCTTTATTGGAGAAAAAGTAAAAAGTGGCACATTTTGCATAACTGTTAATAAATGTGCATGTGTGGCATTTTGCATAAGCAAATTAACCCTGAATTGTCTTTCTGCTCAGACTTCATTTGAATTAAAATGATCGAATTTTGTATCGTATAACGTTGTTTTGAGAAAACATATCGAGATATGAGTTTTGATCCATATTGCCCAGCCCGAGACTGACCCTGTGAAGCTATCATACAAACCACTGAGCTAGCATTAGAAGCTTCTGCTAAGCCACAGCTTACCTGGATGATACCCATGGCTATCAACTCTTACATTGGCAGCGTATCTAATTTAAAAGGTGTTGCAGTTAGCTGTTAATAAGCTGTAACAAATGTGAGTGGGTCTAATAGCTTATTTTGTAATCAAAGTCAATTACATCACCAGATGAAAAGATGCACCGAAATTAGATTAATCAACACGAACAACAACCTGCAGTGGAAAAGGCTGAGTTAGGATTCATGCAGTGGCACGATGATGATGATGTGTTCCAGGCAAACTGATGCTCAGAGATGCTGATGATGCGAACGCTGTGTGCGCTTAATGTTACTCACTGTCAGACATCTTTCATGCTGCCGTCAACCAATCACAGACGTTCTTTGTCCTCATTGTAGACACGCTAGCTTCTACTGAGGTCATGATGCAGATGAGGAGAGACATTCATGCTGTAGCTAAACAAGCTTCAAGATTTATACATCTGTAAACTTCATATTCATGTTTTTTTCAGATGTATTCTTGTTTGTTAAATAGTTGGGGTTATAGTTACAGATGTAGCTTTCCTTCACCAGTTTAGATGTGGTAGAAAATGAATAATTGGAAACTTTGGGTGTCTAAAAAGTAGGTCTGGGCAATATATCGTGATTCAAGATATATCGAGATTTCTATTTTAGCGATATAGAAAATTACAATAATTCCTGTAATTTCATTTCATTTTATTTATTAAGCAGGAAAGATTTAAAACAAAATCTGGCCTGGCTCAGTACAAACTGATTTTCAGCAGGTTCCTGCTCTGCAGAACACACAAACACAGCATTTAACATCAGATATATAAATATTTTTTAAGGCTTATTTTGCAATAAAATACTCGTTTTAAGAGTAACTGCTTTCTCTACTTCTTAGAACAGCATGAAAAGCACAGTTACATGGATTACTGAGCACATCCTAATCCAGACCTTCCCTTAAACAAGACATGCTACAGAACTCACTCACACGTGCTGTCCCTTACAGGAGGAAAAAGACAAAAGCGGCACATATTCTGCAGCTGTTTGGTAATAAATGTGCCAGTGTGACTTTTTGCATCAGTAAATTTACCCCAGAATTGTCTTAAGAGTTTTTTTTGTTTGTTTGGTTTTTAAAGAGAAGAAAAAATATAATGAAAAAAAGACTGAGTTAAATTATTACTGAGTTAATTTTTAAGAAAAAATATTGAGATATTAGTATTGGTTTATATCACCCAGCCCTACTAAAAAGGTTGCAACAGGAATCCAAGCTTTACTATCATTACAGGCTTCATGCGATTTGCAGACATTCGCAGGCTGTGGTTTGGCCTGGGCAATATATCAAGATTTCTATTTTAGCGATATAGAAAATTATAGCTTATTTTGTATTAAAATACTTGTTTTAGCAGAACTCACTCACGTGCTGCCCCTTATAAGAGGAAAAAGCCAAAAGTGGCGCATTTTGTGCAGCTATTTAACAATTGTGTCTGTCTGGCATTTTACATCCACAAATTTAACTCAGAATTGTCTTTCTGGTTAGACTTTAATGAGGAAAAAAAATATAGAGATGTATATCATATTTTGCCATGTTGAGAAAAAATATCTGAGTTTTGGTTCATATTGCCCAGCCCTAGCTGTGGTTATGAAGTGATCACAGACATAGAAACACAATTTGTGATCACTGTAACTACAACTACACACACACCACAAACTAAACAGAATATCAGTTCATTATTTACTTTAGTTAAAACATCACAGTTGTTGAAGATGTAAGTAAAAGGTCTGAGAAATACTATCTGCTTGGTGTAACAAATGTTGTCACGTCTCCAACGGCAACCAACCATTTCATTCCCAGTTCCAACATCTTCTGTTGCTACTGACAACCAGTGACTCGGTCAGAATCAATAGTTAACAGGAAAACCACGAGAGCCGAAACACCGGCGTGCTGTTTGTTTTCCTCCCTCTGAGCAGCTGATGATGATGACGATGATGATTTTTGTGACGCGACGTACCCCTGGATCACTTGATGAGGAAGTTAGTCAGCTTTAGTGTTTGCAGTAATGCCTCCGCACGCCAGCTGTCCTCTCCACGCTCTTATCAATGCAGACGCCGTGGTGACGGAAGGTAATCTCCACCGCCGGCTCCAAAAACAGCATTTGGACATTTTACCGTGTAGGACGCCGTGACTTGTTTTCTCAGTATTTAATGACTGTGAGAAAGCGGACCTTTGTTCCTGCTGTTACAGCTGTGGCAGCATCTGTTACTCTTGACCGATTAAGCCCCCTTTTTTTTTTTGCCTCTTTTTAAATCCCTAAACCAGCCACTCAAACTGGATTCACTAAGCCCCAGAATAGCACACTTTGGATTAACCACAGAAAGAACACATGAGGATGGAGAACAATAAAACTGCTGAGGAGGATTATAGTTATGATGAGTCAACAAGACAACAATAATTGTTAGGTATGTTGCAAATTTGATTCACTAATCTTTTGGACCTTTGGGAAAGTGATGGAAATCACATACACCACATGTCAAACTCAAGGCCCGGGGGCCAAATCCGGCCCTTTAGAGCATCCAGTTCAGCCCGCAGGAGAAAGTAAAAATAACAGAGAAAACATGAATCATTGTGTGAATGAAAGTCAACATTATTTGCAGGTGCTCACAGTTTTCCCGGTGCTAATATTACGGATGTCCCGATACTACTTTTTTCACTTTGGATACGATACCGATATTGATCCGATGCGATATCAGCACGAATCATTCACACTTTTACTACTTATTTTGTAGTGTGGAATGTTAGAAAAGGCTTGATCAAGAGATGTTACTCAAACTGAGAACAATAATCAACAATTCAAGTTCACTTAAGTTATTTTTAACTGTCAGTATACGTTGTGAACAACTGAGGGCGGGGACAAAAACAAAACTTATCGGAGATTTTAGATGCAGTGCGATAAAATCCGATATTCGTTTTCTGGCTGATATGGGACCGATATCAATATTGGATCGGGACACCCCGAGCTAATATCGCATGATGGCTGACATTTATAATTTCAAACTGTTCTTACAAAATCTTTCCATTTCGAAAAATTCAAAAAATATTACATAATATTTTCCTTAATTAAAAATAAATTGGTCACAAAATCTAGGACATTTAAAGTGGAGATCCTGTTTGGACTGATATCTGTCACTTATTGCTTGGATATTGTCGATTTCTTAAATATTTCGTATTTTACGTTTACCTAGAAGTGCAAACTAGGGCACAATAATGTTAAAATTACTCGTTTACCTGGCTAAAATATGTGGCCCACTTGAAATCAAACTGCTCCGTATTACGGGTGTCAAACTCATTTTAGTTCAGGGGCCAAACATACGTTTTTTTAAAAAAAATCATATAGATATGCAGTATGTTTTGTTTTGTTTTTGTTCATTTTCTGAACTTGTCAGTAGTTGTAATATGGTAGTTTTTTGACTTGGATTTAAAACAAACAAAAATTATTATTATTTTTTTTTTTTACATTCAATAGGAACAGTTCTTTAGAATTTTCAACTTGTGATTTTGAAGGTTATCTTTTTTCTTTCTTTTTTTTTGGTGTCCTGCTGTCCATGAATAGTTTAGTACAGGGGTGTCAAACCTTTTTTAGTTCAAGGGTGGAATACGGACCAGTATGACTGTAAGTGGGCCACAGATTTTAGGTGGGAAAAAGAGGAATTTTATAATTTGTGTGCTCTGGTTTGCACTTTCACGTATAAATGATGTATAAATTAGGGATGTTCACTTTTTCATTTCCGATATGATACCAATATTGCAGCTTTGCATATCGGCCGATGCCGATATTGATCCGATATCAGCATGAAAATCATACATACATTTTTTTTCTTCTTTAATAAAAAACAATAATAATTACTTAATTTGTAGTGTGGAATGTTAGAAAAGGCTTGATCAAGTGATGTTATTCAAACAGAGAACAATAGTCAGCAACAGTAGGTTACTTTGTTGGAGTGTGAACCACAGTCACCTATGGATAGAAGTGTTGGAGCGGAACATTTTATCGGAGAACTTATATTGATGAGTTTAGATGCAGTCCGATAAAATCCGATATTCGTTTTCTGGCTGATATCGGTCCAATATCCAATATAAATATCGGATCGGGATACCTCTAGTGAGTATATCAGTCCCTGCGGGTTCTTCATTTAAATGTAACTGATTTTGGGGAAATTTTGTAGAACAATCTGAGGAAAATTTGCCAGGTTTTGAAAAAATTGAGAGTTCTTTCAACAATTTCAGATAAAAAAAAAAAAGAACTGGAAAACTGAGCTCTGCAAATATCGTAGATTTAAATTGAATTTTTGTATTTGGAGGCGCTGAGATATCTACAGGTGAATTAGTTTGGTTACAAAATGTTTCATGTTTTTCTATCATTTTGACTTTCTCAAGCGGGCCAAATTTGATGCTATAAAGGCCCGGATTTTGCCCCGGGCCATGACTTTGACACATATGGTTTTAGTACTCTGAGTTTGCTCCTAAATGAGCAGCAGCATGGTGCTACTGTCCCTATAAAGATGCACTGGCCTTAATTTCCAACTGCCGTTTCCACTCATTCTTTTAATAAATGACGGTAATAATCAATGGCGCTGATTACACAACCTGCACTACTCCCGCCACACATCTGTACACATCTGCTGCTGCTAGCGCCTTCTCTACCTCCAAAGTCTTCCTTTGACTCACCGCTTACCTCTGATTATGTTCCCGCCTCTAATGCCTTTTTTTTTTTTGCTTCATCACTGACTGTTACCATCAAGGCAGTGACTTATATTTGTGTCTACTGTCACGTTTCATTTTCAGGTAAATAATTAGGATTAATAGGCTAGTGGTCGGTGGGAGTGGAGTGCAGCTGAGGAAGCAGCCTTGGTTCTATCAGCGCCAGGGATAGACTGGTGGCCAAAAATGGTCCAAATCTGGCAAGAAAACACTGTAAAATGACTAAAATGGGCCAAAAGCAGTCAAGAGTGGCCAAAAACTGGGCAAATAAAGAGGAATTTGGTGGTATGTAATGGCAAACGATAGCTGAAATGGGCAAAATGTGGCAAACAATAGTGAAAAAGGGCAAAAATGTGGATCAAAAACAGGAAAAATGTTGAGGAAAAAGGAAAAAAGTGGTATTTATTGGGAAAAAGTTAGCTTATTTGGATGAAAAGTGGCCAAAGAAATCAAAGGACAAAAATTGAATAAGTGTTAAAAAGAACATGTAAAAACAGAAAAAAGGGGATATTTATTGGCAAAAGGTAGCTAATATCTGAAAACAAGTGTGTGTCAGAACTTTTTGAAAAGGGGCAAAAATGGGACAAAGGAAGTTGCAAAATGGCCAAAGGAAATGGGTAAAAAGGGGTTAAAAAGTTTCCCCCTTTTAAGGTTTACTGGGGGAATAATAATTGAAATTAAGACATAAAGAGCCACATGTTGAGCATCACTGACTTAATAACAGCTTCTACGTGGTGTCCTCTGATAAAGTAGTGGGCTGGTCGGGACCCAAAATGCCTGGGCTGATTTTTCTCCCAGTCCACCCATGATCAGCACTAGTCGCCTTTAAGAAAACTGCAGGGCTAGAAAGTGCTGGTTGCACAACAAAAATCATGCCGAATCACTCCTCTGTGTATCACTACAGTGTACAAACTGCAAGGAGGAGCAATCTTCTGGATCTATATGAAAATCTCTTATTTGTAGCACATGCTCTGCAGTGTAATAGACTTTTTCTTCCAGCTTTTATTTAATCTCTATCGGTCTTTGCTGTGAATGTGGCGCTAAATCCAGCTTCCTTTGGGAGGAGACGCTGCATTGTTTTATGCCTTCGCCAATGATCGGCCATAGAAAATGTCCACGCCACAAACGCATTAACCCTGCTTTCCTGTTCTTTATACACACTGATGCTGTGGCAGGAAGAAAAGACGGTGTGTGTGTGTGTGAGGGCAGAGATTGTTGTCACACACAAAAAGAAAAGTGTCACACGTGTGGATTCAGCTTCAGATGACGAGGGCGTGTGAAATGGAACTGATTTCTGGTCGTTTGTGTTCTTTGTTCTCAGGGGAGCTTTTTCAGTGGTGCGGAGGTGTGTGAAGAAGTCATCAGGACAGGAATATGCTGCAAAAATCATCAACACTAAGAAGTTGTCAGCGAGAGGTAAGTTTAATGTCCAATTAGTTAACTTTTTTAATAATTAAATTAAATTAAACTGGGCTTTAAGCCTTTATTCGTCATGTATATATGTTGTTACACATATATATTGAAATTTGTCCTCTGCAATTTAACCCATCCCTAGGGAGCAGCATAAAAATGCTCATTAGCAAAATAATTCAAATCCCCCTTTGTCCTACATTGCTGCTGTTTCACCTGTGTTACCCAAAGAAAATGAGAATGTGTGAACAAATTTGTTGATTGCAGCCAGCGTTCTGTCCCACTGGTGCACTGCTGTGGCTGCAGATGTAGCTGATCTCCACCTGCTTTTGCATTTGGGACTCTATAAATCCAAATTATTAGCATTGTCATTGTTGGTACGATAAAGCTGATTGGCTGATTTGTTTTCAGCTTGACTTGGTGTGGCTTTATTTTCAGTGTAATGTGTTGGTTAGCTCAGGGGTTCTCAACCTTGCGGTTAGGACCCTATTTAGGGTCGCAAGACACTGGGAAGGGGTCACCAGATGCCTTCAAGTAAAGAATATTTTACCCTTTTTCTACAACTACACCAAACTTGCCATATTTTAAAGTATTTTCATCACTTTTTCTTGTCACATTTTTGCTCCTTTTAATGCATTTTGCATATGTTGACTCATTATTGTCACTTTTAACCTCTTTTCACCATATTTCGTGCTTATTTTTGCCAATTTAATCCCATTCATGATTATTCATGCCCATTATTTGCCAGTATAAAATAATTGTTCCAATATTGACACTTTGAACCCTTTTTACCACTTTTTCTGTCTGTTTTTGGCCACTCTAGTTTGCAACTTTTAACCAATTTCTGTGGTTTTTGAAATCACATTTCACCATGCTTTCCACCATTCTCTGGCACCTTTATTTTGGGGGTCACGGGCTGGAAAGGTTGAGAGCCACTATTCTGGTACATGTTGTATGCTGCAGCCTTGCAGGTGTTAAACATGCTTAATAAACGATGGACTGAAAGGTTTTAAGTTGCTCCTCCGGTTGTTTCTATTATCAACCGTTGTAAAAACAACAACAAAACACCTTGATTTCAAAGGAGACAGATTCATCTTTCAGAGTAAAGGTTATCTAAATAAAAAAAGGAAAAGCTACAGTGGTGAGATTTGTTTAATGTTTTCCTTTCTCATGCCGCTGTTGCCAGGTGAAGTGTTGATATTTGTTCCCTTCAGCTGTGTCAAGGCCTGCAGAGATCCACACCCCCGTGCACATGCCTGGTGTGGCTTACTGTGTCGTCATGATGACGTGAGCTTCAGACGCAGATACAGAAGTGCTTTTTTTTTTTTTTTTCTTTCTTTTTGCATTGGAAAATTGCACATTTACTTGATTATCCACGTGTTCACACTCTTTCTCACACACATGCACAACATTTTCTCCTTTGTTCTCTTTTCTGAGAACATGTCTGTCATTATCAGCTATGCTCTCTCTCTCTCTCTCTCTCATTGCTTTTCTCTGGTCTCTCCACAAAGGGGGTTTGCTTTGTATTGAGGCTAACCCACTTATGCTAAATGTATCTCATCAACAACTAAGGGTGCGTTTACACCGGTGAATACTGTTGGTTTGCGTGGACATTCCGCTTTGTTTCGGGCGGTGTGAAGACGATAACTATTTCTATTGCATTTGTTTGGCCCGACTCAGATCTTTTCCAAACTGTGCAGCTAAGTTTTCTCTGAGCGCTGCCTGCAGGGGCAACAGGCTGTGATGCGCTGGGGAGAAGCGAGCGAGGCAGTCACTGATGTGCTTTACCATCATCCTGTTTTTCTTTCTGCATTTTTAGAATCACATCCACACTGTACAATCTGAGTTATAGTGAAATGTCATTTCGGATTGGATCAAAAAGTCACAAACTGAGCCGAATCAAGGTGATAAAATCATCAGATGTTCATTTTGAGAGCATCCTATGACCCCATGACACCATAGTAGGGCTGGGCAATATATCGAGATTCAAGATAGATCAAGTTTTCTATTTTGGCGATATAGAAAATTTAAATATCGCCCATATTGATAGAAAGATTTCTTTATAGCTAATTTTGTGTTGAAATATTTGGTGGATTGCCGAGTGCGTCCGACTCCTAACCCAGACCTTCATCTAAACAAGCCACACTACAGAACTCACTCACACATGCTGTCCCTTATAAGAGAAAAAGCCAAAAGTGGCACATATTGTGCAGCTGTTTGTTAGTAAATGTGCCAGAAATACATAAAAGGACAACAAAAATACACCAAATAACACAAAGTATACATAAAATTACACAAAAGAACAAGAAAAATACTGAAAGAGGCAAGAAAAACACAGTTACTCCCAAAACACACACAACTACTATAAAAATACACAGAATGACTGTGAAATATATTGAATTTTCTATTTTGGCGATATAGTAAATTTCAATATCGCCTACATCAATATTATTTTATATCTTAATTTGTATTGAACTACTTGTTTTAGGAGTCAGAACTGCCTGAAAAGCACAGTTAGATGCATTGCTGAGTGTGTCCTAACCCAGACTTTCCCCTGGACAAGCCACACTACAGAACTCACTCACACGGGCTGTCCCTCATAGGGGAACAATAGCCAAAAGTGGAACATATTGTGCAGCTGTTTGTTCATAAATGTGCCTGTGTAGCATTTTGCATCAGCAGATTTAACCCAGAATTATCTTTCTAGTCTGACTTTAGTTGAAATATAAATATCGAGATTTATGTTGTATATAGCCATTTTGAGAAAAAATATTGAGATATGACTTTTGGTCCATATTGTTCAGCCATGTACCATAAGCGCCTCCTGTTTTCCCTTTTTGTTGTCTGCGGCTGAAACAGTAGCAGAGGGAGCTGGGACTAATGCTAATAGAGCATGTCTGCTTTGTGAGCATCTTGTAATGCTGTTATTGTTCTGTCCAAGCCATCAAGTGTCCAGCTTTGAGAATTAATAATAGCCCGCCAAGAAAAAGTGAAAACTCAGCAGAAAACCAAGGCAGGTTACATGGTGCATGTGCCCTGTGTTATCTGCAGAAAAGGCCAGCCATCAGAAATCGGGGAGATAATTGCAAATATTTAAAACTGGATAGTTACCCGATAAGTTCTGTGACTCTTCCCTCCTCCTCAGAAGTGGAATGAAACAAGATGAGAGGGCTTGCACTTGTGTGTTGGGCTGATTCAACATGCTACCCACATGCAAACAAAGACAATGCGTCCACAGCAGGCTGGTGCGTGCGCCGGCAGCTTGCCCGGTAGGATTTGGGTGGGTTTTTTTTAGCCTCATGGAGCTAGTGTGACCTCACGCGTGGCCTGGTGGGTAAGTCGCTCAAAGCTCTGGTAAACACTGAAGTAATCTGAGGAGGGAAAAGGGGGGGAGGAAGAGTAAGGGGAGACAGGTTGGGTAAGGAAGGAGCGAAACCAAAGAAGGAAGGAAGGAAGGAAGGAAGAGAGCGAGAGAAGACGTGTTGAAGATGGATGTAGGTTGTTGGCTAGGAAACGACTCCTTAGTCCTATGTAGGAGCAGCAGGGGTGGATGAATGTGGGCAGCAGCTAGAACAATCACACGTACTAAACATGAACTTGGCGGTAAAACAGGTTTTATTTGTGATCACTATTTAAAACTCTGATTCGGGTGGGAAAAAAAGGTTTTGTAACTGAAGAAGTTGCAAAACATTTTGAATAGCAAGGGCTGAAATGAGGAGCAATTTAATTGTTGCTCAATCAAATGCTTGAAAGTGCATACAAATACAAGATGAATGTATTTCCTAAAGTTTTGTTTGTATCTATAAGTGCCAAATGGTTTTGTTTAATTTATTTTTCTCTAAGATTGAAACCATTGAACCACAGATGAACTTTATGTTATCGCAGCTGTTGGTGTATAGGCTACATCAGCTAAGAAGTGACAATTTTCTCTACAAGAATTGAGTATTGTTTTCTGGCCGTCCTTCTACCTCGCATATCCAGATTAGGGATCTAGACAGGCACAAAGCTGGTAACACCCGTAACAAGACTAGGACAAGGACATAGAGAGGGACAATCACTTGCACAAACTGTACTTTGAATAACCCAACGACTGTTTAACTAGTAAACATTCATGTTTATTGACTGAAACAAGAAAGAAAGCACACAAAGACGAAGCCTAACTTGTTTGACAAGCACCAAATTGTAATACTAGTTCAATGTGTCGGACTATATAAAAGACTGAAGGTCTACCAAGGTGTTCATGATCTACAGTGATCAGTATTTAAAGTGGTTTTAAGGTAGAAAAAAAAGCAGAGTGCAGCACGGTTTGGCCTTCATAATCACTGACCACTCAAGATGCTCATACTGACCTTAACCCCCCCAAGTAATGGGCGTCTGAGCACCACTATTGCATTAAAGACAAATTAAAAAAGCCAACCTGGCCTGATGTGCTACAGTAACATGACTTGGAGGGCTTGGTGCACATGCACCACTTAACCAATGAATGCATCCAGGATGTACTGTGGGTAAGTCTTGGATGGTGATATTGTCAAGTATGCATTTTCCTGCTATTGTTGTAGACAATTTTAAACTCAAGGCCTGCAAGCCCAATCAGGCCTGTTGGAGAATCTAGGATCGGAAATAATTAATTGAACATAGAGTAAAACATTTTACTTGGAAGAAAAATATGACACCATGTAGTTTAAGGACTATATGTGGCTCCTGGACTAAAACAAGCATGACATGGCATTGTTCTCTTGTATTACTGCCTACCTCAGACATTTCCTGAGGTTGACGTTTTACAATTTCTGCTGGTCGAGTTAAACAGAGTCAAAATGATTTTTTTTTTTCTTCAAAAGAACCACCAAGCTCTCACAAAAAAAAAAAACAAATAAAAGTAAAAGCTAAGTTAAAAGTCAGGTTATGTGCTGAAATGTTAAGATACAACACTAACATTTTCTCTAAAGTTGTGCATTAATAAAAGTATTTAAAGCATGAAGTCATCAGTGTGTCGGTTGCAACTTGTACGTGTTACACACATTCTCACAGTTTTTACACAGCAGTGTACAAAGTGCTGCGTTGGGACCATGTGAGTTTGTCTGCACAGGATGAGTGCTGGTTTATTTCTTTGGTGATTGAACTGACAGTGAAAGTGGATGGCTTCTGCGTCGTCTGCTGTGTGCGTGCGTGTGTGTGCTAGAAAGCGAGAGAATGAGTCAGAGTGAGACAGAGAGAGTAGCTGCTTTAATGCACTACCTACATAACCCTCCCCGCCTAATGTTATTCTAAGCAAGCCATGATTCATGTACCCTGAGGCTATATCAACATTGTTCAAGAGAGAATAGTTAATATATATTTATATATATATTCCATTTTTAATTTTAAAACTTCATTATTCTATAGTTATCTTTGGTAATGTTCTTTATATTATGTTACTATAACTTCCATTAACTAATTGAAGACCACTTGAAATCTTTTTTTTACATGTCAGACTCTTTTGAGGGCTTTTGGCTTTGTGCTCGAGCAGCCACTTTCCTGAGTGTCTGAGGCAGTTGTCCAATTTGTTGTTTGTTGTTGGCGTGTTTCAGGACAACACCATCATTTTCTTATGTGGTAATGACCTAGATAAAGCCATGATAGCTGCAGACAAAAAGTCCAAAGAAATTCCTAGTCTTCATTCAAGCTTGGTTTAAACATCACAAGGCAAAGATAATCTGTTTTTTTTTTTTTTTTTTTGTCATGGATAACAAAAACACTTGTGGTGTTATCGTGTTTAGTAACTGTAATTGTTTAGTGTTCAACTATTTTCTTACAACAGCTGGATTGTAGTTTTTCCAGCATTTTCTCTGGTTTTACCCATGGAAGTATCCACTGACTGGAGGTCCATATCAACACCATATTTTCAAACCGAAGTTTGTTTGAGAAATTTCACTAGGACAAACCTTGTGTCGTGTCACAGGGATTTGTTTTGCAATAGTGTTTGTTTCACAACCTCACCTTTTATTGTGGCCTTTTCCCCACTCCTACACAGCCCTTTTAGCCTATATATTAGATTAATGATGATCAGTATGCAACTACCATGTTTAATACTGCAACTAGTACTTGTACTATTAAAAAAAAAAAAAGGAGAAGTGTATCTTTAGTTTCCATATTATCAACATTTTTGGCTTCTTTACATCCACAAAATATCCTTTTTTCCCTTTCAATTTGAAAATCAGTTTTACTAGTTTAAATTTTCTAAATCTCTAAAAACTTACAGAAGCAAATCATGTTTCATTTTTATCTTAGTAATCAAGCCATCCACATTATATTGCGGACTGTTGCGTTTCTTGCCTGAAAGTACAATATTAATCATTTTATTGCACTTGCTTTGGAGTGAAAGACTTGTCATTCTTGGTTCCAATATTTTCACAGAAATGTTAATATTTAGGAAACATGTTTGTGAAACTTGCTGAGTTTTCTGTCCATTTTGCGTTTGTCACAATGTTGTTGGTGCATGGCCACATTTTGTCGAGAGTTTTTCCCAGACCTCACAGTTTAGTTGTGAACTCGCCTCGAACAGATTGAGCCGAATCCTTGAGCTTTCCGTCAGATTTGTCAGCTTTGTGTGGCAGAAAGCATGTGTGTGTGTGTGTGTGTGTGCTGGGGTCCTCTCTCCATCTTTCTCAGCTGATCTAAGCTGTCTTAGGGCCCGCCCCATGGCCAAGCAGATGGCCAATTAGAGAGCAGCAGGAAGTGCCAGTAATTACCCTCCAGCCCTCTCTTTCCTGTCTCACTTCACCACACCAAGCTCTCACACCAACAAATAGGGGGATTGAATGAATTAGGAAGTGCTGCAGCGACACTGCACCAGGGTAGACGGCAGTACACACACACACACACACACACACACACACACACTCTCGCATGCATGCATACATTAGGTGTGATCTGCTTGTAGCAAATAAACGTTTCATGTAATCTCCCTCCTGCTCACTCCGTCTCCTCGTTCTGTGTGACTTTTAAAATTAGCAGCATCAGCTTCTTATTAATGCATACTTGCACAGGCGTCTGACTCCCTGACTACGGATATATGTTGGAAGTCACAACCTTTACGCAGTAGCCTTTTAAAATTCCATCAAATAAGCAACTATAGCACCAGTGTTTAACCTGAGTGTGGGTAGGGTAGTCATGACAGCGAGAGATAATGGTGAAAGATCCATGGAGCAATGCTTCATTTGATTATTGTGCCCCTCGAATTTATCCTGCGTCCAATTTTCAGCCGAACACTTTGGCGAGGAGCAGCATGTGACTTTTATCACAGAGTGTTACTGCACTAGGGAGAGGAATATGAATCTGTGTGTGACGTTATTGCTACGGAGCTGGAGGGCTGCGTTAGCTTCACTACAGTGATCTTGCACTCACACATGCGTCCAGTCGTACTGTACATTCCTTAAAGCTACCCCAGCTGACCTCTAACCTTAACTGCACAGTCAAAGACCTGCTGGTTGGACTTCTGGAACATTAAAAGCCATGTTCATCGTCATCTCTCTTGGATTTCATTTCATTTCAATGTCCAAATGGAAGCAGAAAAAAAAGAAAGTAAAATGCTCATGTTTTAAGCCTCTGGTCTACATCTAGTATGTGTTTATAGAGATTAATATCTTGTGGCTTTGAGTTTGTTCAGTGTAGATGTCTGTGATTTGTGCTACATCCATAATTTAGTTGAACTGCAACACAGTTGTTTTAGAAGCAAACCCAAACGCCACAGGAGGATACACTATAATTTATGGCTCAGAAGTCTTCACTAATATTGTACAAAGTGTTATGACATTGTTTGCTTTAAATCGACCTAAATCTACAAGGCGAGGCCACGCCCTGAAGGTGTAACGTGCTTTACTGAAAGACAAATGAACTTGCTTGTGTCAACACAAACTCAGAATTGTGTGAAATCCTCTGACCAGGATGTAGGTTTGGAAAGAAGTGATGCTCATGACAGAAGTGAAAATACTGCAGTGTGGCCAGTGATGGACACCCAGTAATGCCAGTTTCTACTGGCAAACAATTGTTTGCCTTCCTTCATCTGTTTCTGCATCTTTCATTTAATTCAACTATATTTATGTAACGCAAATTACAACAATAGTCATCTCGTAGTGCTTATCAAAATATACACACAGCTACATTATGTATGAAATATATTTTATTGGCATATTTTACACTCAACATTGGCTTTAACATGCCATGTGCCAACAACTTAAAATAAAAACAACATACAATCTGTCTGTGGCTTTTAAACCAACTTTAACTTGAGTGCAACATGTTTTAGTGTAAAATGACTTTAGTGCAACTTAACTGAGGTATGCGCCTTTTTTTTTTAGATTTTATTGAAAAAACACAAGCTGATCAACATGCCCAGGTTTCAGCGCACTTCTTTGTAGAGTTACAATGTCTCCTGCAGTGGAAACAACTTTCCTGGTTAAATAAAGGTTAAAAACATTTATTTATTTATTTTTTTTAAAATGATATGGATGCATTTAGAATCGATCGATTTAATATCGCCATATATTGTCGAATCAATTTTTTTCAACACCCCTAGTGCATGATGACTGTAAGCACATCAAGCATTGCATGCACAGACACTGATGTGTAAAAGCAATGTTTCAAACAGTTGTTTCCAAACCATCAATAAAACAGGTTGTAGTAGTGGACAAAATGAAGAAAGTAGTCAAAACACCACAAGTCCACACTACCCGCGTACAGACTTATTTCATACAGTGGTTATTGTTCACTGTTAATGTGTCTGTTCTGTGTTTTTGTCTCTACAGACCATCAGAAACTAGAGAGAGAGGCTCGTATCTGTCGTCTGCTGAAACACCCAAACATTGGTGAGTGTCTATCTCTGAACACGAACTTCGTCTTTACGTTGCCAAGTTTACACTTTGCTTTATTGGATCCTAAACTGGGGTGTTTACATTTTCTCTGAAACGTATAATGAACATATTGTTTAAAACAAACAACTCAGGATTTATTTGTTGCAAATGCAGTTTGATAATGTTTAATACTGTATGTGCACAATCTTAGTGACATTTACTGTCACTAAAACAATATGATGGGTTTAAACAAGTTCTCCTCTTAGTGATGATTTTAAACATTGTTAAAAGACAGATATCACTTGCTTAATATGCAGATTTCTACTTTGTATAACAAGACAGACTTGACAATATAATATCTGTTTGTCAGAAAACATTTGTATGAGTTGATATAAAATTAAAATACCCATTTTCTTTCACAAATGTGTGTCGCTGGAACTGTTTTGCCTCATACTCACTCCCTTATTCCGTGTCTGGAGCCACTATTTGCTTTGTAGAGGCTTGCATTTGCTGTTTGTTTTTCTCGCTTCCTTTTATTCTTCTGTTCTCAAACAAGAAACACGATGCCCTTTAGTGCTGTCCATGGCATGAACCCAGGTTTGCTTTAAATTGGCTGTGTTGTCGATGTGGTAAAAGGAAGAAAAAAAAAGCTGGAAAATAAACACGCTGAGACAGTGAGAGGTCACTAAAGGCTATCATGCAGATTCCTCTTGTCTCCTAATGATTTAAGGCCCAGTCTCTGTTTATCCAGTTTTAAATTCAGACTTTGTTATTTTTATTTTTAATTAAAGTTAGCATTAATGTTGTGATGAAAGAATAAAGATGACATTAGTGGAGATGTCTGGTTAAGGAGTGCAAATAAGAGGAATGACAAAATCAATAACGCCTCCCTCGCTGCACTTTCTGCCTCGTCCTTCTTGTCCTAGTTTCCCATCAGCCCTCCAGGCGCTCATTTGCCCCTTGCCTACTTTTTTCCTGCTCTCATCCCTGTTCTCTAGATTTTCTTGCCTTTTCTCCTGTTTTTTTTTTTTTTTTTTTTTTTTTTTGGCATTCTCGGGCATCACCGATATTACAAACTTTAGACAAAAGAGGGCACGAAGAGGCACAGATGGAGAGACGAGAGCGATAGGACTAAGGGACAGATGGAGGAAAAGGATGGGAGGAGAAGGAAAGGGCAATCGCTCTTGTTTTTTTTTTTTTTAGCTGCAGGGTCAACCTACTTCATTGTTCGGCTGATATTCACTTCACATAATGATTAGTGTTTCACTGCTGATGTTAAACCTACGCTGCATCTCAGGCTCGTCCTGGAACAGCGCCGCCTTCGTACTGCTGCATCATTCTGCTTTCCTTTCATGGAGCGAACACTGTTTTTTTTTCCTCTTCTTTTTTTTAGACCACATACCCTCATTACTGTGGCAATGTGTGCTCATGACTATACCGTCAACATATACACAGTAAATATAACTTTATTTACACGTAAGAAACTGTCAAATAATCACATTTTGACTTGCTATGCAGTAAATGACCAACAAAAACAGTCATACTGTATGCATAAATGATTTAATTTAGGTTTTAAAGGTCACTATTACCTCCGCCAAGGAGGTAAAATTCTCATCACCGTTTATTTTCCCAACAAGTTAATTTTGACTTCTTTTTTTAACATAATATGTTATGCTTTAATTTATTCAGACAACTTTTTTTTCCAGGAAATTTACTTTGACATTTACTTTAATCTCCTGACATGTTTTGACTGCCAACTGTCAGTCTTCCACAGAGGCATCTACTGATTGCTTTGATGTATCCTTGCAAGTTCTTTTTTTTAATTTTTTTTTTATTTGAAGAGGGTGAGATATCTGCAACTGAATTAGTTTTTACATTTGCAAAATGTTGTATGTTTTGTCAATCCTTTTTTACTTTCTCAAGCGGGCCGAATTTGATGCTCTAAAGCAGTGTTTCTCAAATGGAGGTACGTGTACCCTTAGGGGTACGCATTGGCACTACAGAGAGAGAGAGGAAAATTAACAAATGAAAGCATTAAAAATATGGGATTTTATTTTTAGTTAAAAATTCTAATCATACCAAATCAAATCAACTCACAAAAACACAAAATAAGAGAAAAAAATACTGAATAATAAAGAACAGACAACAACAAAATACACAAAATGGCACCAAAAATACTTCACATTACCAGCAACGCACAAAACGACAAAGACGAACTAAATGAGAGAAAAATACACAAGATCATTACCAAATACTTAAAAATGGCAGAGAAACATACAATACAACATAAGAAACAGCCAAACGACACCAAAAACACACATACTGAGATAGAATAAGTTGCATAAGACCAAGACCACACAAAAACAACAACAAAAACACACAAAATAAGTGAAAATATACTGAATAATAAAAAGAGCAGACAAACGACAACGGAATAAATCTATTCAGGAGGCACTAAATACTGTTTCAGAATTTTTACCAAAATTATGTAGTCAGACATGAGGGGGGTACTTGAATTCAAAAGTAAGAGAAAGGGGGGTACATGAGCCAAAAAATTTTGGGAACCACTTCTCTAAAGGGCTGGATTCGGCCCGAGCTTTGAGTTTGACAAGCGTGTTATTTGTATGATAATGACTAATTTAAACCATTGTTAAATGGGCCATTAACCATAAAGTCATGTTTTTGACTGGCCACTGATGGATTAACTATTTTTTTTTTTAAGAAAGGGAAATCCGGGGACTCTTTTCCATGTTGGTCTTTTCTTTTAAAACCATTTAATTTTGCAGTTCACAACAGTGCAGCAGCTACTGCTGTCGGAGTAACACTGTTTCACATTCTGTCACCTTTTCTCTTGCAGTGAGACTGCATGACAGCATTTCAGAGGAAGGCTTTCATTACCTAGTCTTTGACCTGTGAGTAAACGCGCGTGCACACACACACACACACACACACACACATACACACACACACGCACACACACGCAGTGACATTTTCCTCATGCATGTGACTGTGTTCTGTTTGTGTATGCTAACAGCTTCTCTCTTCTCCGCCTGTCTTCCTTGGTTCTTCTCTCTTCCTCTCAGCGTGACAGGAGGAGAGCTTTTCGAAGACATTGTAGCCAGGGAGTACTACAGCGAGGCCGACGCCAGGTAAACACCAGCGTAAACGGGACACACATCGCTGCAAACTATCCCAGAGCACCTGCTAATCCTTGTGTGTTTTAATGTTTTATTCTCTCCGTTTATGAGCGTTGACGTGCCTGTTCTTTGTGAAGTGTATAATTGGTTTATTTGTATTCTTGTCAGAAAATGCATCCCATGTTGACAGGTGCATTAATGCACTCGCCTCCTTTCCAACACATCACTCGGTGTACTCTTAATACTGAAACATCACAGCTAAAATACATTATTCCATTTTAATATCAACTCTTTCATCAGACTAGGAATATCTTGATTTTTAGCTGGATTACTAAAAATAACTGTTTTTTGTTTTTAGGCTGTCAATTGACTATTGAATTGATTATTGTTTCTTTTTATTCACAATGCAGGGTAAGGGTGTCTGCTCCAATATTGATAGTGACATTGGGACAAATATAAGCAAAAAATTGGATTATATCGGCCTGCATCTACAGTAAAATCTGTAATTACAAGCACTCCAACACATAATTTAATTATTTTTGATTTATTGAGATTATATTTTAGGGTCTTCTTATTTATGTTTTTATTCGATTCAACTATAGAATATGCTAAAGGTGATATTTAAATTAAACTACTAGGGTTTTTTGAAAGTTAAACATTTGTTTTGTTTTTTTTGTGTTTTTTTCTCTTCTAACTTGAAAATAATAATAATAATTGTAGAATATTCTAATGTTTAAGGTTAAAAATTATGTAACCCTTCAGTTAATAATACCTACTGTTGCTGATTATTGTTCTGTTTGAGTTAATATTGCTTGATTTCTAACATTCCACATGACAAAATATGTAATTAAAGTGTATAATTTGTCAGTTATCATATCTAATCGATATCTGTGTTGACCACTTCTCAAGCCTGCAATATTGGTATCATATCGGAGGTGGAAAAACTTACTGCACGGTAATGAGAGGAGGGACACCAAATAGATGCTTGAGGGCAGGAATGAACACTCGCGCAACCATGTTATCTTCTTCTGCTCCTTTTTATAATGTAATATAGTGTGTAGTATCTGTGGAACTGATTTATTATTTAAATAGAGTATTTAAATCTTTACTGCAAGATTCTAAAAGACAAATATGCAGCCAACTGTCAATATTGACTGGTAAGATATTTGCCCCATTTGTGCAGCATCCACCAACCAGAGCATCGTCAGGCTGTTCTCTTCGTAGGTTGCACAAATTTTAATTCAAAAATTAATAAATAAATGACTTGACCATTGCATATAAAGAGGTCACGGCTTTTGTTTTCCGTTGCTTTTCTGCTTGGAGGGCCGCGAGTGAAAGTCCTACTTACGCACTTGAAGCTGATGGTGAAAAGTCAGCCGCAGACAAGTGCAGAAGTTTTTTTTCCACAGGACTGTTAACTGTACAAAACATCAGGGACCCCTTTAAGCTGTCACTGGCTGCTGGTCAGCTGTTGGCTACACCATGTGGCAGTAAAAGGGCGCGACCGTTGAAGTTTTAAAGGATAGCTATCAAACATAAAAAACTATTAAATATTTAATAATCTGTTTGATACTATTTTCCAAATATGCGTGTGTGTTAAGCAAATATGTTTAGACTAACATTTTTTTCTCTCTCGCCAAATACTGTGTTGTGCAGCTTATGAATTCCAGCCACAATTGGATTAGCGGGGGTCTTTATTTGTCCCTCCTCTCTGGGTTGGCATTTGAAAAGCACACGCTTTAATACGGACTTGCAAAATGACAATACCATGTTTTCTCCAGCTTGGCTCCACCTTTGACACAGCAGCTTTTGTAGAAGGAAACAGAATAGCAATGGTGTTAGTGGCAGCTGAATTAACACCCTAATTATTGAATTTGTTTTGGGGTTGGAGATTTATTGACTGCGGGGTGTAAGGCTTCCTACAACTATTGCTTTATATTGATTGTTTAAACTTTAGTACGTGCAGGATGTCTTTTTATTGTTAGCTGTCAGTAAGGGGACTGTTAACGTAAATATCGGTCAGAGAGCACACAGCCACAGCATGACAACAGTGATGAATTGTTATAAGTTCACTGATGTAAAGGATAAACGATGTGATGAGATGGTATTTTCCTCATGAGCGCCAAACATTTGCGGGGTGTGACCCTGGATATCCACTGGATGTGTATCTGCACCGAAACTGCTCCACTGCGTGACTTCAGCCTAACCTGCAGTCCAGCAATCCTCACCGCCTCTGTTTCCTGCTCATCTGTTGCAGCAAGCCGAGGGCAGTAAGGACTCAGGAGATCCCGCTAATTCACGTGTAATCCCGCAATACATATGTGTGATTCAACGATGGATAAATGCAATATTTATATGTGAAATACGATTTTAAAAGTGCTCGGATTGGGCCAACCATGGTTTCAACTGAAATGTCTGGTCCCCAGATAAATAAATACCTGAATACTCGACAGTGCAGGTGAGGTTTCATAAATTCCTGATATTACTTGTAAGAGAATCGTCTATAAATTAATTATGGACATAAACAAACATGTAAACATTTAATAGAAAATATATTCACATTTTATTTGAATAATGTCCAACCAACATTTCAGTTTAAATGAACAGGATGTTTATAATACGCAATAGAAGTAAATGTAGAAAACCTAAGCTAGCTCTAAGTGAATGTTCAAATTTAACCTGGATTCAAACTTCAGTTATCAAAAGTAGAGACACAATCCAGTGCTCCAACTGTAAGATGTAGTCTTGTCATGCACAATAATATGAGTGCTATTATTTTAATACTTGAAAATTGTCATTGTTGTGTAATACATGATTGCAGTGTGTTAACAACAGCAATGTCTTGTCTCCCTTTTTAAAAATGGTGACAACATCAGGGCAGAACCAGCACCAGTGAAACGTGCGAGCAGACGGATGACGTGCAGTCCGTGTGATGCTTTTTGTGACGGCTGCTGACACGTTTTCTCTTCGTTTGTCCTCTCTCTCTCTCTCTCTCTCTCTCTCTCCTCTCTCTCTCTCTCTCTCTCTCTCTCTCTCTCTCTCTCTCCTTAGTCATTGCATTAGTCAGATCTTGGAGAGTGTCAATCATATCCACCAGCATGATATTGTGCACAGAGACCTCAAGGTGAGTGGCTGCACGTTACCCTGACAACCACACACACAGAGAGACGTACTCACACACACACACACACACACACACACACACACACCTCTGTTCGTGACCATGGCAACACACAGATGGCTCTTAGTTACTCTATCTTTTTTTTCTTTCTCTCTTCGTCGTCTCTGCAGTTTTTGCTTCCATCCCTGCTATATTGCTCCTCCCCCTCCGTTTCTTTGTATACCTCTATCTGCTGTCAGCATCACTGTCCTTGACCAGCGTACTTATGTGCACGTGCACATGCATGCATGTATGTATACGTGGCCATGGTGAGCAGCTCAGAGATGGATGGTGAGTCATGGTCACGAGGACGAGCGAGCGCGTCTCTCACCTATGGCGAGGAAAGCATAAGGACCGCACACAGCACCAATGCACACACTTCATAATATTGTGAAGGGGCTCTGGTACGACAAGGGAGGAGGTGGAAACATTAGATGAACATCATGGGTTGCCACGACAACCCGTGTGACATCACACTCCACCCATGGAGCATTGTGGGTGGGCACTGAGAGGTCCAAAAAAATGCTGATAAGCTTTAGTAAAGCCAGCGTTTTTAATTAATCACCTTTAATTACTATGCAATGTGGTTTAATCATAATGCTGATTGGGAGAATGATTTTTTTTTTAAAGGCGTATTATACTGGAGTGCAGTGTGTGCAGCAAAAGGATGCCCGGCTCATGCGTGGGCAGCTTTTGTGTACTCGCGCGTGCGTGTGCTCTTGCTGTGTTAGAGAAAAACGCAGTTACTTCAAGCGCTGCCTGTCTGATTTGTTGGCCTTTTATCCTGAGTGGGCTTTTTACTGCGGCCCTTTATGTCCTACTGCCTAAACAACGGCCATTTAGAGCGCTGCCACACACGCCGCCTCTTGCTAAGTACACTTTCCATTTAGCATGCAGTCTGCAGTGCTGCCTAAATGACTCCCGAGTGGTTTCTATGGCTACAAACTCATGCCCATATAAGGTGTGTTGGAGATTCTCAACTACTCTTCTTCTCTCCACCTTCTCCGTTGGTTTCTCACACCTTTACTCCACCCCCTCACGAGCTGTGTCAAATACATCACAGATGAATATTTCTGAGATTGAGCTCCGGTGTCTGGTCCTAGATTCTGCCTCACCGTGTGTTTGCATGTTTCTCTTTTAGCCTGAAAACCTGTTGTTGGCCAGTAAGATGAAGGGAGCCGCAGTGAAGCTGGCAGACTTTGGCCTTGCTATTGAAGTGCAGGGAGACCAGCAGGCATGGTTTGGTAAGAAAACACAGAAATGCACTGAAATCAAACCTACGTGGCCATTGTTTCAATGTTCCCCAGCCTGCGTGTTTAATGTTGGATAATTCAGGGTTTCTCTCTTGAATAAAAAAGTGTATTTCTACTGAATTCTCAATATTTTTCTTAGGATTGGATCCAAGCCGCTTATTTTTTGTAGTAGTACAATTTCATATTTCTTTCGTCCAAACAAGAATTTTTTTTAAGCTTTCTACTGAGAATGTAAGCCTTCTGGATACTGCTCCACTGTTTCTTTCTTTTTTTGGATCGCCATTAGCTTTGGCTAGAGATTGGCCACACCCAATACAATCGTCTTATTAGTACAGTACACAATTAAATATAACACATCACACAACAAAGCATACAAACAATAACTACAACAATTTATAAAACATAATCAACATTCATACAGTTGGACCTAATTCCAATTAACAATTCCTCCAACACATGGTTTGGTTATTTAACAATCTACATTTACACTTATTTATCAATATACATATACATTTATAGATCAAACTTACCCTAATTAGTTGTATTCAGTAGCTTTGATTATACATCATTAGGCACCTAGAGCTGTTTTGCTAATACATTTTCTTTCAGTAATTTTTAAAATCTAAACTAGTTATTTTCTGGAATAATTTGTCTTGGAAGAGCATTCCATGTCGCCATGGCCCAGCTTTTCATTACCACACAGGAATTGGCTTCACTTCACAACTAATTCAGTCAACCAAGACTTGTTTTAATCAGTTTGTAGTCTCATGTCTGTTTGTCGTCTAAAGTCTGCCACATATCCTCCTTCATCCCTGTCAGTAGTTAAGTTTAAACACAAAAAAGAAGAAACAAATGAAAATGAATAGTTAAGGGAGATATTAGGGTAAAGAATTTTAGGTAACACTTTACTTTAAAGTTGTCATCTGTCATTAGCATGATTAAGGTGTCATTAAGCTGTTGTGGTCGCTAAATTATGACACTTTTCTCTAAACTATAACACCTTTGGAGCTATGTTGGCATTTTTTTTGCTTAGGTGGAGGGATCTAGTGGTGTTAGGTAGGGTTCGTGGTTAGGGTAACGAATGACATTTAATGACGTCATGACACCTTATTCATGTTAATAACACTTGTCATCAATAACACATGTCAAATTATTGACAGTGCAATGTCAGCCTTTATGTATGCGTTACCACATTTTATTTTAGTCTTTTATGAACCAGTTAAAAGATTTTTCTTTTTCTTATTCTCACAAGCAAATGTTTACAACTTCTTATCGTTGTGGTTATTTTTAAGTTGATCAAGTCAGAAATACTCCATTAATTTTTTAAGTATATATAATAAAAAATAAATTCATTTTCAAATAAAGCCGCTTTAGTTTAGTTGTTTTTAATAATTTCAATAGTAAATGTAATAGTGTTTCATATTAATTGCAGTTGTTAATTATACATTAACCCAACGTGTGTTTAGTAATCCTATCTGCAATATTTGAATGCAGGGATCACAAGGCATCATCACTTCATTGCCTTAGAGGCCAACTACTATATTCCACTTCATGCTTACAGTATGTTATGGTCTCTGGGCTCATGGCCTAGCCGCTACCATTTGGCCGATTGAAGTGTAAACGAGATGATGATTAAAAGGCGTTTACTTCACTCTCCATCATAATCTGACCCTACATTGCATTCATGACCCAACAAAACTTCACACCCTTTCCTTTTGTCTCATGACTTTTCTGTTGTGCAGGGTTTGCAGGCACTCCTGGTTATCTCTCCCCTGAGGTCCTGAGGAAGGACCCCTACGGCAAGCCTGTGGACATATGGGCTTGTGGTGAGTTTAACATCATGGCAGTTTCTGTCTTCTTGTGATGTTCTTTCTCCTCAACTTGAATCGAAATAAACCTGGCACCATGTTTTTAAAAAAGGCAAAATTCAGCATAATTTAAAGATAAAACTTGTCAAAATGAGTCATTTTAATAAGGCATTAACTGTTGAGCTTCACATAAGAAACTCAATAAAGGAGTTACAATGGAATCTCATTGTCAGACTATAGCAAGATAACTGCAAACTTTTCTTAGTTTGAATTGCTGTTGAATGTTAAGCACGTCAATATATGGATTTAATGTGTTTTTTTCCTTTGCTTTCTTTCTTCCAGGTGTTATTCTCTATATCTTGTTAGTGGGATATCCTCCTTTCTGGGATGAGGATCAACACAAACTCTATCAGCAAATCAAAGCTGGAGCCTATGATGTATGTTTGCTCAGCTCTGGGTTGGTAACGGGTGCAGTGCAGAGGGTTTGCTAAGCACTTTTGAATGTTTAATAGTGCCCAATTGAAATCTGGTCCAAAGCTATTGATCCTGTCAGGGCCTCCCTGACGCATTGCAGAGGGATTGTGTGTGTGTGTGTGTGTGTGTGTGTGTGTGTGTGTGTGTGTGTGTGTGTGTGTGTGTGTGTGTGTGTGTGTGTGTGTGTGTGTGTGTGTGTGTGTGTGTGTGTGTGTGTGTGTGTGTGTGTGTGTGTGTGTGTGTGTGTGTGTGTGTGTGTGTGTGTGTGTGTGTGTGTGTGTGTGTGTGTGTGTGTGTACGAGAGTGGGAGAGGGGCAATCCTCTTTTCTCTCTGGCTGGATTTTCAAGTTCCTTTGCAGCCTGTAGAAGATTCAGTCTTCGTAAAGATGATTTAAAGACCCTAGAACTTAAACATGGATTCACTTAGCCTTATTAAATCACATATAATGCACCTTGCATGATAAATTAACTCATTTTATAGAATTTCTGCTGAAATTAACCAGATATCCACAATTCTTCCAAAACCTGTTGTTTCCACTTATTGCCTTTATTTATATACATGTTCCTTTATTTCTTCAGTTTCCCTCCCCTGAGTGGGACACAGTGACTCCAGAGGCAAAGAACTTGATCAATCAGATGTTGACCATTAACCCAGCAAAGAGAATCACCGCCGAGCAGGCCCTCAAACACCCATGGGTCTGCGTAAGTATCTGCTCACCTAAAGCTCATCTGGAAAAATGTCTTAATGAATATTTAATAACACCTTCACCATTATGTAAGAGTCTTAAATATTCTGTAAGAGTTTCTCTCTTTGTCCTTATGCAGCACCGCTCTACAGTGGCCTCCATGATGCACAGACAGGAAACTGTTGAATGTCTTCGCAAGTTCAACGCTCGTCGAAAACTTAAGGTAACCACATCGCCCTTGGATGTTTGCTACACCTCTGATTTGTACTGTCGGACTCGCAGCTCACTCAAAGGGTGAATCCTGCTTTAAAGCACTACATATTATAATACATTCGTTCCTTAAATAATGGAGTGTCTTTTTTCTTTCTTTTATGACTATATATTGAAACCTAAGGATGGCAGTGCCATTAGCTACAGAGTCGAGTTTTTTCCTGCCACCTTTAGTCATTGTATTTTGCATTCCAGCCAAATAAACTGAAATCATTAGCATTCAAATCCAGTAGTCTGTAAATTATTTGCATTAAACAGTTTTGTTGCCAAAGTCTGGTAAAGAGACGTAGTTGACTGTAAGCTCATCGTATCGACCTGTTGTGAATATATTGATGATAACCGATAACAGTTAACAATGCAATATTGTCGTCCTATGAGAAATATTCCTACGAAACTGTGCAGAACAAAGATTCTTTTTTATAAAAGAGGAGAAAAATGTTAACCATTCCTCTTCTCTCTCTCATGATGCCTTTCCTTCCTCAGGGAGCCATTCTCACCACCATGCTGGTGTCCAGAAACTTCTCAGGTGGGTGTGCCCTTCGCCTTCAGCCTCCTACACAGCACATGCCAAGGGAGACCGCAAAGAAGAGTGGATAGAGTCTCCTCACCCCACGCACACGCAAACACACAAACACACACACACACACACAGACAGAGTATGCAGACGTACATGTGCAGGAGATTGCATAAACATAGTGAGCAGATAAACACAGTAGAGCTTTTTCAAATACTGATAAATTGTCTTTAGTGCCTTTGATCTTGATGAACATTAGCAGGACAGTATGTGACTATTTTCTATGTTGGTGCCAGTTATGTCCTTGTCCATGCTAATGTATCTTTCCCTGTGTGTGTGTGTTTCTGTGTTTGTATGGATGTGTCTCTTTGTGCTGCCTGTGGAGAATTTGCGTGATTGAGAGAAAGAAGTTTAGAGTTTTATTGCATTTTCAATATTTTTTGGGTGGGGGCAGCTAGTGTGGTCCTATAAAAGCAGCTGACTGTTAAGATTCTGTGTTTTCTCTTTAATCTCAGCCTGCTGAGAGTGACTTGTTTTCCTCAAGCCTTGTTCTCAGCCTTTAAGTAATTGGTCAGTCGATGGCTAATGATTTCTACCCTGGGCCCAGGAATCCTCAGGGGGTGCACATCTTTGCTTCGGTTCATTTCTATCAGCGTAGCTGGGCTGTAGCCAGCTCTCCCTGTGGCTCCCTGGGTCTACGGCAGTAAAAAAGTGTGAGATAGACCAACCTTATTTGTATAGCCCCTCCCAACTGTAGCATTTCTGTCCAATAGTGGGCCGGCAGCATACCAACTCTGCTGCTGCCGCCTCCTCCACAGCCTCACTGGCTCAGGAAGGTACGTCCCAGAGACACGCCCATCCACTTCCTCTCCACACACATGGCCGCCCTCTCTGGTTCATAGTGCAGGGTTGGCCCCCATGACCATCCCAAATGATTGCATGCAACCTCTGCCAGTATCTTCATCAGCTACACACACACACACGCACAAAACTCTTTAAACAGCAAAATAAAAACATTGTTTTGTGTTACACTTAGTATAACAATTTCAATTGTGTTCATTGAGGTTGAAAATTTGGCGTAATGGCAGACTTTGGCTGTGTTCAAAATGGTTTCCGCCGTACTATACACTACGACCTCAATGAGTATATAATGTCTACTGTATGCTATAAGTATGATTAGGATGATGAGCATTCCCAGTATACTTCCAAGTTTCCCAAGATGCATTTCGAACCTAGGACAAGAACCTGAAGCACACTGAGACTAAATAGTAAATAGTAATAAATCTATTGATTCTCCACCATTAAAAGTTCTGAAAACATTTTAAGCGCAAAAGTGACCAAGTAGAATATCAACATGTGCTCATTTGATCCAAAAAACTAGTAGAAAACACATTTGGAAATTTTCAGAAACCCCATTGTGCCAATGACAAAACAAACTTCTAAACAAGAGCCCTATTTACAAAAGCGTTAAAACACTAATGGAATAGAAAAAGAAATGCTTTTGTTATGAAAAGGAGATGTTTGATTTTTAGCTTGAAGCCAGTCCCAGAAACATTTTACATTCCGCTCGCAATGCATCATGGGGCAATTGAGTATTACTAGTGTGCCCTAGTGTGTGTGTATACTTAAAAAAACGTCCCAATATAGTATACATCCGGGTATTTCTCGCATACTTAATCTTTTCATACTATCTAATGTGAATGCACTACATACTCATTTTGACGTCACACTTAGTATGAGTAGTATGTTAGTTTTTGATTTTGAACACAACCATTGACTAAAACAAAATACCAAGGACCAGTGGTATTTTACAAACATTGACATACATTAAACTTTTACTTTACTATATTAGCTTATCTAATGAAACAATTACATTAGCATTCGGTGTGTTTTTACATGCACAGATTCTTGCGGAGATGAAAAAGTTATTTTCATAAATCTTAAGAGATACTAAAACATGACACGTCCTCTTCTCACTCATGAACATACACATCACATTTTTATAGCAGTTAAGTTCATTTTCTATCCCTGACCACTTCTGCACTCGTCCTTCATCCTCATTCTGATGGCGACAGCATCACGTGCATTTCATTCTTCAAAATCAAACTTGTTACTTTAAGTGAGCTCCATACTGACCCCTCATGCTCCTGTGTTCTGATGAGCACGGGGCAGGCTGGGGGCGGGGCTGAGGAGGGGCCTGTATCCTGGGGGCGGGAACTGACACTGCAGGGGGCTGGCAAGAGTTGGGTTGGCGTGCTGCCATCGTCAGACCTAGGTGTGGGTGGGATGGAGAACAGCAGGGGTGATGGAGTCCAGGGGGGGGTGTCAGATCAACTTTCAATCTTTCTTTATATTAAATGTAAAATATAATTTGTCTCCTTCCCCTTTTGGATGCCTAGTTTAGTACTTTTAAACGTACCCTTTTTTGGGTGGTTTATAAATACTAAAGCAAGGCTTCACCTTCCTCCTGCTGGCCTGGGATGGGGAGGGAAGGTCGACGATTCCGATGGTGGCTCCATGGATTAAGAAGATTAGAAAGCATGTAGAGCTGATCTGATTCTCTGTCACTTTTTCCAGACCAGAGAAGCTGCTTTGCTCTACAGTGTGTACATATTTCATTAGGGCCTGTATGTAGGTAGTAGGGCATAGGTCAGATGTAAGTGGAGTAACCTATAGGGACGTGTGTATGACTGGTGCGCTGATATTCAGGATGTTTGTGGTGGTTTGACTGTCAGCTAAAGCTCTCTGAATGCGGGCTTCTTCGCTGAGACTGGATCGAGTTTGTAAGTTTCTACCAATATGTGACATCATCACTACTACAGATTGAAATCTTCATCTCTGTCCTTTTTTTAAAGCATCCAGGGCTTTTTGAGACATTTGTCCCTCTGATGTCACTAATCACTTGAAAACCGCGTTTTACAAAAACTGCTTCCCTGTGCTTCATTGTAGAATATGACTGATGCAAAGCTTGGTAGTTTGCTTATTGTATTTTCCTTTTAATGAAATAAATTGTATATTTCGAATATTCCTGTACATAGAAAGGCTCTTGCATTGCTGCCTTTTGCATGTGGGCCTCCTGTGCGGTTCAATCCACCTTCAGGTGTTGGCTAATGGTGTTCACACTTAGCGGGTTTGGTTGGAAGATATGATGGATTGTTTCCACTACGTAGTACTGGCATGGCTCTATAAGCCTCTACATAGGTATGGCATCAGTAGAGGTGTAAATAGTACTGCTATATCCTACTCAAGTAGAAGTCCTGTTGATTGAAATTGTACTCAAGTACAATGGTAAATGGACCTGATTTATATAGTGCTTTATCCCCACACTGAAGCAGTCTCAAAGGGCTTTACATATCAGCTCATTCACCCAATCATTCTCACATTCACACACCAGTGGGACAGGACTGCCATGCAAGGCGCTCGTCGACCACTGGGAGCAACTTAGGGTTTAGTGTCTTGACCAAGGACACTTCGACGCATAGTCAGGTACTGGGATCGAACCCCCAACCTCTCAATCAGAAGACGACCCACTACCACCTGAGCCACGGCAATTATTTATTAAAATAACACCAATCAGGCTCTAAGTATAGTAAAATTTATGAACTCTAAAATGGTTGCCAAATGTGTCATGTGGGTAACAACATAATGGATAGAAAACCCAACCTGAACCCAGGAAAATGGCTGGGCGTTGATCAGAAATGACACAACTGAAATGAATGAAACGTAAATAAAAATAAAAAAAAATCTATGAAAGGTAAAAAAAAAATGTAACCACAAAAAAATAATGATTTACTCAGTATTGGTTGGGCGTAAAAAAGTAATGAATTACTTCTTTTAATATGTACTTTAGTAGACGCAAAAGTACTGATTTAGAAATATACGAGAAAAATACCCATAAAAGCAACGCAATTACAGTAACGCTGTTATTTCACCTCTGAGCATCAGTTGGGTTTTGTTCCTGTTTTCCTCAAGGGGAACGTGCAGGTGGCCATAATGGAGTCGGTGGCTTAGCATGTCTTTTTATTGGTGAATTAGTGGCAAAAAGAAAACCATAGTTTTATTAAACGGTCCATTAACTGATGAGACTTTATTGGCTGCTGGAAGGTGATGTTCCATTTAGAGCTACACTAATAGAACCAAATATACAGTATAGAATCACAATATGCCGTGCCAGTTCTAAGTATTGGAAATGTTCCACATCAATCTTGTGTACAGTATAATTAGGATGGCTAACATTCAAACTTTTGTGTGCAGTATCATTAATACAGTTCCTGAACATTTGATGTTTTTAGCAACACAAGAAGACTTAGTTCTATATCTTTCTAAGGTCATCACAATATCAGCACATGCACAAGTCTGGATGCAGACGGTGCACTCCGTTAGTCTCCCACAGTGACTGTTATCAGGCGAACCAAAGGGATCTAAAGCTGAACCTACAGTCTTTACTTTTTCTCCAAATTGTTGCATCCAACTAAAGCGCTCCCCAAGTGTGAACACGGCCTCATTTGTTACACTCTCATTGATCACTGAGCTGGTTTGGTGCCCACCTTCTCTGGGTCACTTTGACCCTCTTTTAAACACTTAAATGTTTAAAGGAGGAGGTTTGAGGCTGTAATTGAAAAGCATGTGAATGTGGCGGTCTCACACCCAGATGTTTGGTAGATGTAGCTGAATGACGAATAGATTTTTGCCCTCTTTAAGTAATGAGTGCTCATTTTCCTGGTTGTTGAATGAAAACTTCCTCTTATTTGTAATGCATTTTCCCCCACTTTTGATGCTGCATGGCCAGGCCAAGATAGAAACTGCATATGAAGCTGCTGAGATCTAGAAGCATGAGGTGTTACTTGATATCATTTGCAGCTCTTTCCCTTATCTCCACTGTCACGTATTGAAATACTAAGCCCTCTTCAACAACACTACCCCTTTCTCTGCAATGTGTCCATCTCCCATTTCTTATTGGAAGGTAAGAAACGCAAGACGAGATTTCTTGAACCCTCTGTGTGTGTCGGTAAGGAGTGAAAAACAGCAAATAAAGCAGAATTAGTTGAGAGATTTAGCCTGAGAGGAACAGTGACTGGAGCCTTTAAAGGAAATCAATGATTTGCATTAACCAAGCTCATCACCGGCAGCGCTGGCGGCAGTTAGAGTCTCACCATCACTCTCTCTAGATCTGCTGGGGTCTCCCGGACAGGAAATGGATCGAGGAAGTTTACTTTACTCTCAGGTTTCCCCTTTATCCCCAGATGGCAATGAGTGGATTATGATATGAATGGCTTTTGCAGAGTGTTGCAACCAGTAACCCCAAGGGTTCCAAAGCTATCCATTAAATGGATGTTAAAGCTAGCATTTTTGTTAACACAATAGTACAGAGGTGAGGTAAAGCTCTAGATTGTAATACAGTGGAACAAATATTTGACAACAGTAAACCCAGTGGTTTCTCCTTCTGTCTTTTTTACAGCATGCAAAAGTTTACTCAATAAGAAGTCGGATTCTGCTAAGGTAAGGTCATGTTGTTACCTCTCAGCCTCTTTTATCTTACCATCTTGTTGACTTCCTGTTAGCAGACTTCCTGTTTAACCTTCTGTTGACTTTTGCTTCTCTAATTTTCTTTGTATTTCCAACCAATGGTCCCTCACCTTTAAATAAGTTCTCTCTAAGGCTGCAAGTGTGAAATGTATCAAAATTCTGAATACATTTAACAGACATTATTTTGCCACGACAATATAAGGACTGAGGGGTGTTGATGGCTTCATTGTGGCTCCTTTCATGCATTCGATTAGGGATGTTTGATATTAGCTTTTTTGACAATATCTGTTATTATCCAATTCTACATTTACAAAAAATTAGAATATCATGAAAAAGTTTGAAATTTATAGTCACTCATTTCAGAAAGTCAAACCCATATATATGATATAGGCTCATGACACATAGTGAAACATTTCAAGCCTTTCATTTTTGAAAGTTTTATGAATGGCTTACAGATAATGAAAACCTGAAATTCAGTGTCTTGGAAAATTAGAATATTACATAAGATCATTTAAAAAAAAAAAATATTTTAAACAAAAATGTAAGGCTTCTGAAAAGTATGTTCATTTATATGCAGTCAGAACTTGGTTGGGCCTCCTTTTGCATGAATTACTGCATCAATGCGGCGTGGCATGGAGGCGATCAACCTGTGGCACTGCTCAGGCTGTAATGGAAGCCCAGGTTGCTTTGATAGCAACCTTTAGGTCCTCTGCTTTGTTGGGTCTGGTGTCTCTCATCTTCCTCTTGACGATACCCCATAAATTCTCTATGGGGGTCAGGCCAGTTTGCTGGCCAATCAAGCACAGTAACACCATGGTCATTGAACCAACTTTTGGTATTTTTGGCAGTGTGGGCAGGTGCCATGTCCTGCTGGAAAATAAAATCAGCATCTACATTAAACTTGTCAGCAGAAGGAAGCATGAAGTGCTCTAAAATTTCCTGGTAGATGGCTGCGTTGACTGTGGACTTCAGAAAACACAGTGGACCAACACCAGCAAATGACATGGCAGCCCAAATCATCACATACTGCAGAACTTTCACACTAGACCTCAAGCAATGTGGATTCTGAGCCTCTCCACTCTGGAACCTTGATTTCCAAATAATATGCAAAATTTACGCGCATCTGAAAAAAGTTCACAGTCAACGCAGCCATCCACCAGGACAGTTTAGAGCTCTTCAGAAAAGTTTGAAGTGCTCTAAAATGAAAAGGTTTGGGAACCACTGCCTTAGTCAATGCCTGTGTCAGGCTGTAGCCCCAAATAAGCAGCTATTATAAGTGTATGATATTGTCCAGGTGGTTTATTCACATGAACAAAAGTGCACGTGAACATTTTCAGCGTCGACTCTAAATCTAAACAAGTCTTCTGGTTTGAAACACTTGCAGACACCTCTACTTCTGGGGCCACTTGTAACGTAAACATCAACTGGTTTTCAGTGCGCTTTGAACAATCGTTCATTTAAATCTGTCGCTTTGGTTTCTGTGAGTCCGGAACCAAACAACTTTTTTAAAAGGTTATGGAGCTCATTTTCCTCCTTTGCATTATTGTTAATCTTTTTCCTATGAACCTAATGTTTTACAGAGAGAAGCTTCTTCCAGTTCTAATTTAAACTAACCCTGAATCTTTTTATACTTTAACACAAATTTACTGTGCTGCTCTTCCTCTGCTGGTTTTGTATCCCCCTGCTGCTCAGCAGTCCCCATCAGCCTCTGCTGTTATTGAGCATCTCTCTCCTCCTTCTTCTTCTCCCGCTCTTTTTTCCCGCCCCGAGGCTCACTCTGTGTTTAAGTGGCAGTGGCATAGAGAGTTAGTGAGGCAGTAAAAAGGATGATCTATAGGCCTTTTTGTAGCACTCAGACCCCCATTTACCCTGTTAGCTCTCTCAACAGCCTGGGAGCGGCAACCATTATTAGCCCCGCCCCTCCCCCAGAAAAAAAGGCGACTATAATGTGTATGTTTGTAACATTTGTGTTCACTTTGCGTTCTCGTCCCAGCCTTCTACCAACAACAGTAAGAACAGTATAGTGAGCGCCATCAATGCCCTGAAAGACACCAACATGGCGACCAACGCCCAGATGGTACAGTAGGCCGCCGCAGTGTCAGTACCGCCTCCTAACACCCCCCACCCCCCCCCATCCTGTCCAGTAGTTGAATAGTAGCTTAAAGTCGCTGCTTGTCATTCATCTCCATAAAGAAAGTGTTGCTGTGTAACATCCATCCCCCCTCCACAAGTCCCACCTTTTTACCACCTCTCCTCTCCTAAAGGTGGACACACGCTCCAGATTTGGACTTTATTTTCAGTCCCTGGCTGCACGTGTGCACCTTTTTATGTTTTATTGGAGCATGGCCTCGATTGTAGCAGTAAAAGACCAAGTGGCTACACGTAGAGCTGTTCATTCGTGAATCATGAATCAGTCATTTTTGGTCTTGTCATGTGATGACCCTGTCCGTTTGCCTTTAATCCTCCCATCATATTACCTTAACATATTTTATGCCCTTTTCTTAACCCTAACTAACGTTTGATGCCATCAACACTGAAACCAACACTCATTCTTCCCATTTTGCTGTTTTGTGACATTTTATTGGCATGCTTTAAATCCCATGTTATTGTGTTGTGTGTCCCAATAGTGCTTCCCAACTGGTCCATGGTCTCTAAAGCAGACTTGGTTAACTAGAAAAGACTAGTTTGTGGAATTAATTATTTTGATGTGATATTCAATTTTTAAATTGAAAAACTATTCAAAGACTAGCGATAAGTGCTTTAAATAATGGGCTTAAAATGATTATTTCAACTGGCACCAGTTTGTGAAAACAAGTCATTCCAGGTCTCTTGTTGTTTGCAAAAAGTTTTTGTTCTATTTATTTTTTATCTTTTCATTTCAACGTAAATGAATTACTATGGGATAAACTAAAATTAAAATTTTTGAGCAATTTTTTTTTTTTGTAAAGGAATCACTGATGTTCTTTTGTTATATTTATTATTTTCTTAGATTTCATTCTATTAAATTACATTTAGTTTTAGTCATTGAACTTATTAATGTATATAATGTATTATTTTTGTTGATTTTTATTAGATTTTTTAAATTTTGATTCATGTTGCATTTTAATATTAAATTTAAGTGGAATAAGGATGTTACTGGACCATGTCAACGCAGCTTTACAGAAATGGGCCGAGTTTAGACCCGATTGGGAGGCACTGTAGGAGAACCTGTATATTCAGTGCTGACTCTCCTTCTATGTGTCACAGGAGTCTCAGAGCACAGTGGTGCACAACCCTCCCGATGGAGTCAAGGTGAGATATGTTTCTTCACATTTATTTCCTGAATCTGGCTTTAGTCGAGTGTCTGAGTGACTTTGAGTGTGTCCGCTCCGTCTCTCAGGGCTCAACGGAGAGCAACGCCACCAACGACGAGGAGGAAATGAAAGGTATGAAAGGTACTCAAAGATTTATTCCTTTTTTTTTCCCTGTTTTAGCCGCTCTGTCACTCTCTCTGTCCACCCTTTAGTAACGTGTGTTTCAGTAGTTGACGGGCAGTTGTGCTCGTATGCAACACGTGTCCCTCACCCTCTTGACTGTGCGTCTGTGGTGTGTTTTTATTGCGCGTCTGGCTGCGTTCTGTGTGTTCGTGTGTGTGTGTTCTAGCGGACAGCACGGCGCTGAGTTTGAGCAGCGCCACAGAAGAGATGCCCCCACTTCTGCCCTCACCTCAAGGTTCACCTGCCAGTAAGTTTACCCCACGGCCACTCCAAGCTGTACGGGCGGCCCTGGCACGGACCAACACCCACTCCACCCACCCTCACCCTCACCCTTGGCTTTTATGTATTCACTGGCAGCGGCGTCTCACATCTTTGAGCCCCTCCCACTCTGACCCACCAACCTCCTTTCGAGGGTTCCCACTGGTTTTATGATTTTGGGATTTTCTTTCTAGGAGTTTGGTTTTAAGATTGATGCTCTTTAATGGAACTTTTTTTTAAATTTTAACTTTTAAATTGTAAATTTTGTTATTTTAAATGTTCGCTATAATTTTTACACCCCTGGTTTCTTTGTATTGAAACTGCTAAGATGTGAAAATGTCAAAATTATCTTTATAATTTCTTGGTCTGTAACATAATTATAGATGGGTTTTTACGCTTGTTTTTAAATGAACAAACTTAGGCAATGTTCAGACAGCAGGTTTTGATGCACAATTTAAATCTTATTTTTGGAGAAATATTATTTTTTGTGTGTTCATTCATATTATACATTAAATTCTACTCCTACCACTTCAGAGTAGGAACGAAATGTGATCCACATGCGCAAAAGAACTTTCCAATTTCTACCTTGGCTTTTTTTCCCCGCTGTTCCTCCTCGGATGCGGAATTGTGACGAATATCGCATTTCAATATCATAAATGTTGGATAAATGCAACCCAGCCCTTTAGACGGTTTCAGATTTAGGAGCACATGTAAAAGTTGCCTGGGTCGGAATTGGAGAAAAAAAACTGCTGTTCAAACTGTCGTTAACGGATCGTATACAGGTTGCTTATGGGCAAAATAAATTGGATTTGGGTCGCATCTCTCTGCAGTTTGAACGTAGCCTAAGTACTAATCCAGACTGATTGGAGTTTTTACATTTTCAAGTTGTTACAACTAACAGAAAGACCCCAACACCAAATTCCTTCTTGCTGTGAGGTGAGAGATTTATCCACTACAACACTATGCTTCAAATACAAATCTTTCTGCTAGAATTCTTCGCTCGCTCAGATTTTTTGGGGGGTTGTAAGGATTTATGTTGAGGGGAGTCACCTGATTCACCGCACAACGTCCGACCCCGTGGTATAACAATGGAAATTAAGCCCGAACCATCAGCACACACCAATACGCGACACACACAATTTTAAGCCAGGAACATAGGCAAACTTTTTTTATTTTGTATATTTTTTATTTTTTATGTTTTTAAAAACTTTGCATGGTAATAAATGAAGAAATGTGTGGTTTATTTTGGTTTATAGGTTCAAAAGGGTTGCAAGTAGGTTTCAAAACAATAAATGAACTCATGACATTGTAGCTGCTTTTGTTTTTCCACATCTTGGCAGTTTTTGCTCGTTCGTTGTTTATTTTAACAAATAACAGCCAAAAGAGACTCGGGGGTAGGACACTGTTGACGTATGAAGAACATGAGCTTTATAATAATAAATTCACCTCCTTTCAGACCAAACTGGGGTGAAAGTCACATGCCTTTTTTCTTTATCGGGGGCCACTGTGGGAACCCTGAAATCTGTGTGTGTGTGTGAGTGGTGTGTGTGTGTTTTTCCGGTGGTCATTGCATCTATCCCCTTGTCCTCCTAATGTGACAGCTCCAGCTGAAGGAAGCTTTGCTTACCTTGCAGCTGAGTGTCCTAGACTGGCCGCTGGGTCCGACGGGCCTTGCTGCTGCTCACCCTGCCTGACTTTCCTGGAGCCACGTGCAGCTCAGAACATGATGTTCCTCTCAGTTCCCTCCTTCTCTCCTCCAATCTCTACTTTATTCTGTCATTTCTCTTTCTCTTGGAGGCACCAGCCTCCCCTACTCTCTCCTTTCTCTCGTTTCTTTGACCTTTTGTCCTCCTCATCCTCGTGCCAGACACACCTGCACTAAATGCCAGTCTAATCTCCTTTTTTCCTTTCTCCTCCTTTCTTGTGTGCATTGTGTACTCCTTAGAGAACGTGCAATGTTTCCCATTCAAGCATTAGATGAATTAACCTGAACAATGGGTCTCATCCCTCAAAGGTCTGCGTTAATGTATACAAGCATTAGGAAGAAGAGCAGAGCAGGCAGATAAACGACTTCTACATTACACATCATCAAAATCAGCACTGCACTCATCTCATTTCCACTCACTATCACTTCCTCTGTCTGTTAGAAACCATCATTAACTCCGACTGTTTGTTTTTCACCTCCACTCCCAACATTAACCCACACGATCTGTGTACCTTTTGTTTTTTGATTTTTGCATTTTAAAACCAAATCAAAATAACAAATAAACGATGTGGTTATTTTGTTTTACGGACTTAAAACCAAAACAGGAATACAAAAAAATGAAACACATAAGCAGCATTTTTCTGTTTAAAAACAAATCTTGTTCTGTTTGTGAGATATTTGGATATTTACGGGGAAAGTAGCGCGTAGACTGAAGTCTGCTGCACCTCGTTTCTCTCCACAGGTCCTGGACCAGGTCTCCACACACAATAAGACTGTTAGGGATTTATTTCAGCAGTTTTCTGGTCCTGCTCCTGTTTTCATTCAGTCTGTGGATGTTTTAGCTTGTAAAAAGCTCCTCAGGTTTGTTGTGTTTTATGGCGTTACGGTCCAAATAGTATCCAAATAAACAGGTGACTGACTGTAGACTGTGAGGCTGGTGTGAAGAACAATAGATGTTAGAACTTCTACCATTTGACACTTTGGCAAAAACACATGCAGCTTTTTTGAGAGCAGTAGAAATATTTATTTGCGTGTTGTATTACCGCCAGCCTCTAATGGCAGCCGTCAACACACACGGAAGTTGATCACAAGAAACAATCGGCACCAGTAGATTCATAACACCACCTCTGCTTCCTTTAATCACTTTGTGTGTTTCGTAACATCCATTTTTTTTGTTTTGATTTATTTATGTATTAATAACATTTTGATTCACCAGTTCATCAGTAATGTGACTTATGTGTTGCTTCTTTTTTATCTGTCAAATTCCACTCCCGTCTGTGGGTCCCCTCTGTGTGGTGAGATTAAAACATCTCGTCCTAGTTTCCCTTAAAGATTCAAACATCACACAAAGAGAACAAGATTGGTTTTTAAAACAGAAAAATGCTGCTTGTCTGGTTTTTAATTTTTCTGTATTTCTGCTTTGATTTGAAGTCAATAAAACAAAAATAACCACAGTGTTTATTTGTTATTTTGATTTGGTTTTAAAACGGAATAACCAAAGAACGAACGGTACACGGATTCCACACCAGCTTTGCCTCTTTTGTTTTTCCTGCATGATGTGAGGCATGTTATGTTTGCTAGATCATCATTTTCCATCATCTGGTCTGTTGTCTCCACCCTGATGTTTGTGTTTGACCATCCCCGTTATGTGTTTCAGTGCCACCGCATGACGTAAAGCGCATGGCATGGAACAGCACTGGTAACAGCTCCTGCCCCGACTCTGAGCTCTCACAGTCGTCCATCTCTGCAGCTCCACTAGGGAGCATATCTGTCGCTGCTAAAAGCAACACTAAGCAGAGTAAGAGCGCACCTGCAGTAACGTGACTAACTCCGTGTTGCCCTGCTTTTTTCTCCTGCTCACTAATAGCTCTGCATGTAGTGTCGGTAAACTGCGGCTTAAAGCAGATTTCAAATAGCTTTACATTTTTTAAATTGCTTTTTGACTGTAGATTTTTCATTGTTTTTTCAACTCCTATAAACCATAACCTATTCGTTCAGTTTAAGTCCTTAAGTTTTTCCTTTTTTAGTATTATTTTTATTATTATTATAAAATTATTATTGATTTTTTTATTTATGTTGTATTACTTTTATTATACAATTATTATTGATTTTTTTTTAAATTATTTTTATTTTACATCTTATTAGTATGACAGTTAAAATGCAAGACACCCAAACTCTTAATGCACGTTCAAAAATAAATGTAGGAAATTTGTATTTTGTTTTCTACATTTTTCTTTTATTATTCTTGCATTCATAAATCCATCTGTAATATACTTATTTCTTATTTTCTGGTAATATTTTTCAAATTAATCCATGTTTTATTTTATTTTCTTTAACATATTTTTAGATATGACCTAAAAAATACATTGCTGTATAATCAATGTATTATTTTTTTCTCTTTCATACTTTATATTACTAACTACTTTGCTTACACGGTGAACCAGACGCACCATTTTTTTTTCATGTAGTGGAAATACAAATGTTTTTTGTTTTTTTTTTGTTGTGGCTTTCCGTCCGAGATATAATTTTAAATGTTCCTGCAAGTTACTTTTGAGTTGGCTTTACAAAAATTAATGTTTGGTGGAAGCGCTACCACACAAATGCCCTTTAGCTGCTTTTTTCAGTTCATTCATCCACACACACAAAACATCTGGCAGGACAAGAACCGTCCATGTTATTCACTGCAACCTCTTTTTAGCATGAGCCCTCGTTTCTATCATTTTATTTTAATGAGGTTCGGGTGAAACTGTAAAATGTATCCATCAGGCCTCCAGTTGTCAACACATTGTCCAAAGTAAAATATGAAGTACAATGACTTAGCATCACTTTTAGCCTTTAATAGAACATCATTTTATAGATTTAGACGTGATAGCCAGGGTTTTCTGAGTTGCCATTGACTTATATCATACTGAGCGTTCATGTGTATAGCATCAGCATTTAGTTTTGACCATTTAGAACATGAGCACGATGCTGCTGCTTTAACCTCTTTTTTTTTTTTTTTTTGCATGCCGTCACTGTCAGTCTTCACCTGTGGATTTGTCTATGCATGTTGAATTTTAAACCTCATTTTATTTGGCAATTGTGCAAAAATAAGAAATTAAAAAAAGCTTCCAAATGTTATCAATAAAAAGCTGGATTTAGGAAATTGTAAAATGTGTTCTTGCTGCACTCAGAGCTTTATTATCTATTGGGGTCACTACACCACACGTGTCAAACTCGAGGCCCAGGGGCCAAATCCGGTCCTTTAGAGCAGGGGTTCTCTACTGGTCTCACCCTGGGACCCACATTTTGCCACAGTCATTAAATCGTGACCCTTTTTTTTTAGATTTTTTTTTAAGAATAGCTTTTGAAATGTATTTTTCAAACATATATATTTTTTTAAATTTATATGTTTTCCTTTGCAACATGCATTTCCCAGCCATGCTTGTCAAAATAAAAGTTTCCTTCAAAATAAGACAAGTCCAAAATGAGAGACATTAAGTATTTATTTATTTTTGACCAGCTGTCAGTGACCCACATGTTAAGAATCAATGCTTTGGAACATCAAATTATAGGAAAAAAACATGCATCATTTTTTGAATTAATAACTAATTCAGTTGTAGATATCTTAGCCCCTTCAAATACAAAAATTCTAAAAAAAAAAAAAAAAAAAAAAACCCACAATATTTGCAGAGCTCATGACGGCAGTACTTTTTAATCTCAAATTGTTGAGAAAACTCATTAAGTGAAGATCCTGGGACTGATATACTCACACACTTTATAATTTATATATCATTTATACATGGAAGTGCAAACCAGGGCATGTCAGAGTTTAATTTGCTCTTTTTTTTTCCATCCAAAAATCTGTGGTTCAGTTAAACTCAAACTGGTCCATATTTGGCCCCTGAACTAAATAGAGTTTGACACCCCTGCTCTACACCAATAGTGGTGGTGAAAGTTTGTATTTTGCTGTGCGAAAATGTTTTTTAAAGTTAAGAATAAATTAGAAAATGTGTGAAGACTTGGATTTTATCGGTGGTGCTTTCTTGTATTTCCTGCCTAAAACAGCCAGTCTGATCCAGTCTGAAAAGCTCCATATTGAGCGATGTCAGTCTGTCAGTGTGTGTTGTTGATGGCAGTGTGAGGTGACAGCAGTTGAGTGTGTATCTGTTGCACAGACAGCTGGGATGCTGAGGGTAGAGCTGGAGAAGAAGAATTGATGAGACAAACCCAGCACAAAGTTAAATGTTTCTCACCAGCCACCCTCTGTCTTTCTGCCACTTTCCTTCTCATTCTGTACGTAGGTCGTAAACAGGAGATCATCAAGATAACGGAGCAGCTGATTGAAGCCATCAACAACGGCGATTTTGATGCCTACACGTAAGTGTGTGTGAGGATGTTTCCTCTGGGGTGTGGGATGTGCTGAGCCGGCTTCATTAGACTTGTTTTTGCTTTGTTTTCCTCCTTTTCTTGTTATTCAACGTTCCCCCTCAGGAGGATCTGTGATCCCGGACTGACCTCCTTTGAACCCGAGGCCTTGGGAAACCTGGTGGAGGGAATGGACTTCCACAAGTTCTACTTTGATAACTGTGAGTCATCTGCTCCTAATGCTTGCTGAGATTGTTATGCTTACTTTCTTACAGTGGTTTGTTTGAGTAAGTATTTCAGATGAATTATGGTAAGAATTTGTCTTCGTTAAGGATGAGACGAAATCTATAAGAATCGTTTTGCTTTTTCACAGGCTGTAATAAGCTGTGCACACACGGTAACTTCCTTTTGCTTTGTTTAATTGAGAAACAGTCAGGTGTATTTATATCAGTTAACTTTTCCCATTCTGAAGCTCGTTCACAGTGAGTAGACGTTCTAGACCAGGGGTGCACACTACGTCGATCGCGGAGGCATTGTGTGTCGATTGCGCACTTGGGCGGCAAAGTCTCATAAATGAATGAGAACGACACAGTAACATTTACTAAAAATGAAACCTAGCAATTTAGTTTTTCACCTCAATCTGAGGAGGCGCTAGCGCACCAATCTGGTCATTTTCAACCTCTAATAATAAGTAGAAGAAGAACCTCCACCAGCCCTAAAGACGCTCTCACACCCGCTCACGGCGACCCGACCAGGTACGTACATTTATTTATTAATTTAATCAAACTCAGTTTTTAGGTGTTACTGTTTCAATATTGTTTTTGTATTTTAATACAAAGAAGTGGAACACACTGTCAGCAGAGCTAAAGTCTGCTCTTTAAAGCATTTTTAAATCCATGTTTTTACTGCTGATTTAAGGTTATTTATTTGTTTTAAAACTATTAAATAGTTTCTGTTTTAATCATGTAAACCACATTGAATTGCCTTGTGTATGAAATGCGCTATACAAATACATTTGCCCTGCCTTAATAATATACAAATTTTGAATAATTCTTTAATAACTGTAATAATAATAATACTATCTAATTATTTACAATTAAACACCCCCCCCCGCAAACACAGTAGGTCGTGTCATTGGTAAAAAGTAGCTCGCCAGCCTAAAGTGTGTACATCCCTGTTCTAGACTTTTGTTTAAAATAGACAATGGAGAATAGAATAGACCTTTATTGATCCCCAGAGGGATACTCAATTGTTGCAGCAACATGATAAAAAATGCTACAGATGCCTCTACAGGCTGGCCACGCCCAAAAATAACTTGTATACACATCAAAGCAATCAGTGGATGCCTCTGAGGAAGACTGACAGTTGGAAGTCAAAACATATCAGGATTTTAAAGTACATTTCCTGATTGAAGTTTTCTGAATAAATGCAAAATTAACATATTAAAGCTTTTCTTCCGTTTAATGTTAAGATATTTTACCTCTCCTGCCCACTTGTTGATCAATGATCACTCTTCCAAATATGTTCCCATCTGATCATTAAAATGAGCCGTGCATTGCACATTAATGTAGCTTCTCTGATAGAATCACTCTCTGGTTTTTATATTGAAGCTTTTTTTTATACTAAAGCTTTTTAAAATCTTTCCCTCTATGTTTTTCCAACGCTGACTGTGCAGCACTTTCCCGTCCTTTCCAATTTTTCTGCTGATTTAATGTTTGACATTTCCTAATGGACATAAAAACATTGACGTTTCTACGTTGTTTTCCAGCCATTAGTTGTGACTGGTGCCTGTTCTAGACGCTTTTTCCTCTGGTCTGGCTGTCAAACATCACTTGTTGTTTTATCTGTTTAGTGCTGAGCAAGAACAGCAAGCCGGTGCACACCACCCTCCTCAACCCTCACGTGCACCTGATTGGCGAGGACGCTGCCTGCATCGCCTACATCCGTCTCACGCAGTTCGTGGACTCCACAGGCCGCCCGCGCTCCAGCCAATCAGAGGAGACCAGAGTGTGGCACCGTCGTGAGGGGAAGTGGCTGAACGTTCACTTTCACTGCTCAGGAGCGCCTGCTGCACCACTCCAGTGATCAGGTACCAGAAAGCATCACACATTTAAGTTTTACTTTAATTATTCACTTTTTTTTAATTGAAACACAATGTCCCCTTGAAAGATTATAATTCAAAGCTACAAAGAACAATAAAAAAAACAAAAAAAATCAGATAATGACAGGGTTGGCCTCATAGAAAAATAAATTGAAGATTTTTTGCTCAAGAAAAAAATAAAAGGTTGAAATTGTTGCTTGAAAGTTTGTTTTAATCTCCACAATTTTATTTACATTTTTGGAAAAGTTTTGCACATTGCATTGTGGGATGTGGAGTCCTGTCGACGGATTCTTGAAAGTGTGTTTCCTTCATTCTTACAGTGATTTTGCCACTGTTATCCAGGATGTTTAATATTGATTGCGCCATATATATATATATATATATATATATATATATATATCTAAAAGATATAAGTCCTTGTTTTAATCAGTCATGAAATGGGTTGAAAGTGACCAAAAATGGTGGATTTTAAAAATCACAGAAATTGGTTAAAAGTTACAAATTTAAGTGGCGAAAAACTGACAGAAAAAGTGGTCAAAAGGCTTCCGTGTCAATATTTGTACAATCAGTTTAAGCTGGCAAATAATTGGGCATAACAAACGGTGAATGTGGTTAAATTGGCAAAAAATAATCATGAAATATCTTGAAAAGAGGTTTAAAGTGACAATATCGGATCAACACATGCAACATTAGGTTGGAAAAGTGGTGGAAAGGAATCCGTATATCATTCGTTCATTCTCCATTACCGATTGGCCAAAGTACGTTTTTTGTACCGAAGCAAAAGAGCTTGAATTTGAAAAACAAGTTTTCCGTTTTTTCATTTTGGTTTTGCAAACAAATATCAATTAATGAGTGTTTTTTTTTTTTTCATTTTTCATGTTTTTGTTACATAATAAAAAACGGATGAACGAATGATACACGGATTGAAAGGGTTTGAATGTCTTGAAAGTGGAAGAAATGTGCAGAAAAGGCATTGAAAATTGAAGGAGAAGTGGCAGAAATAGGAATATTGTAGCAAAAATGCATTAAAATATGGCAAAACAAAGTGATTAAAAAAGGTTAGAATATGACAAGTTTGGCGTAGTTGAAGAAAAATGGTGTCCCTGGTCTACAGGACTCCACATCCCACAATGCATCAAGCTTTTCCGACATTGTCAATAAGTGTTTACATTCAAGAACAAAGCTAAATTTTGAGCAGCGATTTCAGCCTTTAACTTTGCCCTACTAGGATTGTACCTGAGGTGGGGGGAGGGGTCTCCCTCGCGTGACAGACACAGCATTCTAGAGTTAAGAACCCCCCACAGGAGGGTTAATCTCCCAGCCTGGGATAAATCCCTCCTTATGCTGAATGATGTCTGTGTGTGAAGTCTGTAGAGGGCCACACGTGTCCTGCTGACGGGGAAACTGTCACAGCGTTTGTTTGGCTTCCCTGGGGGGAAGTTGGGGCTGTGGGAGGGTAAGAGGCTGATCGTGTAATCACCTCGTTGTCAGCGCCTCGGTTGACGTCATCACTCTTGGTGTCACAGTCACTGACACTACGACAGACGTTAAACCCTCTGAGTCCAGTTACTGCTCCGTCACACAACGTCATGTTATGCTCATTCACCTCACAATGTGAAACCAATCGAATTCCAATAACTCATTTGAACTTTGAGTTGAAGAATAAGTCTTAATATAATTGTATCTTTTTATTTTTTTTAAAAAACCCCATTGTTGTTGAAAATGGTTAAGAACTTCAGAGCTAAATGTAGTAAAAGGAGTTCAGTTAGAGACATGTTTAGATGTTGGTGTCATTAAAGAGTACCTGTAATGGAAAGGTATATAAATTATGGAGAGGCGCCATTTTGGTCAGGATATGGCAGACTTTTGTTGATTCCTGTTAGCTGTTGCCTGGCAACAGTGTTCCGTTGGTCAAATTGTCTTTATTAGTCTCTCTAGGGAGAAATTTGTTGGACAGAGGAATCTGCTGCACAGACGGTTCATTTATCACAAACATTCAATCATTCACATAGCAAAAAAAAAAAAAAACAATAAAAGGAATAAATGTACATAGAATTACATTCCAGTTTCTGAACAATGGCTCAGTATAAAGCCAATGGTTGCTATAACAACTAGAGAAAAACCCCATAGAAACCATTATTTTGCATCTCTAACCAAATAACGACACTAAGTCAGAGTTATCCAGACGTTGGCTCCATAATATTGGTACGAGATACACACTGAAAACGTTTCCGTTCGGACCAAATTTGTTGATGTACAAGGACCGCTTCAAGCCAAGCTGCTATGAGATGGATCTGTGGACTAAGCTACGGGCTAAGCTAATGAGCACTAAGCCAAAGTTGCGTCTGAAACCAGACGCTGTTGCGATGCAATTTTTTCACAATGCAGCTTGTAAACGTACTTGTTTCGAGGGCATACTATGGGCGGCTGTCATGGCACTAACCACACCCCCACCAGACTGTTCCCCCTTATTTCCTTGTGGCTAAATGATGAGCTGTAAGGAGACCTTATCTGTTCCTCCCATCAATGAACAGACGTCCTTTCATGCAGTTTCCATCGCAGTTGTTAACCACCTTTTTTTTTATAGAAGAAGCTATTGGTGAGAAAGGTGATATTCAATCCTCTCATAACATACAACCTGGATGTTGCACTTTATTACTGAGGGAGCGGTTACACACTGCTGCTTTACGCTAAGAGCGACCAGAAAAACTACACTTCCCACAGTGTAAACAGACCTGTTTCACCTTTAGTTCCCACAGTGCACCATTTCTTTAAAGTGACAGGCCATGCTGATCAACTGTCCAAAATGGCGGCTCTCCATAGGTTATGCCCAAAGGTATAAAACCGTCCTTTTAATTATTATTATAATTTTTTTAAAAAGGTGCACAAACGTTTTCACTCCAGGTACTCTTTAACACACACACGCACACTTGGAGCCCGCCCTGCTAACCTGCTGCTCCTCTCCCCCCTCAGTGGTCCTGAGCCTCCAGGTCTGCTGGAGTGTGTTTTGGGGGGAAGTGTTTTTTCAGCGAGTGTTTCAGAGGTCCGTCCTCTGCGTGGACTGGTCAGTGCAGGAGCCCGGCCGGGCCAGACCGCAACCCTCTCCACGACACCAACCAATCCTGTCCCTCCTTTGACCTGCTGGGGAAACGGCCGAACTCAAGACTCCGCCCCCATGGGATGATGCATGCATCTGGCGCCTGATTGGAGGGCGTGTCTTTGCCCTCTCGTCCCTCCCCCCCTGGCGGCCATCTTTTTTCTGCCCGCGCGAGACGAGACGTTCCGGGGGGAGGAGAGGATTTACAGTTGAACTTGTGACAGTGTATGAGTATGAGTTATGACTATACTGTGTAAATTATGACTAGATGTACCAGAAACCACCAAAACCCAACCAAGCATTTATTTTCACTGTCTAATGAGGGAGAGGAGTGTGATGTTAGGAGATTTCTCACACATTTAGGGATTAAAGGGTACAAAGTGTTGCGCTCGTTACCCGTAAGTCGATGTTTTAAGATGTAGGGAGAATTGTTTTTTTCCCCCCCTAAAAATGAATAAAAGAGGGAAAAAGCATCAAGTTGGCTCAGTCGGTGAACGTGACGATGAAAGGAACTTGATATCAAAAATATGAAGCACCAAAGTGTAGAACTTTAGGCTTTTTACATGTCCACGTGTTTTTGTTGTTTGTGTGTTTGTTATCCGACTAATCGGATGTTGTGTTGTTCTGGGGGGAAATGGGGCATCTGATTTGAGGTGTTCTGTTTGTTTTTTAGCGTCCGATTGTGTTGCTGTGAGGAAAAAGTGGAGCCCACTCTTCCTCTTTTTTTTTTCTTTTTTTTTTTGCTGTTTGACTGACATTCGAGGCTCCTTTTGTTTTTATTTTATTTTTATTTTATTTTTCTTTGAAGCAGCTGAGTTTTTATAATAAAAAAAGAGGGATTTTATTATTGTGCAAAAGTTTAAAGCTAACTTGTGCGTGCTACATCACGTCCTGTTGTGTCGATATGCAGTGAAGGAGATTTAGGAACGGCGTCTGCGTCTTGCACGGTTGGTTGGTTGTTGGTTGGTTGGTTGCACGTCGTTGTCGTTGTTTTTTCGTCGCTGCCGCCTCCCTTTTTGGTCTCATGTTTCTCCTCAGTTTTCTGCTTTCTGCAAGAGCCTGGTTTGTTTATAATCACTGTGTATATACAGTGTGTGTATAGATATATGTAGAAAAGTGTAATATATGTACATGTATCTAAGAGACATTCATCCTGTGGGCCCCTTTAGTTCAGGAGCAACACTTATCCTCAGTTGTCCACCTTAAAAACAAAATAAATACTTCCTTAAAAACAATAGTAGCCCAAGCCCCATGGCCGCACGACTGTTTTAAAGATGGGGCGCAAAAACAGTTAGTTGGACCCCCCCCCCTCAAACCCTGAAAATGAAAAAGTTCCTACCTGAAGACCTTCATGATGGTGTCCTTTGAAGTCTCCATCCCATAATACTGTGAGCCGTCTTTCTCATATCATATGCAACCCACGCTTTCGTGGCTTTGTGACATATCTGCAGCTTCACCGTCTCTCCACGTATCAGCTACAAGCCCCGCCCCCTTTGCTGGCGTACCTCCGTCTCTCCTCGTTCCTGTGTTGCTGTTGGTTTTTTTTTTTTTTTTCCCGTTTCGTCGTTTGTTTTTTCGTTGTCTTTTTTCTCCTTCTTTGTCGTCGTTGCTGTTAAATTTGTCGTTTTTGGTAAAGGAAAAAAAATAAAAAAATTTGCTGATCTGCCAAGCTGAAGTTCTGCACTCTCACCCACCCACCCAACTTTGAAAATATTCTACACAAAAACGGGACGAGAACGAGTGGCGATTTAAAACCAACGATGGATGGGGGGACTAAATAAATGTTTTGTGAGGATGGTGAAGCGTCCGTGAACCGTGCCTGAGCGCGTGCGTGCGAGTGACGACCCGAGAGCAGAAGACTTAGTTATATGCATGTTTCAGTTACGCATTTCTACCATGTACCTACCTGAATACGGATGGAGGTAGTGTTAATATGATATTTGCATCTTTTGAAGTATGAATCTCCTCCATCCAGAATGTCGAATGGGTGACATGAAAAACATAGAAAAGAGAAAATCTTTAAAAAAAAAAAAAATTTGAAAAAAAAGGTTTCAGGAGCCGTAGCTTGGTATGAGGCCCTCGATGTTAACGTCCCCCCTTCCTCCCCTCCCCCCCTGCGTTGTAATGATATACTACTGGGCTGCGCTTTCTCCCCCAGCCTTCACATGGATGCTGGAGTTTTTTTGCATGATCATGATGTACAATGAAATACAACCATGAATTGACAACTATCAAAGTGTTTGTCTGAGTGTTAGTTGGTCTTCATCATAGCTTTGTTATTCTTCGAACTTGGATCTTGAAAGTATTTAATAAAAATACTATTTCAGCACTGCTTCGTCTCCACCGAGTCGATCATTTACAGACTAAACAAACTCAATAGATCTGAATGTGTTTGTTTTTCAGCCAGGGTTGGGCTCAATTACATTTTTCAATTACAATTACGTCATCAGTTATCCAAGTTTAATTACAACTCAATTATGATTACTGTGGGTGACATTTTACTATTATTTTTTGGTTGTTAGTCAATTAAATGAATCACTATTACTGACCCTGAAACAAACAAACTTGTGTTAGCTTCCTGTTAGCATCTCTTATGATAAAGGGTCACTTTGACCAATGTGTTAAATGAAAAGCAGTGAAATGCGCTAAAAATCCATGAAAATATTTGTAATATTTTGCTATATTTTAGTATCTGAACTCAATTACGATTACAACAGCAACAAATAAATTAAATTACAATTATAAATATGTCATAATTGTAGTTGATTATTAATAATAATTGACAACAACCCTGTTTTCAGCTTTGGATCCTCCATCACTGATATCGAGGTGTGAACAAAGTAAAGGAAATATTTTACCTTAAATTATGAAAAAGTTGGTGTATTTTTAGAAGAAAGAAATTCTGTAACAGCACTACATCAATAGCTTTTTGATAAAACAATAAAAATTGCTTATGCTAAATAGGAACAGGTTATCAAAAGAAACATATTGAAACAATTTTATTTTTGTCTTTGAATTTTTGAATAAATGTGTGTTTTGCGACCTAAATATTTTATTTATTCACTATAAACTGAACCAAAACATTACAATGATTTAACTCTACTCTGATGTTCTAAAGTCGCATGATCTCAATAAATGGAGCTGTTTTATATTCATACATTTTATTTGATTTAAGCACCTTTCATCACACCCACGGATACTTTACAAACCAGGAAAGTCCTTTCATTATGGACTAAAAATATGGAGGTTTTTCAATTATTTTCATGCACCTTCAACCAATGATCCAGACTGTTGCATAGTGAGGACTGAATCCAGATGTTCTGCAGTAATGAGTTAAACTCTTTGCCAACATTGGCTTATGTTCAACTTTTCATCTAAACCTCCAGATTTATGCACTTCTCCACCTAAATGTATAAGAAAGAAACGATGACGTTGGACTACTTTATTAAATAACCAGCAGCATCTGTCTCAGCTTATGCTGAATAACTGATTTCTTAGAGTATGAATAATAACTACTGCAGTTAAATGCTTGGTTTGGTTCTTTTAAAGTGAAAACTAGCCTCAGATCTGTGGTCTGATCTTATTTTAGGAACGTGCTGAGAAACGAAGGAAAAGGTTCGGTGCTGTTATTTATAAAGGTCCCACTTCTGCGATGTAGGACAGCTCCCCCTGGTTCCTCCATTCTGTGCCTGATTAATGAGGCCTCTGCACTCACGCTCATGCTTATCAAAGACACACAAAGCCTGACACTCCACAGGGACTTTTAATGACCTCAGACTTAATTGTGTCACTGAAAATTAGGAGGAAAGATGACCCAGGACCAGTTTCCTCCATCTGGTGCTTGACCTTTTAAGGTCTTCACCAAACATTCGCCAACAGACGATGGCCAGTCTTGTCTTTTATCTCTGAGTCAAACGACAAAAGTAGTTCACACGTTTCTATTGGAGTCATCGTTTCTGTTCCAGATATTAGCGTTTGTTAAACTAGCCTAAGGTTGCTAGATTAACATGTGCACCTGTAATTACTAAGGCTGACCTGATCCCATAATGAAATCTGTCTATCAGTGTTTATTTCCCTGGATTGGATCATATCGACCTACATCTAAAATCTCTGAAATAAACTCAAGCCATTCATTCCAGACTAGTTTTTGTGTTTTTATTTGATTTATTATTGAGGTTAGTATTTTTTGGGGGTCTACATATTTATTTAGAATATTCAGTGACAGTTTTATACATAACATTACACTGTCATTATTATGACATGACACCTGTCATTAGCATGAATAAGATGTGATTAAGTGTCGTTCGTTACCCTAACCCAGGGGTGTCGAACTCGGAGCAGTTTGATCTCCAGTGGGCCACAGATTTGTGATTACGACAATATTGTGTAGGGGTGTCCCGATCCGATATCAGCCTGAAAACGAATATCGGATTCAAATTTGCGAATTTCCGATCCCCCACCCACCCACCCAATTAATTTTTTATTTATTTTATTCAAGTGTAGAATACTGTAGATATTATGTTGAAAGTTAAAATGTATGTAACCAATTGATTAATAATAATTAGGTCAGTTTTTCTCATACCTACTGTTGCTGACTATTGTTCTCTGTTTGAGTGACATCACTTGATCAAACCTTTTCTAACATTCCACACTACAATATAAGTATTTTTTTAATATATATACATATATTAAAGTAAATAAAGTATGTATGATTCATGCCGATATTGGCCGATACGCAAGGCTGCAATATCAGTATCATATCGGAAATGGAAAAGTTGTATCGGTACATCGCTAGTGCCCTCGTTTGCACTTCTACGTACACATAAAATACTAAATATGTAAGAAACTGACAATATCCAAGCAATAAGTGACAGATATCAGTCCTAACACGATGTTGACTTTTCAATTTTCTAGATTTTTTTTTTCCCTATAAAATTAAGGGAAATATTATGTAATAATATTGAGTAAAATTAAAGGATTTTGTAAGAATTTTTTCCAACTTGGTAAAATATAAAAAATGACTGCAGTCGTGCTATATAAGCTACTTCATCACACTAGATCCCTCCACCTAACCCCAAAAATGCCAACATAGCTCCAAAGGTGTCATAATTTAGCGAACGACACATAATAGCCTTCATGGCACCTTATTCATGCTAATGACAGCGTAATGTATAAAACTTGAAAAGTGAAGTGTTGCCAACACATGCACGTCGACCCTTATGGTTTATCAGTACCTGTAATTACTAAGGCCGTCCTGATCCGATAAGGAAATCAATCTGATATCACAAAAAAAAAGGGTATCGGATCATATCGACCTGCATCGCAAAGCACAAGCACAAGTCCCTAATTAATTATTTCATTGTTTAATTTTTAGATATTTGAGTTACTAGACATTTCAGGCGACCCCACATGGATTCACGACTCCAAGGTTGAGAAACGCTGGTTTAATCCCTCACATCTCCGAGGGTTGCCAGATTAGAGGTCCTCTTTTTAAGCAGCACAGCGGAAACTGTTGATCCACTGGTCCAAACAGGGAGATGATTACCAGTACTCATGGAGGCTAAGCAGATTTATCTTTCAATTACTGGGACGCAGTGAAACACATTGTATTCGTGAGTCCAGAGAGAATCACAGAGGCTTAGAACGACAAAATAGAAACACATTGAAATGAGCAGGAATATTGTTTTATTATTCAACCATGACTCAGCACACTGAGGATGAGGAACAGCACTACGTCGTTCATTAGTTAATATTTACAGTCTGAAAAGAAGCAACAGGAGGTTTATTTATTTACAGCAGAGGGTGTCAAACTCATTTTAGTTCAGGGGCCAAATCCAGAGTAGTTTGATCTTAAGTGGGCCAGATTTTAGGCGGGAAACAAGCAAATTTCAACATTAATGTCTCCCGAGTTTGCACTTTAACTTATAAATGCCACATAAAGTATGTAAGGCAACAATATCTAAGCAATAAGTGACAGATATCAGTCTCTGCAGGTTTTTCTCTTAAATGTATTTGATTTTGTGACCATTTTTTTATTCAATTTGGGGGAAATTATGTGAGATCATTTCAGGAAAATGTAGTTCTTTGGTCAATTTGAGATTGCACAATATTTCATGTTTTTTTTTACTTTTTCCTGCGGGCCGAACTGGATGGTCTAAAGCAGGCGTTCAGGGGCCAAATACGGACCAGTTAGATCAGAAGTGGGCCTTGGGTTTTCGGCGGGAAAACGAAAAATGTTATTAATGTGCCCAACTTTGCACTTCCGGTTATAAATGAAACATAAAGTATGGAAGGCATCAACAATATCTTAGCAATAAGTGACAGATACTTAAATGTCCTTTGATTTACCAATTTTTATTTAAGTTGAGGAGATTTTGTGAAATAATTTGAGAAAAATTGCAGGATTTTGAAAAAATGTAGAGTTCTTTCAACAGCAATTTACAACTGAATTGTAAATTAGTCATTTACACAATGATTCATGTTTTCTGCGTAATTTTCACTTTCTCCTGGGAGCCGAATCGGACGCTCTGAAGGGCCAGATTTGGCCCCCGGGCCTTGAGTTTGACACGTGTGATTTTACAGGTTTACAGACTGCTTGTGTTCACACAGGCAGCATCAAAAAGCACAATAGGTTACAGCACGACAATAACAAGTCACAGCAAAGGTATTAAAATAAAATAAAATCAAAGCGAAATGTCGCCACCTACTGTTTACGTCCCACATCTGCAGACAACACTAACCTGTTTCTACTCCTCCATCTCTCTATTTATCTATCTATCGAACTATTTATCCAACTACAGCCAGTAGAAAAACACATATTCAGCGCCTGATGACATTTGTACAAATTTAATAACATACCTGTGGTTTTCACTTTCACATCTTTTAGCTTCTTACACGCCCCTCATTTTAGTTGTAATGAGCTGCAGAACACAGTATCATAAACCAGTGGCTCCCATCTGGTCCGTGGGAGGAAAATTGAGGGTTTTTGTCAGGTTTTTTTTAAACCCACTTGTACTGGTTTGTACTGAAGCAAGTGGAAAGATGAGGATTGGATTTCAATGTAGAATTTTACTGTTTCTCAGTGGTAGATAAACTACAGCGGTGAAAGTAATAGATTACATGTAGTACTCACGTTACTATCATTGAGTTGCTTTTACTTTTCCTTTTTTGAGTTTATTTCAAAATCAGTAATTTTCATTTGTACTTGAGCACATTTTAAAATAAGAAATTGTTTACATTTCTACACCCAACCGTTACTGAGTAAATTATGATTTTTTTTGTGATTTTTTTTTATTTTAAAAATAATTGTACATTTTGACAAACCTTTTATTTTTACAGATGCCTTTGTGGAAAATAAATTAAGTTCCAATTGTGCAAGATTTGTTTTCTTCCTTTTCAAGTTTCTACATGAGATTTTTACTGTATATAAGGGAACTGTGGCAAGATTTATTACCAAAAATAAACGTAAGGGGTGAAAGTAACTAGTAACTTTTACTTTGAGTATTATTTAATTGAGCTACTTTTTACTTGTACTTGAGCACAATTACAATCAAGTCACATAACTTCTACTTGAGTAGATAAATCAGTGCTCTTTACACCTCTGATTAACTCTTAATCTGCATTTTAACTAATACCAACAGGTATTATTTATTTCTATCCTGATCTATTTACTTTTTTTTCATGCAGTTTAAGATTCTGTCACACATTGATTTTAATTGTCGTGTTACTGAAAGGTGGTAAAAAAAAAAAAAAAGCACAGGTATTGACTGCTTTCACCTTAAAGGACAAACAGCCTGAAGAGAGAAAAGCCCTGTTTGTTAAAGACACGTCAGTCACGTCACGTCCATCGAGCCAAAAGCACAGCCCGGACCACACTTTGTCTACATTAACCATGTTAAAGGGACAGTAATAACAACACTTCAACTACAGCCTGTCCTCTTTCACACGTCACACCAAAACAAGTGAAAATCCTCAGATTTGAACATCTCGTAATCCACCGTTTGTGGTTTGATTCATACATTTTCATGCTGTGCTGATTTTTTTATTCTATTATTATTATTATTTTAAATTTACAGTCAGTGAACGATGGTTTCACTTTGATCCTCCCGCCTCCACGCGTGCTGACTCTTGTGTGAGTGATGTGTGTGTGTTATTGTCATCTCACTGATGTCATTTGTTTGCTGCTGCTGCTGTTGCTCGTGTGTGTGTTTGAGCTTCCCGTGCGTGTGCGTGGGTTCCTCGCTGCGTGTGTATCCATCGGTGGCCTCGTCGATCCAGCTCCTGAAGCGGCTCACGCGTGTGTACAGGGCGGGGGACGATGGGTCCTCGCAGCTGTTGCCCCCGGCAACCACCCCGGCGAGCACCCACCGGCCCGTCTCCTCCTGACACACCAACCCGCCTCCTGAGTTGCCCTGGCAACCGTCGCCATGGAGCCGGCCGGTGTCCGGAGGGCTGCCGGCGCACAGCGAGCCGTGGCTGGAGAAGGCGTCGCCGTAGCGCTTCTTGCATCGCCATGACGACATGAGAGGAACCCACGAGGCCAGAAGAGCATCTGAGACAGGAAGAGGAGCAGAGGTGTGACGAGAACATGCAAATCCAACAACTCAACAGAAAGGAGGGGGAAGACTGAAGGTAGCCTGACACTAAACACACACACGTTGGACCTTTTCCTCATGTTGATGAATTAAAAATGAGAATTTTTATTTTTAAACTTCATATATCAATAAATCAAAGACAATTTGCTCAACAAAAAAAGATGCACAAGGTCAAAATTGCTGCTGAAAAGTTTGTTTTCATCTCCACCGTAAAAACTCTCTAATTGACTTTGTGCATTGCATTTTGGGATGTGGAGTCCCGTAGATAAATGCACAGAGATATTTTTCCTTACTTTGATTTCTTGTGTTTCTTCTCCAGACAAAAAGTTCTAAACACTTTCTAACAAAGTCCTTGTTCATGATATAAATAAATGGATAGATAGGGCATTGATTATGCTCCATTTGTCAAAGCATACATTGTAAAAGGATGCCCAGCTTTTATTGAAATATTGCACTTTATGTTTTACTTGCAATTACAAGGAATGGCCACTTGATGGCACTATAAGAAAAGCCAGCACTAAATGTTGAAACTGTGATAGATTTAAACACAAAAGAAAAACAAGATGAAGATTGCATCTAACCCAAGTCGTTCAGGTTTTCAACAATAAATTATGTCAATAGCAAATAAACGATTAATAAAATGTTTTTTTAATCTCCCTGCTTCAACAGCATTACAAAGTAATTGTAATTGAATAATGTAATTGAACCCAACTCCGATTCATGCACTGATGTGGAGAATCAAACTAACCTGGTCCAGACTGGGCGGCAGTAACCATGACAACACAGGAGGAAAGAGGGTTCCCGCCGTACGGCGTCTCAGCAGCAGGAAGACACGCAGAGTTAGTGTCTGGGTCAAAGGTCAGGCAGTGACCCTTAGTGCTGGGCAGCTTCAACAGGGCCAGATCGTGTCCTCCGCTTTGACCTTTGAACTTCCTGTGAACTACCACTTGCTCCGGGGTCAGCGTCTGCTCAGACGCTCCGACACGCACCTCCAACATGGACGGGTCGTTGCCCAACCTGAGAAGGGGGGAGGGGGGCAGATTCAGGTGGAGTGAAGGAGTTCACCAACACCTCTGAGTCAGACTTACCTCCTGATGCAGAATGCCGAGGTCAGCACCCAGCACGGGCTGATCAGAGTCCCACTGCAGAGAAGATCCACCTGTGGGTGCTGAGACTTTAACCACACGGACACCTGCCATGGCCACGAGGTCCTGGGACAGAGGAAAGAAACGTGATTAATGGAGGTTTTACACTTACTGTCGTTATAAATTCACTTGAAAGTTTTGATCATTTTAGCATTGTGTGCCCCCCCCCCCCCCAGTGGTCAAAAGTTTTATTACAGTTTTCCCAAATTCAATCGAAAAAATATAATTAATATAAGGTTCGTGTACTGCATTGATTCTAACATATTATTATTAGTTTCATGTCACAGATGTTAGTTCTATCTCAGGTGTGTTAGTATAAGTTTTCAGTGAAGTGATCCTAAACCTTTGAGAATTTAGGTTGGTTTTTCTTCTGTTGCGCAATTCTTCACCACAATGTAAATGGTGAAGCAACACTGCACCCAGCAGTTCATGTTTGGTACTGCAGCGAAAATGAAGCAGAACTCGACCGCCGGCCTGATTTGATCATGAATTTACAACATTAAACGACGTGAGGCTGACATGCTTTTAATCATTTTATACTCTAGTGATCTCCATATTGTTTAAATATTGGACATTTTGTTGCAACCCTTTAAGGTTGAATGTCCATTTCTACAATAAATCCATTGCGTAGGCCTCATAGATCAATAAATCAAAGATCATTTGATTGGAAAAAAGTAAAAGGTTTAATTGTCAGTCTGTTGCACAATGCATTGTGGATATCAGAATGAACTAAAAACACTTCTATTCGTCCGTCTCCGTGACTTCACATCCCACAATGCAATGTGCCAAACCTTTTCGACAATGTCAATAAAGAGTAAGACTGAAGCGACTCCCACCTCAGCATCTTTTCCTCTCCTTGGCTCGTCTTCCTTCCCTCTTCCTCCACCAGCTTCCTCAGTCCACAGCTCAGCTCTTGGGTCTTGGTCTGCACCCTCGAGTTCCTCGGCGCGACGTCACATCGCACGCCTGCGTCTGCCCGCCGCCGGCAGCCCTGGACGCTCTGACCCAGAGAGGGACACTCGCCCAGAAACTCCTCCTTCCCCGTGCACCTCACCTGGTCCAGGTGTATCGGTCCTTTCCCCTGACCGAAGCCTGCAGCTGCCACCGCTCCACCGCTGGAAAACAAATCCCATCATATTTGTGTGCTTTGACGCAAGCTATTAGTCATAGAGCTGTCACTTTAACACGTTATCTGCGAATAATCAATTACAGAAAAAAATAACGCACAAAAGAAAAAATACTTTTTGTGACAAATGATCAATTATGGGCCACAAAATAGTATCGTATAGCAATTTTTAGGTGAGATCAAAAAAGAGATTAATTAATTACAGAACATAATTAATTAATCGCTTAATTTTTTTAATCTCTTGACAGCACCAATTAGTCATATGACGCGTATTTACCTGTGTCCGAGTTGTCTACACACAACCGCAGCGTTCAGGTCATTCCAGCCGGAGTCACAGATGCTTCCCCAGTCGCCATGGAGATACACCTCCACCCGACCCTCCTTCCTGCTGCTGCCGCCTCCCATCAGACGCAGCAGGGGACCTGACGGCAAAGAGTAACACTCATTCATATTCATGTCTGTACATCTGCAAAGTGGGATTTGTGTTCCAGAGCAAGGCACCAGTCCTCTGACGCTGGTAAATGTCAACCGTTTATTCTGATGCCTTTCTTTCCTTCTAATCAATGCCGAGTAGGGACCGCAGGAGAAACAAATCACTGAAAGATGTCTGCCGTCAACATGTGACATTTAGGGACACAAATCAGATACACTGATAGAGGAAATGAGACACAATCATTCGGTAATATTAAGGTGGCGGCCTGCGGGCCACATGTGGCCCAGCTTTCACCTCGGGATGACCTCTTTGAACGCAGCAGTGAGACACAAGATTCCTCGTGCTGGTAAAGTGAGTAAAAACCAGTGTTGTTCTGATACCCCTTTTTTTTATATACCGATACCCAACATTAGCAAAAACTCATCCTTCTTAAGCTCTAAAATGTAAGATTAAAGTAGAAACCTGCCAGTTCACCTTACAAATTTAGATATTAATTTTACCAAATTAAATCTAGGATTAAACTATCTGAGTGTGTATAACTGATTTTGCTACATTTAAAGAGTAACTAAACCCCTCAACTGCACTTTCCTGCAGAAAACATTGATTCAGTTTTGGCGTATGATGCACACAGAGGATAGACATGAGTCCAACCCCCTGGACTAGGAGAAATGACGACTGATCTGGCTGTAACCATTGCTGTGTACCTGTGGACGGAGATATGACCGGCACTTCGTTGGCCTCCTGGCTGGCTCGCCGTCTGCAGCGCACGCCCACGTCCTCGCTGTGGGAGCAATCAGTCCGTCCCCAGATCCCACGCTGACAGTCCAGCAGGGACGTTTCCGATCCCTCGCAGTGGACGTCGTCCAGCAGGATGAGACCGACTCCCTCACCGAAAGTACCGTCTGGTACGACCTCAGCGTGACCCCTGAAGGTGGAGAACAACTCATCAATGACCTGAATATTTACACCATTAAATGTGATTTCTGAAATGATTCTTTTCACCTCAGTCCAACACCAGCAAACAGAACACACACATATATTTAATAACCTTTAAGAGAGCAGAAAATTATAATCTTCATATTTGTATTTGTATTATACCAGTAGCCATCATCTATATTGGTAAATTAGACCTTCATTTATGCAAGCAGTCAAATATCAAAACAAAAAAGACTTGTTTTCAGTAGAAACTGTGACAAGTACACGTTACTGCAGTTACATTGGGAACCAGTAGAGGGCACTGATTGATTTTCAGAAAATGTAAAAATTAATTAATAGATAATAAGTGCAATGAGAAGACTGTTCCTTGTGGTCAAACAAACTGGGTTCTAAATTTTGTGTATTTATAAGGATTTAATTATTGAAATAAAAAGTTAGGGGAGCTTTATGTACTGTGAATATGTTTTTACATTGTTTGGTAATATTTAAGTTTCACTCCACTGTTTTATCTGTATTTTATCTTATCTAATAAAAGCTTAAAAGGCATAAATTACGCTCATTTCACCTAATATCGTATCATTTATAACTTCTCTGAACCACATGAGGACATTGCTGACATTGCCGTGTTAGATCAGGTGTTGATACCTGTATCCCAGCTCTCTGCAGACGACCTCTGCGTGCTGCTGAGTCCAGTGGTCGTCACACACGGTCCCCCAGTCGCCGTTATGAAACACCTCCACCCGACCTTCCCACGGAGTGTCTCCTCCCACCAGACGCACCACGCCATCTGATGAGTTTCACAAGCGACGAGCATATCGAACTGTGAGTTCCTCCACAGATGCTTCATTCATCATTAATATTAACATTTATCAAACATTAATGTGAGTGTAGTCACGTATATTCATGTGTTTCTTTATTGCTTATAACAAACCGGGAGTTGCTGCATCACAGTCATGATTTATTGACGTTGAGGAGCTATTAATAGTAGCTCTAATGTACCGTGTGTGAAAGTGTGAGTGTGTGCGTGTGCGAGTGTGTGTGTGTGTGTGTGTGTACCTGTATAAGGGCTGCAGGAGACTCCGGCGTCCTCCATGTGGTCACAGTTGTGCTGCTCCCAGTCTCCATGAGGACACTGGTCGAGGAACAACTCGTTTCCCGAGCACTTGACGGCGTCCAGCAGGATCGGACCAGAACCCTGACCAAAGTGAGCCCACGACCAGGCTTTGGCCACACCCCTTTACACAAACACAAAATCACAAATCACTCTTTATACACTATCTTTTTATAATGATAAGTATGACACACATGAACTACTTGATGGTCCACAACAGAGATGTACGACATCTAATAATGTGTTTGTTTGATCAAAGGGTCCCATTATCAACATTCATGTCAGCATTTAGAATGATGACCAATCAGAGCATTAACACAGGAAAGTTTTTCATTGTCATTTTGTTTGTTTTTCTGTCATTCTGTGTATGTTTGTTGTTGTCTCGCTTGTTATCATTGTATTTTGTGCATTTCTGTTGTCCTTCTGTGAATTTTTCCTGTAAAATGTATGATTTTTGGAGTCATATTGTGTATTTCTGTTGTTGCTTTGCTTGTTTGTTAGTGCTGTGTGTTTGCAGAGTCATTTTTTTGTGTTTTTTTCTTATCTTTTGTTGTAAATTTCTGTAATTTAGTGGGGGGTTTTTTAGTAATTTTGTGTATTTTTGTTGTCTGTTGTGGTATTTGGAGTACTTTCTGTGTTTTTCTTGTCTTTTACTGTTTTTTTCTGCAATGTTGTAATTATTTGTATTTTCTAATCTTTTCTTGCTTTTGTTTTGTGTATTTTTCTGTCAGTTTGTATGTTTACTTTGGAGACTGCATAAAATTAGGCCGAGGGCCGCATGTGAACCCTGGGCCACCAGTTGCCTATGTCTGTCTATAATAATATATGTGTACAGTATTTATACAATGATGAATATTATATATTAGTATCATTAAATAGATACCTATGTTTTAATTAGCTCTAAACAATATCTTTGTTGTTTAATGCTCGCCTGTTTTTTGGTGCTCTACAAAATCACAAGTTGTTTAAGTCCTGTGCAAATTATCATAGCATATAATCATCATCATCATCATGGGAATGCCTGTTTTTCCTCATATTTGTGGACGTTTTGGTGGGTCAGATAATCACTGACTCTACAGAAGTGAAATTAAATCTGTCAGTGACTGAGTGCACCAGCAGGAGAAGCTGTGCATTATCCATATGCACATGATCTATTATTAACAAACACGAGCAGTGGCAGCGAGGAGCTCCGTCTGTGCATCTGGAGATAAAACACAACCTTTTGTGCAGAGACTTCTAGAAGGGCAGGTACTCTGAATCGAGTTGTTGTTCTATTCGAATGATCAGGAAAATTATTTAATGACCGCAGAAAAAAAGCGATTAGGCACATGATGAGGTATGCACACCTAATTACAAGCATAGTGTTGGATTATATCGGCTTACATTAAAAATAACCAATATAATACTGCATTTATTGTTTTGTTTTTTCAGGTTATTTTTCAAGGTCTTCTAATTTTAATTTTTCTTAAATTATGTATTTTATTCAATTGAGGAATACGGATATCGTAATGCATAAATATTAGGAATTTGCAATGATTTTTCAGGAAATTTGATCTCCTGACATGTTTCGACTGCCAACTGTCAGTCTTCCTCAGAAGTCAGTTGGCAGTAGAAACATGTCAGGAGATCAAATTTAATGGAAAAAAGTTATTATTATTGTTATTATTAATATATATTATTATATCATTTAAAAAGACAAAATGAACTTGCTGGAATTAATGTAAAATCTGTATCATGTCAGAATTAAAATAATTGTATTGCATTGGGACACCTCTAAGGGACGTGCTGAAATTTGCATTTTTTAATCAATTTCTATTTATTCATATATTTGTTTAGAATGTGTATTTAGCATGCAAATCCTTAAACACAGCATTTTTAACACTTGTTTGATTTATCACTGCTAACAAAATAAAAATCAAGGGACGGTTAAGGGAATCGTGCAGTTTTGATTTAAATTTGTGATGGTCAGCATCAGTGGAGACAGGATGGAGAATTTAAACGCTAAGAAAAAGACACATTAATAGAGTAGCTTGACAAATGTCTGAGAGGACAAAGGTGAATATTTTATGCATCTTTTTTTCTGAATAATGAAACATCTGAGTGGGACTGTTAATTTGTTTAATGACGTACCCGAAGCCAAGCTGTCTGCAGACCACCTCTGCGTCTCTGTCGTCCCACCCATCGTCGCAGACGGAGCCCCACCTTCCTGCGTGAAACACCTCCACCCGTCCTTCAAAGTCCTCCTCACCACCGACCAATCGCAGAGGAGGACCGCTGCCTGAGGGGGGAAGGGGGGGGGAGCAGATAGCCATGTGAGTTTTCATGCAGTGTCATCACGACTCAGCACTCACTGGAGGATTAATATGTACTGTCTGTAGAGCATTGAGCTCTGGTTGTTGCCATGACGCTCTGGAAGAAATCAGTGTTGGGGTCAATTAACTTTTTCAATTACAAATACGTCTTCAATTATCCATGTTCAATTATAAATAAATTATTGTTACAGTTATCATAATTTTTTCCAATTCCAATTAAAATTTAAATTATTATTTTCCACTGACTGTACGTTCTTAATTACTAAAGTTCAAATTCAATTAATTACAATTGTTTCCCTGTAGGTTTCCTTATTCATAAAAATATTGATATTAATGTCTTTGGCGTGGGTGTCTGAGCCTTTTTTCTGTCAGTATACCCCTAGATTTATATATATTAAAAAAAAAGATAAAATGATAGTCAAGAGAACTAACTAAGTAGTGAAAAAGTTTGATATCAAACATATTTTAATAAATGTAAGCCATAGAATTTGCGTTTAAATAAATTGTAGTTTTTATAGAATTCCTATGCCAATTACAAATACAAAGTAAATTATCTGAACTCATGCTTACAATTCAATTATGATTATAACAACAACAGATGTTTTCAATTAGAATTACAATTACGCCATAATTGTAATTCATTATCAATTACGCTATTACAATTATTTTTCACCTCAACTCTGCAGGAAATCACACTGACCTTCAGGTGGGGCACAGACCACTGCCGCCTCGTTGCCATGACTACAATCGCCGGTGACAAACCTCCTGCTGCGACAATGACTCAGCGTTTTCTCGTCGCCCTGACAACTGAGGCGTTCGTAGTGGAAGAGGCCGGAGCCCGAACCGAACTCTGGCCGCTGCGACGCCGCGCCGATGTCACTAGATGGAGGTGTAAAGAGTACTGATGTATCTACTCAAGTAGAAGTACTGTTACTTTATTTGGCTATATAGAAAATTACAATATCACCTATATCGATATACATATTTTTTTTTTTAGGAGTCGCTGCTTTTGCTACTTCTCAGAACAGCATAAAAAGCACAGTTGAATGATTACCTAACCCAAACCCTCCCCTAAACAAACCACACTACAGAACTCACTCACACGTGCTGTCCCTTATAGGAGAAAAAGACTCAAGTGGAACCTATTGTGCAACTGTTTGTTAATACATTAGTTTGTTTGGCATATTGATCAGCAAATTTATCCCGGAATTGTCTTTCTGGTCAAACTTAATTTGAATTAAAATCATCAAGATTCCTATCGTTATCTTCATTTTGAGAAAAATAATCGAAATATGAGTTTTGGTCCATATCGCCCAGCCCTAATTGGATTTATTTTCCACAATGGCATCTTTATAAAAAAGAAGGTTTGTCAATTAATGAAATTCAAAATAAAAAAAATTCTCAGGCTCCAAGTATTGCTAAATTTATGAACTCTGAAACAGAAAATAACCAGCATTCAATGCTGTTTTGGCGCCGTGCATTACATTTAATCTGATTGGTCGGCTATGATGTGATGCATTTGATTGTTGTCTGGTCATTTCATAATGTCCGTTGATCCTTTTAACATAAAAAATAATAATTAACTCAGTAATGGGTGGATGTAGAAGAAATCATAAATCACTGTACTTTTAAAACTTAAAAAACTACTTAAGTAAAATTACTGATTTAATAGAAATATACTCAAAAAAAAGTACACGTACCCATAAAAGCAACTCAAATACTGTACGGTAACGTGTATACTTGTTATCTGTTACTAAAAATAAATAGAGGGTTGTCTTGGCAACCTGACACTCATCAAACATAGTCGGTACCTCAAACCCAGCTGTCTGCAGATCACGCTGGCGTCTCTGTCCGTCCAGTGCGAGTTGCACACCGCGCCCCACTGTCCGTTCAGGTACACTTCCACACGCCCGCTGCCGGAAATCGCACTACCAACCAGACGGGCCGCACCTGGACGAAAAAATCAAACAGAATTAACCTTAAACAAAGTTATAATATCATGGATGCAATTTCATGTAGAATCTAACAAAGTGCAGAGTAAAAAAGAACTATTAAAGTTACAAACTAAATAACTGGAAAGCAAAATGTGAAATCATTTGAAAATGAAATATGTTAAATAAAATTAGCTATGTAATTTAATTAATTAAATATGCTTATTTTCTGACTAAAAAAATATTTTTGCATTTTTTATTCTTCTTGGTTTCGAAAAGGGACTTTTGCAATGTCTTTATATATATTACGTATCTGTTTAATTCAATCAAAGCATATCCCTGAATCTAATTTACTCTGAAACAGAATAAAGTTTTATTGTTTAATATTGTAATTTTTAATAAAGAGCGGCTGGCAAAGGCTTTCATATAAAACAAATGGTCATCGTTAGAAACGCATCAGTTAAAATGAGTTTGATATTATATCAATTACTGTGAAATAAGTCTGTATAAATAGTTAATGAGGTTGATCTATTATTCACACACGTCCTGTACCTGCTGCTCCACTCTGCATTCTTTCTGCTTTATTCTCTGATCTCAACCTTCATTGTGTTATAGCCAATAACATTTTTTAATCAGGGTATATTAGAAAGTAAAATGTGGGCGGAGCTTCAGAGGTTTAGAACCCCGTGTCTGTGTGAAAGCACCGGGCGGCTTTATGAGTGATAGTGTTGCATATCTCCAATGTCATTCTGTGTGTTGACATTGAATATATACAAAATGGCAACAAAAATACACACAAAATATTACAAAACCACAAATTGGTAGAACTGAATCTGTAAATAATACTACAAAAGTGCAAAAATGACAAAAAAATATACACAAGATGACAACAAAAACACGCACACAAAAAACAAAACACAAAACCTACTCTGGAAACACAAAATTACAAAGAAAAACACACAAGATTTGAAGAAAAATACACAAACATTATTACAAAAATACAAGATTACAACAAAAATACACAAACATTATTACAAAAACACAAAATGGCAACAAAAATGAACAAAGATTAATACAGAAATGCAAAATGGTAACAAAAAATGCAAATGTTACTACAAAAATGCAAAATGACAACAATACACAAGATGACAACAGAAACACAAAACCTACTCCAGAAACACAAAATGACAACAAAAATGCGCAAAATGTCAACGAAAATTCACAATTATTACAAAATTACAACAAAAATACACAAAACTTACTCCAAAACCACATAATGACAACATTATGTGTTTCTTGTTTAAATGCTGACATGAATGTTAATATTGTTGCTTTCAGATTAGGTAAAAATCATGTTTTTGTGATAAAAGATGCCCTACTCTGCTGCACACTGTCAGATGTGATCAAAGTGTTCAAAGCGTAAATAACTGCTATGAAGTCTTATCGGATCATTTCTTGAAACGCTTTAGATGGATCAAACCACTTTTACATCCATTTTTCAACCCGTTTGCTCCTTTTGAAGGTCACGGGATTCTGCTGGTGCCTGACCTATAGCAAAAAAAACCAAAAGATAAAAAAGTGACGGTGTTGTGGTCATTGTTAAAAACGTACCCTGGTGGCAGTCGCAGTACGCCCAGCCAATGGCTCCAGAGCTTTGCCTGAAGAAACACCATGGGTTGGACTCGCGGTCCGGATTCCTGCAGTAACTGTGCTCTCCCAGTCCACGACCCGGGTACTGCATGACATAGTCGGGAAACTCGGTCCACTTCAGACAAGGGGCGCCGGAGTCGGTCTGTGACACGGTGCCGTTGTAGTATCCCAGTTCAGTGAATCCCTCGGAGCAAGACAGTGGCACTGGAGAAGAATCAGAATCAGAAATACTTTATTGATCCCAGGGGGAAATGACTTATGTCACAGAAGAAGGAGAAATATCACAAATGAATAAAACACTAAACCAGGGGTCACCAACCTTTCTGAAACTGTGAGTTACTTCATATGTACTGTATGAAGGACTACCAGTTCAAAAATCACTTCTTAAATACAAAATGTTCACGGTTTCACTTTAATTAGAGGGCAAGAAAATAAGGAAGGCTAAAAGTAACTCATTTATTCTATTAATTTAACAGGGACATTGTACAACAAATGTGTTGCACAGACCAAAGATAGCTACAAGCTAATGTTTATCCTAATTTATGGAATTGTTTCATTTCCGTTACATTTTACAAAAAATCCACCTTACGTCTTTACAAATATATATGTAATATATATATATATATATATACACATGTATATATATGTAATATATATATATACATATATATACATGTATATATATGTAATATATATATATATACATATATATACATGTATATATATATGTAATATATATATATACATATATATACATGTATATATATATGTAATATATATATATATACATGTATATATATATGTAATATATATATATACATATATATACATGTATATATATGTAATATATATATATACATATATATACATGTATATATATATGTAATATATATATATACATACATGTATATATATATGTAATATATATATATACATACATGTATATATATATGTAATATATATATATACATACATGTATATATATATGTAATATATATATATATATACCATACACCAGATCTGCAACACTTAAAAACATTGGTCACAATGTTTCAGTGAAAATGAACAAGTACTAACTACATCTCTCATTTGCATTTATTTATCTTTGTGAGTTTGAATCCTTGAAAGTAAATCAGATTTTAGATGCAGCTCATTGGTGAGGGCACCTCACATGACCCCTGCACTAAACAAAGAAAGAAAGAAAAAAGAAAACAGTTAATAAAATAAGGATTAAATACAAGTGCACACATTACAGTCGAAAAAATAAAACAAGATAAATCAATAAAAATACAAATGTACAAATATGATACAGATATATACAAGAATCAAAAAGCTGTCAGGAAGTGAAATGAAGATGAGACAATAAAGATATTTGGGCTGATGATGATGATGATGAGGATTTGGGTCGAGGAGGACGGTGGAGTGAGTTGGAAAGGTTTGGGAGCACAGGGCAGAACGTAGCAAGGTGATTGTCCTTGAAAACATCCCATTATCCCCATGTTCCCATTAAATCCGCTGCAGAAGAGTCTCATCCACCGTCCAGCAGAATCACACCCACTGGTCCTTCTTTTTGAGCCGATGAAATTCCCATGACCGTAAAGCAGCCTATAGTGATTCAGTAATTTCCTCTGAGACGGAAAAGATGTGTGAAGCTCAGACTGACTGAGAGGGAAGCGAAACCAGGCCATGAAATGTAGAGCAGATTTTGTTCTGTAGCTCATAATAATATTCCTACTGAGCAAGCAGACGAGTGCGGAAAAATAGCTCCACGCCAACAATTTAAATCTGTAGCATCATACATGATTGTACCTAGGGCTGGGCGATTCGGAGCAAAATTCATGTTGTTTCACAAAATGGAGATAAATGATACAAATCTCAATATTTTTAGCTCAGTAAAAAAAGACAATTCTACTTTTGGCCTTTTTTTCCTGTAAAGGACAGCATGTGTGAGTGAGTTCTGTAGTGAGGCCTGTTTAGTGGTAGATCTAGGTTAGGAAACACACAGAAATCCATCTACCTGTGCTTTTCATGCTGTTCTGAGATGTAGTGAAAACAGCGACAGCTAAAGCGAGTATTTTAATACAAAATAAAAATATATCGATGTAGGCGATATTGTGAGTTTCCATATCGCTGAAATAGAAAACTCGATATATCTTGAATCTCGATACATTGCCCAGGCCTATTTGTACTCACAAGCTTCCTTTTAGCAAATGTATTACACTTAGTTATTTATCATATTTATTATTAAACTAGTTTGTTCAACTTTACTATTTCTATGAAACAAAACATGACATAGAGGCCTGAGAACCTTCTGACCAGTGAAAAAATGCACAAAACATATTGAATTTATGGGAAACATTTCCATTTATGACCTTTTTTTTAATAGGGTTGGGTCCATTGTATGTGCACACCAACTTTTAAAACAACTCACAAATAAAACAATAAAGAAATGTTTCAATGAATAAATCCTTGGGTGTAGATGGTTTTAAAATTCCTTTGTCACTGAGCTAATTGTTTTTAAGAGCAAATTAACACAAACTGCTCATTTTTAGGAGTTTTTTTCGACAAATACTACATTTATTGTTATATATGAGGAGAATCCATGAACCTTTCAGGGTTTTATCTCGTGCTCAATGATTACAATAGATCTTACACCTTTAAATTTTCAGCTTTACTATGTATAATTACTATAGTTTTGGATTCCCCTCAAATTTTACATTCCTGATTAATCCATACGAGCAGCTAATGTATTGTAACGACAAATACCAGCGAGGTAAGCTCAATAAAAAGCCTAAATCAGAGAAAAACAAACTTAACGGCCGTGTCTGTATATCTTGTGTCCAAACTTTGTTCCGCGCTAAAGCCTTGAGGTTGTATCCTTAAATATTCCCCCTTACAGCCATGAATGCCAATAAGATGAAGGCTTGAGGTGCAACAGTCCCTTATCTCTTCAACACACTCAGCTGGGGAGCTCTCAGACATTTACCTATGCTGTGCAAACGCTTTACACACTGATGCACACAATACACAAGTCAACATGACTCCCATAAACTCACACACCAAGAGAAAGCTGAAGGTAGAGCGAGAAAAATATACACAAGAGACGAGAACTTTTATCACAGCGGGGACCACAAAAAATGTGATACATTATCAATATTTATGTTAGAATTTACAATAATGACCAATCTGTTCAAGTTTTTTTTTTTTTTTTGTACATTTTTGTTGTCTTTCCCGCAATCATTTTGTGTAAATATTTTGTCGTCTTGTGTGCTTTAGGCATCATTTTGTCTATATCTGTTGCTGTTTTTTGTTTCTGGAGTTAGCTAATGTTTGTTAGCTTTTGTGTGTTTATCTGTAATTTTGTGTATTTTTATGTCGTTTTGTGTGTCTTCGGGGTAATTCTTAGTATTTTCCTTAGGTTTTTAAAATAATTTTGTCCATATGTGTTGCCGTTTTGTGTGTTTTTTAAAATTAGTTTGTGTATTTTAGTTGATTTGTGTGTGTGTGTATATATATATATATATTTTATTCTGTATTCTAGTTTGTGTAATTTTTGTTAGCTTTTGTGTGTTTATCTGTAATTTTGTGCATTTTTATGTCGTTTTGTGTGTCTTTAGGGTAATTCTGCATATTTTCCTGAGGTTTTTTAATTCATTTTGTCTATATTTGTTGCCGTTTACAGACTTTGGCGTCAATTTGTGGGTTTTTTTAATTTTGTTTTTTTTTTTTTTGCTTTTTTGAGTATTCTTGACATCAATTTGTGCATTTTTAACGTTTTTGCTTCCTTTCTTTATTTTTTTATGTCATTTTGAGTGTTTTTGGTGTCATTCTATGTATTTTTCTTGACGTTTTGTGTGTCTATGGAGTCGTTTTGTGCATTTATGTTGTTTTGTTTATTTTTCTGTCATTACTTTACAGTGGGCCCTATTGAGGCAGAGGCGTTACTTAAATGGGATCTGTCCCTTTAAGAAAAACTATGGGAGGAAACTGAAAGTGAATTATTCTGGTAACTTGAGGGGAACAACCTAACACTATCAGTTCCTGGAATTGGAACAAAACTAACTCCTGTAAGTAGCCTCTCCAGATACATTTATATAAAAAAAACCTTTAAAATGTGTCATTTTAAGCTGCATTTCTCTCCAGATCTTTGCAAATCTTGTCTTTATGTAACGTAATGCTGCTTGTTACTCATCTACAAACACATGCTGATGAAGTTTTCTTTAACATACGTTTGACTTTCAGAAAATCTAATTATCTGTTGCTATCTCTGAAAAATTACCTCCAGAAAACACTGTTGAATACACTAATGTATCAATATTCTGAAGGTTAATTTTCACCGAGCTGTCGTCGACACGACCCGGAAGTCACGTGAGCCACCCTGGGAACCACATTTTGCCACAGTCATTAAATCGCGACCCATTTTCATTTTTAGAATTCAACCAACCAAATTTAGTTTTTCAAAAATAGCTTTTGAAAACACACAATCTTTTTAAAAAAAATAAAATATATATGTATATGTGTATATATGTGTATATATATGTATATGTGTATATATAATATATATATATATATATATATATATATGTGTATATATGTATATGTGTATATATGTATATGTGTATGTATATGTATATGTGTATATGTGTATGTATATGTGTATATGTATATGTGTATGTGTATGTATATGTATATGTATATATGTATATGTATATGTATATGTATATATGTATATATATATGTATATGTATGTGTATATGTATGTATATGTATATGTATATATATATACATACAGTATATATATGGATATATATGTATATGTATATATATACACGCATATGTTCCTTTTCAACATGCATTTCCCAGTCAAAACAAAAGTTTCTTTCACAAAGTAGACAAGTCCAACATGAGATACCTTAAGTATTTATTTATTTTTGACCAGCTATCCCCGACCCACCCAGTACAGGTCTTCGACGCACTTTTGGGTCCCAACCCACCAGTTGAGAATTACTGTGTTAAAGTATCAAACTAACTCGACTCTAAACATGTTAACTTGTGTTTGTGTGCGTTTAGAAATGGCGTCCGGCAGTCTGTTCGCCGAGGATCAGTTTCTGTGTCCCATCTGTTTGGACGTTTTCAATCAACCAGTTTCGACTCCATGTGGGCATAACTTCTGCATGCCGTGCCTAACAACTTACTGGGACGACGCCCCGACCTTCCAGTGTCCCATCTGTAAGGAGCCTTTTCAAAAGAGACCCCATCTCAAGGTTAACACTTTCATTTCCGAGCTGGCGCTGCAGTTCATGTCTCTGCAGGTGACGGACGCTCACATCCTGAGCACCAATCAACAGCCGGGCGGCGCTGGCGTTACTGTGCTGTGTGATATTTGCACCGATTCACAAAAAGAAGCTGTCAGATCATGTTTGGAGTGTCTGACTTCATACTGTGACGTTCATCTGGAGCCTCATCACCGAGCGGCTGGACTGAAAACGCACACACTTACTGTGCCAGTGACGAGCCTGGAAGACAAAACCTGCAAAGAACACAAACGCCTGCTGGTGTTTTTCTGCAGAGATGACGGCGTTGTGCTGTGTGAGGTCTGTGCTAGTTCTCTCCACAGGCAGCATAACATTGCAACTGTCCTGCGGGCATACGATGAGATGCAGGATCAGGTAGAAGTGACTGATAGGAAAGTTCAGCAGATGATCTTGAAAAGGCTGCAGGGAGTAGAAGCGCTTAAAGAATCGGTGAAACAAAGCAAAACAGAGGGTGAACAGTTGATGACAAACACCACGCAGGAGTTAGCAAAAATAGTGCTTGAAATCCAGAGGAACCAGATGGAACTCATCAGGGTAATGGAGGAAAAGCAAAAAGAGGCAGAGGAGCAAGCGGGCGGCCTCATCAGGGACATGGAGCGAGAAACCAGCAAACTGTGTCAGACTGCAGTGAAGCTGAATGAGCTGAAACAGACCAAAGACCGGCTCAGTTTCCTCCAGAAATACCAAAACCTCTCCCTGCTGCCAAACACCAAGGGCCTGTCTGCGGTCCACTCTAACAGACACATGGAGCTGCAGCACATGCACAATTCCATTAGCCAATCACTGCGTCAAATTCAAGTATCAGTAAACAACATAAACACAGAAATAGGAAAAATCTCCAACAACGCCCAGTCATCAAACAGCAGCACACTGAGACTCGTGCAGCAGTACGAAGTGGACGTGGTGCTTGATCCCGACACCGCTCACCCCCTGCTGGTTCTGTCTAATGATGGGAAACAGGTGAGGTTCAACGCAGGTCAGAGGCTCAACCAGAACCTTAGCGGTAACATGTTCACGCATCACTTGGCAGTGCTGGGACGAAGAGGCTTCATCTCACAGAAGTTCTACTTTGAGGTTTACGTGGGCAGAAAGACAGAGTGGTGTCTGGGCGTGGCCACGGCGTCCATCCAGAGGAGAGGAGTTCTCGCCAGGAGTCCTCGCTCTGGACTTTGGGCCATCTGGTTCCTGGAGGATCGGTTTGAAAACTACAGTTGTCCCAACGTGCCCGTGCACCTCGGCAAAGTAGAGAGGGTTGGAGTGTTTGTGGATTATGATGCAGGTCAAATAGACTTCTTTGACGTGACGGCGGATGTCACCATTTGCTCTTTTCCTGATTGTTGCTTTGAAGAAGAACTTTACCCATACTTTAATCCCTGTGACAACGAATATGGTTCAAACTTGACTCCCATGAGGATTGTTCCTGTTGGTCATATGGAGTGATAGAAGACTCAGACACTATAGTTAGAATCAGTGGTGCAACGAGGCTGTTTCATGGGTATTATTTAATTAGCCCCAAATATAATTTGAAAAAAATCAACTTTCTGACAGTCTTTGAACGCCCCTCGTTTATCACACAACAACAGAGCGACAAAATCTCTGTATTTACCGCCATCTATGATGCCAACAACATTAGGATGACCATATGTCCGAATTTAGTCGAGTATATTTGATAAATTATTCTATTTGTCTGGGTTTCCCAGGCTCCTGAATGCATCACGGGGAACATGTTAGTATAAAACACCATAACTCTGCTAATATTTACTTTATCTGAGAAACTCCACCACTTTCTGAAAGCTAAGGAGTTGCTCTTTACAGCCAGTATAATGTTATTTTTAAGGACAATAACTTATTTATATACTATAGTGTATTTTACCATTACAAGGTAAATTCCAGTAAACGTTGAGAATTTTTTTAAGTTTCCTGAAAAAAAAAAACCTCAACTTATTATACTATTCAAAAAGATCTCGCTGGAACTAAAGTCTTACCAGAAAGACAATTCTGGGTTAAATTTGCTGATGAAAAATGCCACATGGGCACGATTATTAACAAAAAGCTGCACAACATGTGCCACTTTTGATTTTTTCTCCTATAAGGGACAGCACGTGTGTGTAAGTTCTGTAGTGTGGCTTGTTAAAGTGGAGATCTGGATTAGGACGCAATCAGAAATCCATCTTACTGAGATTTACATGCTGTTCTGAGAAGTAGTGATGGTGGTGACTCCTAAAAAGAGTATTTTAATACAAAATAAGCAATAAAATAAAAATAAATTAGAATTATAATCAACACTGTAATTTTCTGTATCGCCAAAAAAGAAAACTCGATATATTGCCCAGGCCTAGTTGCTGTGTAACAGAAATAAAAGTTTCATATTCATGCTTGATAAAAGTTTAATAAAGTGTTACACATCTCCTTTTTATATCATACATCAGAGTTTTGCTTATTCTTACATTTTCTAACTATTTGTGGAGATCACACCAACACAGCAGCCACCGCCGCTCACACCCTCCTCATCGCCACGACGACAGCATCCTCCCTGTCGCCATGGGAACACTCATTCACCCCCCCCCGCCTCGATAATCCATTTCCTAGCCACAATGAGAATTTGACACGGTTCACACTCAGTTGTTGGGGGTTGGTGTGTGGCAACGCCATGGTTTATGCAAATTAAACAATAAATTCTGAGACATTTTTTCTTTTTGGGCCTTATTACAGTTTTCTGCTCCAGAACAAACACAACAGGGACATTAATCGGGGATAAACACCTGGTTCAATATTAATAACAGCGAGCTTTGATGGGGTTTTCTTGATGGATGGTGTGTTTTGTTTTTTTAATGACGCTGTGTATCATTTTTGCCACTCTGTCATTGTGTGGTGCTGGTGTGAAAACAGATTGTACAGCAATGTAAATGCACCCCACCCCCATCATCACCATCATGGACTCCACTCCATTCGAGGATGTGGGGAGAAGAAAGGAAGAAAAAAAAAGCAAGAGGAGAGGTAAAACTGAGTGAGCAAAATGAAAGCAGATGCAGAGGGTTTTCTGAGGGTTTGAGTCACACTGGGAAGTAAAGTGGGAGAGCTGGTGTAGGTGGAGCGGATAGATGGATGCAGTGCAGACGGGATAAAAGCATCACCTCCTGCCTACCTGAGTTTTGCACTTCATTTAAGTAACTGTCCTCGGCGACCACCTGCGAAGGATAAAACACTGAGTTAACGCAGAGTAGCAAAAATATCCTCAACAAATGTAATGCAATTAGGGCGATATGGACCAAAACTCATATCTCAATAAATTCAATTCAAATGAAGTCTGACCACAAAGACAATTCTGGGTTAGATTTGCTGATGCAAAATGCCACACAGGATGTGGTTGATTAATTAAGGATACTTTGATCTGGGATGTCAGGCTTTTATGTTGTAAAATAAAGACATTTTTGGTCATAAATATTGAATATTAATTAGCCATATTGGATTTTCCAATACGGCGATGCCAGTCAAGGTTACTGTCAAATTGGCATCATATTTAGAATCCCTGACTTCCACAACCTTAGAAATGTGTTTTTGTAATTTTAATTATGTAACTTTTGGTTGGCTAGTAACAAAACCTGTTTTTGGGTGGCCGCCATTTTAAAATGTCCATTATGACAAACCCATTGAGAATTGGCTTCTACTCCAACCAGATTTGAATGCAGCAGGTCAAAAACTGCAAGTATGCCAAATGTTATGCTTGTAGACAAATTTGCACTATTCTTCCCCTAATAACAGGCCAGACTACAATAAGGGACAAGCACGTGTGAGTGAGTTCTGTAGTGTGAATGTTTAGGGTCTGGGTTAGGATGCAATCAGAAATGCATTTAACTGAGCTTTTCATGCTGTTCTAAAGAAGTAGTAAAAGGAGTAACTCCTAAAACAAGTATTTAATAAATATATATATACAGTATATATATAGGCGATATTGTAATTTACTATATCGCCAAAATAGAAAACTCAGTATAGCTTGAATCTCAATATATCACGCAGCCCTAAATGCAATTTATAAGAATAACCAAACATAATGGGAATCAAATTCATTTACACGCTTTTTTCCTTATATGTACGAATTAGCAACAATTAAGAAAAGCGTTGACGTCAAACTTAAGTGTAGAGATACGATGCTTAAGCTGCTGCTTACAATGAAACTAAGATACATTATCTTCGCCTCATAGATCAATACATAAAAGGTGTTGAAATTCCCGCTTGAAAGATTGTTGTTGACTCCAACATAAACAATTATTTTGTTGACAAGTGGTCATTTAACTTGAACTTCAGAAAAGTTTTGCGCATTGCATTGTAGGATTCGAAGACGGCATAGAAGCTGAAAAGTCTTTTTACTTCTTTCTTACCCTGATTTTTTTTTTCATGTGTGTTTCTTCACCAGACAAGACATTGATTCGCTAGCTGTCATTTTTTCGTTCTGGTTTCTTTATTGTGTTTAACGTTATATGACGTCACACCGATTTCGGCCATCTTCGGTTTTTTTTCTGTAGAAAACATCCGCTATTGTTTAGTCAACAACTTAAAACACAGGTAGAATTTTTAAAATGTGAGTTATCGTCGTAACCAGCTTTAAAATAATGAAACCACGACAAGATGTTTGTATTTTAACATGGCTGCCTGAAGTTAACAACATTGGTGATCTCAGCAAATACAAATATCCACACATGTGCGCGCACATACTGAACATGCTCCTTGATGTAATGACATTAGAGTGGAAACGGGGGACCTGTGCTGTGTTACGGGGCCTAAACTTTGAAAGCAAAGTTTTTTGTCTCCCACAAATTATTTCATACACGTGCAAATACTTTCTTTTTTATCCCAGTGAAAGCACATTAACAGGCGTTTATATCAGTCACAGCATTTGTTTCATCAGTGCCCCCAAACTGCTGGGAGGTTATTATTATTATTACAGGGTTAAAATAAACTCCTCATTACTAGTGTGTAAAACTAAAATGAGTGTATCTTCTAAACCTGACAGATGCTGAAACAACTTGTAAGTCAGTGTTTACAGGAGAATATGGTGGATCAGTGTCACCCAGAGGACGTGTATGTATCAGAGTAAATAAAAAAAATGGATTAATAATACATTAGCATCAATCTTTAAGCATGTGACAGCAAAAATATTGCATCATCCAGCTGAAAATGGAGCATTTCCCCAAATAAGTTTGTGTGTTTTAAGTGCATGATGAAAACAAGCACAGTTAATATAATAAAGCCAACAAACAAAGGAATAATTAATGATCTTATTCTACTGTTTTGTGCAACGTCCTTTATGATAGCATAAGAAGCAGCTTTAAGTTGATGCCTTGAAAAAGAATTAAGTTAGAAGGATTAATCGGTTAGATTTTGAAGTGTAAATGTGACGTTTTCATCATTGTTGCAGTGTTTCCAGGTACAGTAGATGAATAAACAACGGTCTTACTCTAAATATATAACTACTTTTTACCAGCTCTGATTACATTTAGTTACATTTCTAGCACTTGTCTGCCAAATCTGGCAACCCTAAACATGAGCGTTAGGAAAAACAACGCCAAAAACAGAGGATACTTGCACTTCTGTACTAAAACTAACTGTCGTGAACGCATTAATGCTACTTACACATAATGTGTGATAGACTTTAAGGAACTTTAGAAATAGATGGAAGTCAGCAAGCTGGTAAATATCTTGTTTTTTGAAGATGAATGTTAGAAAGTATTTGACACAAAGCTTTTTTTGCCTTTTAGTTAAATTGATCCAACAGTAGAGCTAGCATTTTACGACGTCTAAGACCTGCGTATGAAATTTGCGAGCATCTTCAAGGTTATTTACCTTTGACGTTGCCAACAAAAGAAGAGCTGTACATCATGAAAGGGTTTGTTTAATGAATGTGTAAATGGAAATATATATATATTAAAAAAAAGAAGGCTAAAACTCTGCAGTATGTTGGGACTGCTGCATGCTTGGCTGCTCGCAGTGTTTGTCGGCCTAATTAAAAGCTGCACGCCGCTGTACTCCGCTAACGACTTCTACTCAGGCTACACAGCTCATATGCTGCACGTTAACACGACATACTCAAAGGGAGGCAGAAAACTAAATGAATTCATTATTTATTTATTGATTTGCTTTTATTTGACCTACTACACATCATTCGAACAAATCTTTATGCTAGCTGATAAAAGGAAATCTCCTGACAATTAGTTTGATTAAAAAATTCCACAAATATATTTGATAGCAGTTCCCGGCTATTTTAAAAGCTAAATGCTAAAAGTGGAACGATAAATCGTGCGACAAGATATCCCAATATTAAAACGTCACAAGATGTATAGTCAAAACACATGATCTACTACACACCAGTATGTTATGGTCCTCATATGTGTTCTTATTGTGTGACCAAAATAAGGCACAATATAAATCCAATGTATTATTATTATTATTATGAAAACAGCTAATTCAGTTCACACAGTTTAAAAAAAAAAAAAAAAAAAAAAAACAGGCTTTTTTTTGTTTCTGTCTTCTGATATTTATTTTTTTTTTTTGTTTATAGAAACAGAAAATGAAAATGTCTGATAAAACTCTGACAAAGAAAAATGCTTTGAATTTCAATCTTCATTCATTCGGATTAGGGCCAATTTTGATGGAGTAAACAGTTTTGGGCAAATCACGAATAAAGCCGAAATGAAATTGAAACATAATGTTGAGATTTAAGTCAATAAATGAGATTAAAGTAGAAACTTTGAAAATGAACTCAAATTACAATATTGTGATAAAAATCGAAGGAAGTTCTGCCATTGAAGTCAAATCTACGGAATCCGACGAGGGCCAATTCACCATATGACAACAAATAGTAGATCATGGCAGTCTATCAATGCATGTGTTAAACTATATACTTCAGAGTTGGATTTAGTAACAAAATTATATATTTTATTTTATTTAACTCGTATATATATATATATATATATATATATTTTTTTTTTTTTTTTTTTTTTTTTTTTTTTTTTTTTGGGGTGGGGGGGCGTGTCGAGGACAATAATCACTGATTGGCTGTATATCTCTTTGTTCCACAATACTTGTCCGCTTTTGGTTCACACCTGCCAAACACCTGCCACCTTCATGTCCGAGCTGAGCAAACAGACCGTGACAGGGTCGTGGTGTGGGGTGTGGGGTGGGGTGTGTGGGGTGGGGTGGTAGGACACGGTTTACTGTCCCCATACCCACCCTGAGGAGGAGGAGGAGGAGGAGGAGGAAGGTGGACATGCCATGTGTGGACGCGCCTATCAGACAAAGTGGAGCTTAATTGGCCTACATTCATTAATTAATTAATAAAAACAAACTGCAGCTGCTTCAGTACAAATGTGTAGATTGTGATGCGTGCGCGCGCTGTACCTGTGGGTATACCTAATCAATCAGGCCCGATTCATTGATTAAATTAAGGATCATAATGTTGTGCGGGTCACTGTTACAGGGCAATTCTTCAAAAAAAAAAAAAAAATCTGACACAGATCATCATCATCATCATCATCATCATCATCAATGGACATCCACACGTACCTCCGCCAGTAGCGGCATCCAGAGACAGGTGCTGCTGATCAGGAGCAACATTTCCCGGCTGGTGAGAGCCATCCTTCCCGCCCGGTGCCTCTGTGTCATCCCCAGAAATTGCAGCGGTCCTCTGCCATGTCTGAGCCCGACCTGAGGAGCCGCTAACACCGCCTCTGTCCTCTGGAAGAAGGGCGCGGCAGTGTAAAGCAATAACACACTCACAGAGACTCACACAGAGACACACACACACACACACACACACAGATCAGATCCAGAGTGGAATGATGTTGAGCTCTGCAGAAATCTAAGGCACGAGCCTCTCTCTCTCTCTCTCTCTCTCTCTCTCTCTCTCTCTCTCTCTCTCTCTCTTACACACACACACACACACACACACAGACATAAAAAAGTACAGTAACTAATAACCACAAATCTGACATATTTAGAAAAAAGAAATGATAAATAAAATTGGAATTGCAGCTGTAAATAACAAATAATCTTGTATATCTTTGTGGGGACCTGCAAATCTTATTTTTGGGGACCTTCTTGTCTTTGTGGGGACATTATTATCTTTGTGGCAACCTACTTATCTGATGAAAATTTGCTCACTTTTGGAGACTTGCATATCTTTGTTGACCTGCAAATCTTATTAGGACCTTCTTTTCTTTTTGAGGACCTTCTTATCTTTGTGGCAACCTGCTTATCCTTTAAAGATATGCTTCTTTTTGGGGACCTTCTTATCTTTGTGGGGACATTCTTATCTTTGTGGGTACATTCTTATCTTTGTGGGGACCTTCTTATCTTTGTGGGGACCTTCTTATCTTTGTGGCAACCTGCCTATCCTTTGAAGGTATGCTTATTTTTGGGGACCTGCATATCTTCTTGAAACCTTCTCATCTTTGCACTGACATATCTTATGGGGGGCTACTTTTCTTTGTGGGTACCTGACCCAGACAGCAGAGAAACATCTGAATCCTTCCTGTGATCATTGCACATTGTGTGTTATTTTTATTTCCTTTCTATACTGTGAGGAATCTGTGTTTGAGCACCAAACAGTCACTGAGGGAGTTTCTCAGTGAGCCCCTGAGCTGTGTGAGAGAAATGAGCTAAATTCAGCTGTTTCACAGAGTTTTGTTTTACCCATAAGCCCCTGGGAGGGAGATTAGTTGAAAAATTAACTTTTTTTTTAAACAAAGTTTTGTGGGGGGTTTTTTTCTTGCCAAATGGGCCTTTGATGTTGCAGTGCTGGGAGAACTATTTGCAATCTTTACCCTAAATCTAGATTCATTAATCATCTTGGTTTCTCTTCTTTGTTATCGCTGCCTTTCTTTTTTTTTTTTTTATTCCCGGGCAGTGCAACAACCAACATTAGGGAAACTGTGTGATGATAAATCTCACATGCACTACCATGCCTCGTGCTGTCTTTACTCCACTGCGTTGTGAGCCCATATGTGATCCTGGATAAGAGTTGGCATCACACTGTGTGTTTTGTTTTGTTTTTTTTTCATCTCCTAAATGGTTGGTTGTCATGGCAACCCAGCAGCTCTCCCTCGCATCCTTGACTGTTTTGTGTCCAGAACAAAAGAGAATGAAGGCAACGGATGGAAATCAGTCAAAAAAACAAAAAAAAAAATTATATGAAATTAAAAACTCTGCCTGTCATGATGGATTTCAGAAGCTTTGAAGATTAACTTACAACAAGTACACACTCAACACACACATGCCTACAATATGCAATGTGTGATTTCGAGTGTATGTGTGAGATTCTACCCAGAAGCACTTCCTTAAATCCCATCACACACACCCATCCCCAAACACTGAGAGCATCCAATCCCATGCACAGCCAGCACAGTTGGTATGGAAACGGATCAGTAAAGCTCCAAATCTCTCCTTTAACGACTCATTACTGGGCGCCGTCACCCATTAAGGGCACTGCTTTCACGTCACAGGACCTAAGGCGCGCTATTACTGCTGCAGGGATGAAGAGGATTGTGTGAATGGGGTGATGAACACAGTGGTAATCATGCCATTTGCCTGCTGCACCCTCACCTGTATTATTTCAATTTCCTTTCATTCTTCATCTGACTTTTCCCCACTTGCAAACCCATTATTAAGCCCTCAGAAATCAGATTATTGACTTCGTAATTGTAATTGTCATGGAAATTATAAAAAAACCATAAATTACAATTTAATTAAACACAAATCCGGGGAATTTCTGAATGCATGTATTCATCCTTTTGTCCAACTACTACATTTTGCTCAGAATTCTGTGAAAAAACAACTATAGAGCATAATGATGGAATGAATAAATGATAACACACATTTTAAAGAAATGTATTTAGTAAATAAGTTAAATGAAACAGTATTTATTTCTATAGTTTTTATAATTTACGTCATTTCCCTCCCGATGTGGGACCTTTGTAATTTCAGTTCATGTTCTAATCAAAATCATTTCTATCATCATTTAGTGTGTTTTTTGTGGCATTTTGAGCATTTTGTTGTTGTTTGTCTGTTCTTTTTATTAATCAGTATATTTTTCTCTGATTTTGTGTGTTTTTGTGTGTTGTTGATATTATACTAATTATTCTCTCTCAGTGTGTGTGTTTTTGGTGTCGTTTGGTTGTTTCTTATGTCGTTTTATATGTTTCTCTGTTATTTTTGTGTATTTTGCAGTGATCTTGTGTATTTTTCTCTCATTTAGTGTGTCTTTGTTGTCGTTTTGCGTGTTGCTTGTCATGGTAAGTATTTTTTTATCTCTTAGTGTGTGTGTTTTTAGTGTCGTTTTCTGTATTTTGTTGTTGTCTGTTATTTTTATTGTTCAGTATATTTTCTTCTTATTTTGTGTGTTTTTGTTGTCCATTTGTGAGTTGCTGGTAATATTCAGTGTGATTATCATTTTTAATTAAACATTATATTACTCCTAGGAGTACACGTACCCCCATTTGAGAAACACTGTCATAGGAAATGCTAGTACGTAACAACGTAAATGTAATTGACTTTCAGGGGGGAAATATTAATTGTAATTTTAATTGTATGTGGAAAAAATGACGGTCAACTTAATCATAATTGAGTTGTAATCAAACATGGATAATTGAAAATGTAAATGTAATTGAAATATGTAATTGACACACACACACAACACCTGCTCTTTAGCAGTGACATATGCATCTTCCATTATTTTCTGATCTTCACCACCAGGTACAAGTACAAGAAGTGCACACTCATGGTTCCCAACTGATCATTTGCAGGCCATGAGTTCAAAAATGAGGATCAAGCGTGACGTTGAAAAACAAAGGAATGCCGGAGGGTGAGCGAAGATTGAAGGAAAACAAGCTGTGTTGATTCTGCAGGAAGAGATCACAGCTTCAGAATGTGAATCCCTGCAGAGAGCTACTACTGCATCCTCCACTGATTCCTCTCTGTCGTCTCGCTGACGGCCACAAAACAGAGATGCACAAATCAGGAGGACGGACCTGAAGGATGGGGAACAATAGGGGGAAGGGGGAAGATTAAAAAGAGAAAAAGATGGTGGAAAAAAAGAGAAACCATGATGTGATCCAGAGGATGAGGATGTGTCCTATACTGTACAAATCTGACGTGACTTCTCATCCAAGGCTGATACGAAACATTTATTATTAATAGGTCTCATTAGTTCAGTGTTTTTTCAACCTTGGGGTTGAGACCCCAGGTGGGGTCGCCTAAAGGGTAACACCTTACTGGAAGTTTTATTCATTACGCATGTCATTATCTGTCATTAGCATTAATAAGGTGTCATGAAGGCTGTCATTAAGTGTCGTTCACTAAATTATGACACCTTTGGAGCTATGTTGGCATTGTTTGGGTTAGGTGGAGGGATCTAGTGTGGTTAGGTAGGGTAAGGGTTACGTTAGGGTTAGGTAGGGGTATGGGTTAGGGTTAGGGGTTAGGGTGACAATCAACAGTATAAAACTTCAGGTAAAGTGTTAATGCCTGGAGTTTAAATGGGGTTGGCTGAGTTGGTCTAGTATTGATAAAAAAAATAAAAAAATAAAAATATAATATACTTATTGAAAATTTATATTTGACATTTTTTAATCACTATTGTTTTATAAATTAAAACAACACACAATATTGAACAACTGTATTCTATACTTTCACTTTGTCAAATATACATCTAGTTATTATTATTATTATTATTATTATTATTATTATTATTATTATTATTATAATAATAATAATAATAATAAAAATAATAACAAAATGCAGTATAAAAATATCTGAGCTGGTACAACTTGTTACTAATGGCAGCTCTATAGTTGTAATACAGTTTAACAAACTTGATCAAAAGCTAATTCTAGTTAAACAAAAAAAAAAGGCTTTAGGGTCGCGAGAAATATTAGACATTAAAATGGGGTCACGATCCAAAAAAGTTTGGGAACCATTGCATTTGTTTGACAAAGGATTTGATTTAGTTTACAAGTTCTCCTTGGGTTTCATCAAAACAAAGCATTTTAAAAACAAAACACATTGACAGCATAACACTATCAATGCTATCCATAATCAATCATGTTGTTATGTGGTGGCATAAAACTCCTACACTTTAAAATGTTCTTTGATTCACTATGGAAATCTGTTGCGCAATGCTTCACAGATGAAAAGAGGAAAAATATTGGAGATGACAAAGCTACTAATCATCCTCCGGGCTCCAACTATCATTTTATTTATCATTAACAAACAGGACGGATCCCCAAAGGAGGAGATTTACCATGGAGGATGTTTCCATCTGTCTGCGTCTGATAACAGAACTAAAATCTGATCAGTTTAAATCATGGAAGCATTACAAAGACTTTGTTTTACTGGCTTTCTGGGTCATCTCTATGTGTTTATTTTTTGCCTTTGTCTCATAATTCCTGTTTATAGTTTATAAACAAGTAAGACTTATTGCAGTCACTGAACGCACCCATATTTTCTTCTTTGTGTAAACTGTTGAATTATATTTGAATTTTTTTTTTCTGATATAAGGCAGGAAAAATGTGAAAAACACCCAAATTTCGAAGGTAAGCCATAAAAGTATACTGGTCTAAAAAACATTTTTTTGAGATGAGGCTATCAAAACACTCCAAATATAACGAGCACACCTAAATTGGGGTGAAAATACAGTAGGGCACAAAAAATGTGAAAAACACCCGAATATCCGAGGTAAGGCTACAGTAAGGCATTAAAATAGGAAACAAATAAGAATTTTTTTCTGAGATGAGACTATCAAATGACACTAAAAACTAGTTCAAACATGATGAACACACTTAAACTGAGGTGAAAAAGTAGCGAGGCTTAAAAATGAGAAAAAGTGGAAATCGAGAAAAAAATGGCAAACACCCCACATCAGAGGTAAGGCTATAGCAAGACAAAAAAATGAAATAAAAAAACGTTTTTTATTTTTATTTTTCTGAGATAAGGCTATTACAAGACCCTAACTAGTCTAAAGATGATGTGCATATTTATACTGGGAATAAAATGCAGCAAGGCATAAAATATGAGAAAAAAAATGAAAAACACCCCAAATCAAATAAAAAATTTTAGATTTTTTTTTTCTGAGTTAAGGATATCACAAGACCCTCAAAAGTAGTCTAATTATGATGTGCATACTTAAACTGGGCTGAAAATCCATTTCGGCATGAAAAATGAGATAAATATGAACAACACCCAAATTTCGGAGGTAAGGCTATAGTAAGGCATAAAAATGAAAAAAATTTGGATTTTTTTTTTCTGAGATAAGGCTATCATAAGACCCTAAAAACTAGTTTAGATATGATGAGCACACTTAAACTAGGCTGAAAATGCATTTTGGCATGAAAAATTAGAAAAATGTGAACAACACCCACAATTCGGAGAAAAGGCTATAGTAAGGCATAAAAATGGAAAAAATGTTTTTTTTTTTTTTTTTCTGAGATAAGGCTATCATAAGACCCTAAAAACTAGTTTAAATATGATGAGCACACTTAAACTGAGCTAAAAACGCATTTCGGCATGAAAAACGAGAGAATTATGAACAACACCCACAATTCAGAGATAAGGCTATAGTAAGGCATAAAAATGAAAAAAATTTGGATTTTTTTTTCTGAGATAAGGCTATCATAAGACCCTAAAAACTAGTTTAAATATGATGAGCACACTTAAACTGGGCTGAAAATGCATTTTGGCATGAAAAATGTGAACAACACCCACAATTCGGAGGTAAGGCTAAGTAAGGCATAAAAATGAAAAAAATTTGGATTTTTTTTCTGAGATAAGGCTATCATAAGACCCTAAAACCTAGTTCAAATATGATGAGCACACTTAAACTAGGCTGAAAATGCATTTTGGCATGAAAAATTAGAAATATGTGAACAACACCCACAATTCGGAAATAAGGCTATATATAGTAAGGCATAAAAATGGAAAAAATTTGGATTTTTTTTTCTGAGATAAGGCTATCATAAGACCCTAAAAACTAGTTTAAATATGATGAGCACACTTAAACTGAGCTAAAAACGCATTTCGGCATGAAAAACGAGAGAATTATGAACAACACCCAAAGTTCGGAGGTAAGGCTATAGTAAGGCATAAAAATGAAAAAAAATTGGATTTTTTTTTTTTCTGAGATAAGGCTATCATAAGACCCTAAAACCTAGTTTAAATATGATGAGCACACTTAAACTGGGCTGAAAATGCATTTCGGCATGAAAAATGAGAAAAATATGAACAACACCCAAATTTCGGAGGTAAGGCATAAAAATGAAAAAAAATTGGATTTTTTTTTTTCTGAGATAAGGCTATCATAAGATCCTAAAAACTAGTTTAAATATGATGAGCACACTTAAACTGGGCTGAAAATGCATTTTGGCATGAAAAATTAGAAAAATGTGAACAACACCCACAATTCGGAGGTGAGGCTATAGTAAGGCATAAAAATGAAAAAAATTTGGATTTTTTTTTCTGAGATAAGGCTATCATAAGACCCTAAAAACTAGTTTAGATATGATGAGCACACTTAAACTAGGCTGAAAATGCATTTCGGCATGAAAAATGAGAAAAATATGAACAACAACCAAATTTTGGAGGTAAGGCTATAGTATGGCATAAAAATGAAAAAAAATTGGATTTTTTTTTTCTGAGATAAGGCTATCATAAGACCCTAACAACTAGTTTAAATATGATGAGCACACTTAAACGGGGCTCAAAATGCATTTTGGCATGAAAAATTAGAAAAATGTGAACAACACCCACAATTCAGAGATAAGGCTATAGTAAGGCATAAAAATGGAAAAAATTTGGATTTTTTTTTCTGAGATAAGGCTATCATAGGACCCTAAAAACTAGTTCAAATATGATGAGCACATTTAAACTGGGCTGAAAATGCATTAAGGCATGAAAAATTAGAAAATTGTGAAAAACAGAAATTTCGGAGGTAAGGTTATAGTAAGGCATAAAAATGGAAAAAATTTGGAATTTTTTTTTCTGAGATAAGGCTATCATAAGACCCTAAAAACTAGTTCAAATATGATGAGCACACTTAAACGAGGCTGAAAACGCATTTCGGCATGAAAAACGAGAGAATTATGAACAACACCCAAAGTTCGGAGGTAAGGCTATAGTAAGGCATAAAAATGAAAAAAATTTGGATTTTTTTTTTTCTGAGATAAGGCTATCATAAGACCCTAAAACCTAGTTTAAATATGATGAGCACACTTAACTGGGCTGAAAATGCATTTCGGCATGAAAAATGAGAGAAATATGAACAACACCCACAATTCGGAGGTAAGGCTATAGTAAGGCATAAAAATGAAAAAAATTTGGACCCTAAAACCTAGTTTATATATGATGAGCACACTTAAACTGGGCTGAAAATGCATTTCGGCATGAAAAATGAGAAAAATATGAACAACACCCAAATTTCGGAGGTAAGGCATAAAAATGAAAAAAAATTGGATTTTTTTTTTCTGAGATAAGGCTATCATAAGACCCTAACAACTAGTTTAAATATGATGAGCACACTTAAACGGGGCTCAAAATGCATTTTGGCATGAAAAATTAGAAAAATGTGAACAACACCCACAATTCAGAGATAAGCCTATAGTAAGGCATAAAAATGGAAAAAATTTGGATTTTTTTTTCTGAGATAAGGCTATCATAAGACCCTAAAAACTAGTTTAAATATGATGAGCACACTTAAACTGGGCTGAAAATGCATTTTGGCATGAAAAATGTGAACAACACCCACAATTCGGAGGTAAGGCTATAGTAAGGCATAAAAATGGAAAAAATTTGGATTATTTTTTTCTGAGATAAGGCTATCATAAGACCCTAAAACCTAGTTCAAATATGATGAGCACACTTAAACGAGGCTGAAAATGCATTTTGGCATGAAAAATTAGAAAAATGTGAACAACACCCACAATTCGGAGAAAAGGCTATAGTAAGGCATAAAAATGGAAAAAATGTTTTTTTTTTTTTTTTCTGAGATAAACTGAGCTAAAAACGCATTTCGGCATGAAAAACGAGAGAATTATGAACAACACCCACAATTCAGAGATAAGGCTATAGTAAGGCATAAAAATGAAAAAAATTTGGATTTTTTTTTCTGAGATAAGGCTATCATAACACCCTAAAAACTAGTTTAGATATGATGAGCACACTTAAACTAGGCTGAAAATGCATTTCGGCATGAAAAATGAGAAAAATATGAACAACAACCAAATTTTGGAGGTAAGGCTATAGTATGGCATAAAAATGAAAAAAAATTGGATTTTTTTTTTCTGAGATAAGGCTATCATAAGACCCTAACAACTAGTTTAAATATGATGAGCACACTTAAACAGGGCTCAAAATGCATTTTGGCATGAAAAATTAGAAAAATGTGAACAACACCCACAATTCAGAGATAAGGCTATAGTAAGGCATAAAAATGGAAAAAATTTGGATTTTTTTTTTCTGAGATAAGGCTATCATAAGACCCTAAAACCTAGTTCAAATATGATGAGCACACTTAAACTAGGCTGAAAATGCATTTTGGCATGAAAAAATAGAAATATGTGAACAACACCCACAATTCGGAAATAAGGCTGAATATAGTAAGGCATAAAAATGGAAAAAATTTGGATTTTTTTTTCTGAGATAAGGCTATCATAAGACCCTAAAAACTAGTTTAAATATGATGAGCACACTTAAACTGAGCTAAAAACGCATTTCGGCATGAAAAACGAGAGAATTATGAACAACACCCAAAGTTCGGAGGTAAGGCTATAGTAAGGCATAAAAATGAAAAAAATTTGGATTTTTTTTTCTGAGATAAGGCTATCATAAGACCCTAAAAACTAGTTTAGATATGATGAGCACACTTAAACTAGGCTGAAAATGCATTTTGGCATGAAAAATTAGAAAAATGTGAACAACACCCACAATTCGGAGGTAAGGCTATAGTATGGCATAAAAATGAAAAAAAAATGGATTTTTTTTTTCTGAGATAAGGCTATCATAAGACCCTAACAACTAGTTTAAATATGATGAGCACACTTAAACGGGGCTCAAAATGCATTTTGGCATGAAAAATTAGAAAAATGTGAACAACACCCACAATTCAGAGATAAGGCTATAGTAAGGCATAAAAATGGAAAAAATTTGGATTTTTTTTTTCTGAGATAAGGCTATCATAAGACCCTAAAACCTAGTTCGAATATGATGAGCACACTTAAACGAGGCTGAAAATGCATTTTGGCATGAAAAATTAGAAAAATATGAACAACACCCACAATTCGGAAATAAGGCTATATATAGTAAGGCATAAAAATGGAAAAAATTTGGATTTTTTTTTCTGAGATATGGCTATCATAAGACCCTAAAAACTAGTTTAAATATGTTGAGCACACTTAAACTGAGCTAAAAACGCATTTCGGCATGAAAAACGAGAGAATTATGAACAACACACACAATTCGGAGGCAAGGCTATAGTAAGGCATACCTGTATTTATTAAAAAAAATTTGGATTTCTTTTTTCTGAGATAAGGCTATCATAAGACCCTAAAAACTAGTTTAAATATGATGAGCACACTTTAACTGGGCTGAAAATGCATTTCGGCATGAAAAATGAGTGAAATATGAACATTACCCAAATTTCGGAGGTAAGGATATAGTAAGGCATAAAAATGGAAAAAATTTGGATTTTTTTTTTACTGAGATAAGGCTATCATAAGACCCTAAAAACTAGTTTAAATATGATGAGCACACTTAAACTGGGCTGAAAATGCATTTTGGCATGAAAAATTAGAAAAACGTGAACAACACCCACAATTCAGAGGTAAGGCTATAGTAAGGCATAAAAATGAAAAAAAATTGGACCCTAAAACCTAGTTTATATATGATGAGCACACTTAAACTGGGCTGAAAATGCATTTCGGCATGAAAAATGAGAAAAATATGAACAACACCCAAATTTCGGAGGTAAGGCTATAGTAAGGCATAAAAATGAAAAAAAAATTGGATTTTTTTTTTCTGAGATAAGGCTATCATAAGACCCTAAAAACTAGTTTAAATATGATGAGCACACTTAAACTGGGCTGAAAATGCATTTTGGCATGAAAAATTAGAAATATGTGAACAACACCCACAATTCGGAAATAAGGCTATATATAGTAAGGCATAAAAATGGAAAAAATTTGGATTTCTTTTTTCTGAGATAAGGCTATCATAAGACCCTAAAAACTAGTTTAAATATGATGAGCACACTTTAACTGGGCTGAAAATGCATTTCGGCATGAAAAATGAGTGAAATATGAACATTACCCAAATTTCGGAGGTAAAGCTATAGTAAGGCATAAAAATGGAAAAAATTTGGATTTTTTTTTTCTGAGATAAGGCTATCATAGGACCCTAAAAACTAGTTCAAATATGATGAGCACATTTAAACTGGGCTGAAAATGCATTAAGGCATGAAAAATTAGAAAAACGTGAACAACACCCACAATTCAGAGGTAAGGCTATAGTAAGGCATAAAAATGAAAAAAATTTGGACCCTAAAACCTAGTTTATATATGATGAGCACACTTAAACTGGGCTGAAAATGCATTTCGGCATGAAAAATGAGAAAAATATGAACAACACCCAAATTTCGGAGGTAAGGCTATAGTAAGGCATAAAAATGAAAAAAAAATTGGATTTTTTTTTTCTGAGATAAGGCCATCATAAGACCCTAAAAACTAGTTTAAATATGATGAGCACACTTAAACTGGGCTGAAAATGCATTTTGGCATGAAAAATTAGAAATATGTGAACAACACCCACAATTCGGAAATAAGGCTATATATAGTAAGGCATAAAAATGGAAAAAATTTGGATTTTTTTTTTTCTGAGATAAGGCTATCATAAGACCCTAAAAACTAGTTTAAATATGATGAGCACACTTTAACTGGGCTGAAAATGTATTGCGGCATGAAAAATGAGTGAAATATGAACAACACCCACAATTCGGCGGCAAGGCTATAGTAAGGCATAAAAATGGAAAAAATTTGGAATTTTTTTTTCTGAGATAAGGCTATCATAGGACCCTAAAAACTAGTTCAAATATGATGAGCACATTTAAACTGGGCTGAAAATGCATTAAGGCATGAAAAATTAGAAAAACGTGAACAACACCCACAATTCGGAGGTAAGGCTATAGTAAGGCATAAAAATGAAAAAAATTTGTATTTTTTTTTTCTGAGAAAAGGCTATCATAAGACCCTAACAACATGTTTAGATATGATGAGCACACTTAAACTGGGCTGAAAATGCATTAAGGCATGAAAAATTAGAAAATTGTGAAAAACAGAAATTTCGGAAGTAAGGTTATAGTAAGGCATAAAAATGGAAAAAATTTGGATTTTTTTTTTCTGAGATAAGGCTATCATAAGACCCTAAAAACTAGTTCAAATATGATGAGCACACTTAAACTGGGCTGAAAATGCATTTCGGCATGAAAATTGAGAGAAATATGAACAAGACCAAAACTACGGAGGTAAGGCTATAGTAAGGCATAAAAATGAAAAAATTTGGATTTTTTTTTCTGAGATAAGGCTATCATCAGACCCTAAAAACTAGTTTAGATATGATGAGCACACTTAAACTGAGCTAAAAACGCATTTCGGCATGAAAAACGAGAGAATTATGAACAACACCCACAATTCGGAGGCAAGGCTATAGTAAGGCATAAAAATGGAAAAAATTTGGATTTTTTTTTTCTGAGATAAGGCTATCATAAGACCCTAAAAACTAGTTTAAATATGATGAGCACACTTAAACTAGGCTGAAAATGCATTTTGGCATGAAAAATTAGAAACATGTGAACAACACCCAAATTTCGGAGGTAAGGCTATAGTAAGGCATAAAAATGGAAAAAATTTTGATTTTTTCTTTCTGAGATAAGGCTATCATAAGACCCTAAAACCTAGTTTAAATATGATGAGCACACTTAAACTGGGTTGAAAATGCATTTCGGCATGAAAATTGAGAGAAATATGAACAAGACCCAAACTACGGAGGTCAGGCTATAGTAAGGCATAAAAATGAAAAAATTTGAATTTTTTTTTCTTCTGAGATAAGGCTATCATAAGACCCTAAAAACTAGTTTATATATGATGAGCACACTTAAACTGGGATGAAAATGCATTTCGGCATAAAAAATGAGAAAAATATGAACAACACCCAAATTTCGGAGGTAAGGCTATAGTAAGTCATAAAAATGAAAAAAATTTGGACCCTAAAACCTAGTTTATATATGATGAGTACACTTAAACTGGGCTAAAAACGCATTTCGGCATGAAAAACGAGAGAATTATGAAAAACACCCACAAATCGGAGGTAAGGCTATCGTAAGGCAAAAAAATGAATTTTTTTTTTTTTTTTTTTTTTTTCTGAGATAAGGCTATCACAAGACCCTAAAAAGTAGTCTAAATATGATATGCATACTTTTACTGGGATGAAAATGCAGGAAGGCATAGAAAATGAGGAAAAAGTGGCAAACACCAAAAATCAGGTGTAAGGCAATAGTAAGGCAAAAAAACAATTTTTTTTTTTTTTTTTTTTCTCTGAGATAAGGCTATCACAAGACCCTAAAAAGTAGTCTAATTACGATGTGCATACTAATACTGGAATGAAATCGCAGCAAGGCATGGAAAGTGAGAAAAAATGGCAAACACACCAAATCTGAGGTAAGGCAATAGTAAGGCAAAAAAATGAAATATTTTAGATTTTTTTTTTTCTGAGATAAGGCTATCACAAGACCCTAAAAACTAGTCTAAATATGATGTGCATACTTATACTGGGATGAAATTGCAGCAAGGCATGGAAAATGAGAAAAAATGAAAAATGAAAAAAAAAAAGACAAACAAAATCAGAGGTAAGGCTATAGTAAGGCAAAATAACTACATTTTTTTATTTTTCTGAGATAAGGCTATCACAAGACCCTAAAAAGTAGTCTAATTACGATGTGCATATTTATACTGGAATGAAATCGCAGCAAGGCATGGATAATGAGAAAAAATGGCAAACACACCAAATCAGAGGTAATGCAATAGTAAGGCAAAAAAATATATAAATAAATAAATTCTGAGATAAGGCTATCACAAGACCCTAAACACTAGTCTTAATATGATGTGCATACTTATACTGGGATGAAAATGCAGCATGGCATAGAAAATGAGGAAAAAGTGGCAAACACCAAAAATCAGAGGTAAGGCTATAGTAAGGCAAATTAATAACATTTTTTTTCCTTTTTTTCTGAGATAAGGCTATCACAAGACCCTAAAAACGATGGGTTGAAAATGCTGAAAATGCAGTAAGACATGAAAAATTACATAAATTTGAAAAACAATAAATCATAGCTAAGGTTAAGGCATCAAAATGTTTTTTTTCTGAGGAAAGGTAAGGTAAGATAAGGCATAAAAATGGAAAAATGTTGGAATTGTTTTATCAGGTAAGGCATAAAAATGGGAAAATGTGGGAATTACTTTGTATATTGTCCCACTCTGTTAATGAGGGCGTTATAAACCCAGATATATAAGACACTACACTGTCCTCTAGTGGTGTTGTGAACGCATCCTTTTCTATGGATGAACCTGACTCTGAAGATTCAGGTGTGACTCAAGTCAAACCAACGTTGACGGAAGTGCAGCACAGGAACCTTAATGTGTGGACTTCAAAATAAAAGAATTGCAGATGTAACTGGCAAAAAGAAAATGTACAAGACCTGGCGGCGTTTTGTTGTTCTTTCAAATCTTGTTGTATCAAACGGAAATTAAGATAAATGTAAACGTTTTTATTCTATTATTATGTGTTAAAAAGACTATAAATTAAATTGTGTATGTGTGTGTTTTTTTTTTTTTGTTTTTTTTTTAAACAAGATCAAATATTGTTCATTGGCTGATGATAGTCAGAGATGTTTTGGTTGGTTTGGTCAATCTTTTGTTTAAAATATTTGAAAACCTTTCTCATAAAGGGAAGATTAAAAAAATATGCTGTGAAGAAATACATTGTTTATTTGTGAGTTAATTGGAAAGAATGATGATGTAGAAATGTGTTCACACATATTTTATTTGACATTTAGTTTAAATTTGTCTTCACATTTTTCCCATACCCTTTAAAATTATTTCAAATAAGGGTAAACATTAATCACTACTGATTTACATATTCATTATTTATTATTATTATTATTGTGGTTTTTATTATTATAACACAATACACAAACTTGACAATCTAGAACTAAACAAAAACATACATACTAAATCCAAAATAAATCAAAGGTCACTCAAAAAACACATTTCCAATCATTTGGGGGAATCCTAGCAGCAGGTTTAGATTGACCAAACGTTTTTTTAATATTTTGAACTCATTCAAAAACCATGAAAAACAATGCTCCGTTTATAAATATTTACATATATGAATAAAAAAAATATTGTCTAAATTAAAATTCAGTTGAAATTAAGTCAAGAGAAACCTTTACTTTTATACTTTTTATTTTTTTTTAAAGCAAGATCAAATTCTGTAATAAAACCCAAAAAGCATTTGTGTGCTCACATGTAAAAAATAAAAAATAAATACACAACAGTCTCACAAAAAGAACATTTTATTAACATCCAAATTTAAGTTTTGATACAACAACAAAATCCGTACACAAGGTTATCACGTTTGATATGAACATTTATTGTGAAACTCTTTAAAGGAAACACACTCTGCGCACGTTACAGTATTATAATCTGTCAGTGCGTGCGTCTGTCTGTGAGTCGCGCACACGCACACCGGTACTGCAGTAAGGACAGACGGGACTGTAGCACCGTGGTTCATCTATGACTTTATAAAAAAAAAAAATCTGAGCAGCTCCTGAACGCACCGTGTGGATTTTATTTTGGTAAAGATGCTGACAGACATGATCGTGGAGGAGGAATTTGAAATCAAGGAGGAGGAACCGTGGTACGACAAGCAAGACCTTGAACATGGTACAGTTTTTATTTAGTCTTTGTCTCAATGATCCTTAGGTTGAAGATTATTTGACCTTTTATTAACATCAAAGAGCCATTTTTGGACCATTTTCACCATTAACAATACTGTTAATTAACCATTTTTAGTTTTTTTTTAAAAAAAAAAAAAAAAAAAGCTTTTCACATGTCTCTTTTACAAACATGAGAAATATTGAATGTAATTAATAGGGATGTGCATTGCCATGAATCTGACGATACGATACGATTCACGATTTGAATGTCACAATACAATATATCTTAATAATAAACAATGCAATATACGTTACAATATATCACAATATCAATATTTACACCAAAAATTTCACCTTTACAAATAGAAAATGGTATGAAATGCCATTTATTTGCTTAAGTGCATTGAGGAGTGAGGTAGTTTACATACTATGCATCTGTTAGCACAATTCAATTTTTTTTCTTAATAAAAAGCATGATTAAAAATGAAATCGATTGACATTTTTTTTTTTTATCGATGCAATATTTGTGCAATGAAATATCACGATATATCGCTGAATCAATTTTTTTTTTCTTACACCCTTTGTTATTAAGATGTTGGAGGCATTAGTGTTTCCACAAAGATCAGCTATAACAGGGCGCTCTCTGCTTAATATCATGTTTAAGTGCTAAAGCATCCCTCACCCTTTGAGGCATTGATTTAAAAAGAAGTATGTGGATGTGTGCTGTGGTATCTGCAATCAAGACGTAAAGAGAGCAGATCCTCTGAGAGGCAGAAACTGGTTTGCTCACCACCTCCTGCAGATGCTTCATACAAATGGGATAATATCTTTAATTAAGCGCTTTGGTGAAAGAAGGTCACTTTTTATGAAAAAAGGAAGCGTTTTATTTTTCCATGTGGGATCTTTTGTTTATGTATCGTTACACTTCTCAATCAGAAACAGTTGCAACTACTTGGAAAAAGATGCACATTGGACAACAGACCAAAAAAAAGATGTTTACAATGCCATGTTTTGGTCGTTTTAGCTTTAGTTTCTTCGATCGTCCCTTACAGATCTGCAGTTGGCTGCAGAGCTGGGGAAGTCTCTCCTGGAGAGGAACAGGGAGTTGGAGCAGAGTCTGCAGCAGATGTACTCCACCAACCAGGAACAACTGCAGGAGATCGAGGTGAGGGCTTCATTCACAGGGAATATTGGGAACAAACTACAACAAAAATGGCTTCAAACGAATATCAATCCTCCTTATCTGGTGAAGAAACACAAGAAATCACTGTACGAATGAAGATAAAACACTTCTATGCATCAGTCTACGGCAGTGGTTCTCTACCTTTTCAGCCAGCGACCCCCAAAATAAATATTTCAGAGACCGGGGACCCCCACTGTTTGAAAATAGACATGAACATTGAAGAGCAAGAGAGTTTTGGGGTCCATCCATAAAGTCAGCAAAATGATGATCCATTGTTCTATGAATCAGTGATAACCACATTTATTTATTCATCTGAATAATATCCACTGTTGTCAGGGAAGTTCATTAATTATTTAGCGCTATAGTATATAGTCATCTTAAAGATGTAAGTCCTTGTTTTTATCGGAAATAAAATGGGTTGCAAGTGACCAAAAATGGCGGAAAAGGTGGTGAAATGGGATTTTAAAAACCACAGAAATTGGTTAAAAGTTGCAAATTGGAGTGGCCAAAAACGGACAGAAAAAGTGGTAAAAAAATTGGTGTCAATATTGGAACAGTTAGTTTACACTGGCAAATAATGGGCATGTCAAATTGTGAATGTGGTTAAATTGGCAAAAATAAGCTTGAAATATGGTGAAAAGAGGTTAAAAGTGACAATAATGGGTGACATTAGGTGGGAAAAGTGGTGGAAAGAGTTTAAAAGTTCCAAAAATGTATTAAAAGTGAAAAAAATGTGCAGAAAAGGCACTGAAATTTCAGGGAGAAGTGGCAGGAATGGGAGTAATGTAGCAAAAATGCATTAAAAGGAGCAAAAAGTGATGAAAATATGTCGTAGAAGAAAAAGGGTAAAAAAAATAAGCAAAAATGGGCTAAAATTGTTGAAAAATATTCTTAGTTTCTTCAGTAAAAGCCTGAAAAGGTTAAGAACCACTCCACTCAACGGACCATAACAGATTATTGGATGTATTTGGTCTGTTTGTCAACTTTCTAGTCATTCTGTTACACATACTGTACACACACAGATGAGAACCCTTTGTTTTCAGAGTTGATGTTTGGGTTTGTGTTGCTTTGGCTCTGAAAGGTTCAAAGTGTCGTCGTTGGTTTGAACTGATTAGATAAAGTGTCCTCAGAGAAAGTGTTGATCCAAGGAGCGTCATGAGGCGTTCAGACGTTCTAGAAAAGGGCGGAAACAACAGTAAAAATGACTGATTAGATGATGTGAGTTCATGATTAATACGCTAATAATAGCCTACTTCTTTCAATGAAACAAATGTGTTATTCTTTCAAGTTTTTAGGTGGAAAAATCAAATAACAGGGATGCGGTTTTGTGTTTCAAGTCATTTTATGTCAATTTTGGTCACACTTTACTTGACGTTTTATACATAAGGCTGACATTACACTCTCATTATCATTAATAAGGTATCTTGAAGGCTGTTATTAAGTGTCGCTTGCTAAATTATGACACCGTTGGAGCTATGTTGGCAGTTTTGGGTTAGGTGGAGGGATCTAGTAGGGTTAGGGTAACAAACAGCACTTAATGACAGCCTTCATGACACATTATTCATGCTAACAACAGGTGTCATGTCATAATGACAGCGTAATGTCAGCCTTTATGTATAAAACTTCAAGTTTAGTGTTAGTTCAATTTTGCTCGTTAAAAATAATCATATGGCTCATAAATAAGTCTCTTTTTCTTGTATTATAACGTTATTTATATATATATATATATACTTTTTACTATTTTATTGGTTTCAACATGTTTTACAGTCACCATATTACAAAAATAAATAAATAAATAATTGACACTCTTAGTTTCTGTGCATTTAACACTTCAAACAAGAAGCCAGGATTAAACTATCATGTTTTTTTGGGGATTTCCCTCTCACTCTTCTCACTTTTCCTCCCTTTCGGGCTGTTTTTCCAGTACCTGACCAAGCAGGTGGAGCTCCTCCGACAGGTCAACGACCAACACGCCAAAGTGTACGAACAGCTGGACGTGTCAGCTCGAGATCTGGAGCAGAGCAACCGCAAACTGGTGCAGGACAACCGCACGGCCCGCCACAAGATCCAGGGGTGAGACGAGGAAGAAGCTGGATTCTCACCTCGAAGCTCTTCTTTCTAACTTTAGTTTTTTTTTTTACCAGCCTGATGGAGACGGTGGAGCAGCTGCAGCATCAGGTGGAGGATCTGCAGCATCAGGTGGAGGAGAAGAAGCTCCAGCCTCAGAGGACACAGCACGGGGACAGACAGCGTCCTCGCAGCACTCAGAGCGTTTCCTGTCTGCAGGAGCTACAAAACACACTCAGGTAAAAACACACACTTTAAATCATTCCCAGGAATGGACTGGGACAAAAATTCAGCCCTGGCGTTTTCTGTCCAGACCAGACCACTGCATTATCAGCAACACCATGTCGAAGCCGTTAATAAGTCAGTGATGCTCAACATGTTGATTATGTCTTAATTTGAATTATTATTCCACCAGAAAACCTTAAAAGGGGAAACTTTTGAACCCCTTTTTACCTATTTCCTTTGGCCATTTCGCAACTTCCTTTGTCCCACGTTTTATCAGATTTTAACTACCTTTTGCCAACAAATATCCCTTTTTCCAATTTTTTTGTCCAAGTTCTTTTTGCACACTTTTATCCAATTTTTGTCCTTTTTTCAAATCAAATTAAATCAAATCAAGTTTTACTTCTAAAGCAATTTACAACAACCAAAATTGGCCAAAGCGCTGTGCATGATCAAAAAATACAATTTAAAAACAGCATAATATATAATTACCGGTAAAAACAGACCATTATCACATTTAAAAAGTGCCACAGAACTATGTGCCTTTCTAAACAGGTGAGTCTCTAGCTTTGCTTTGAACAGGGGCAGGTCTTTGATGGCATGTAACTCAAGCGGCAACAAGCTCCAAAGTTTTGGACCCGCCACAGCAAAAGCACGATCACCCTGTTTGTAACGTGGCCACTTTTAATCCCAATAAGGCTAAGCTAACTTTTGCCCAATAAATGCTACTTTTTTCCCTATTTTCATATAGATTTTTATCTCTTTTTGTTCCACATTTTTGCCCTTTTATTGTTTGCCACATTTTGCTCATTAAAGCCACCCAGGTCTCTCAGATCTATGGACACTGTCATCACTTCCTGTTCAGCGTTGCACTTTATTGCAAATAGAAACATGTTGGGAAAGGGGAACATTGTGAAAGAATTTGTTGCAGATAGTCGTTTACACGATTAAGGGTAAAACTACGGCACAATATCTCCTTTTTCTTAAAAAAATAAGCAAATATTTAGTTTATTTGGCCCTGACCTAAAATGATTTGGACAGCGTTGATATTATTCTTTCTCAGTGATAAACTCCTCCTTCTCCTGATAAAGTAGTAACTATTCAATGACTGGTTGGCTTGTTTTTTATATTGCTAAGTACAATTAAGACAGATTGCAAATCCTTCCCATCTTTAGCTTGTTCTGCTATATGTGCTAATCCTGCTCTCTGCTGCGCTCACTTCCTCCTGACCTTCACGTCAGCTTCACTCTTCACCAGTGTGTGTGCGTGTGTGTGTGTGTGTGTGTGTGTGTGTGTGTGGTCCCAGTTGGAAGGATACCAGGTCAGATGGACCTAATAATGCGTCTGATAATAAGGCATCTGACGTGAAGTTAGAGTTGGAAGAAAGCAGGTCAAAGTCTGAGCGTGAGGACATGGACTTTAATCTAATCACCTTCTCCTCTGCTGATAGTTGTTGTTACACCATGTGCTCGGCTTGGCATTCTGGTCTGGAAAGATCCAGAGATATCCAACGATAGGGGTGTGAGAACGCATCGGCAGTTTGAATTTAATTGTTTCATTTTCTCTTTTTTTTCAGAAAAAAATAAATAAAAAGAGAAATGAAGACAAATGAAAACAAAAAATGAGAAAGAAAATGATAAAAAGGCGAGTGGAATGAAAAAGAAGAAAAATAATAACAAAAAGAGAAAAAAGGAGAAAAAGGGGTAAAGAAGAAAACAAATGACAACAAAAAATGGGGAAAAACATCTAAAAAAAAAAAAAAAAAGATGGGGAAATGAAAAAAGAAAAAAAATAATAGGGTGAAATGAAAAAGAAGAAAAATAAAGACAAAGAAGAAGAGAAAAAAAGAAAAAACTAATAAAATTGTTAAATTTATGTCTCTCTTATAATTAAGATTAGAGTCGTGGGATGATGGAACAGGATAAAGCGATCAATCTTTTGTCGATTGGTGACTTCAATAAATCACACATTTTCAGTCATTGTGGGGCAGAAACAAAGAATTCTATTGCAAAAGGAGATAACTCAGTTTTTATACATTTTCAGAAAATGATTTTTTGCATGATTTGACTCAACTTAAACGAAATCAATACAAATGTATCATATTGTATATTGTGTATGTGTAACTTCTGTGCGTTATGTTGTCTTTGCCTTTGTTTTGCTCTATTAGAAATGTCAACGTGACTAATACAAAGTCCTCGTTTGGATTCATGAGTATTATTATCGTCAGAGTTCTGATCTGTGCAGAGAATATAATTAAATCTTTGCTTTGTAACAATCAGGTATGATGATGAAGACCTGGACGATAGCTCGGACCACCTGGGTTCCTCTGTTTTGTGGCGCGAGGAGGAGCAGGTGGCGCTGCAGCAGTCGCTCCGAGCACTACAGACGCAGTTCGCCACTGAGCGTGCTCGCCGCGTTCAGGCGGAGCGAGAGGCGGAGCTACTCGCACAGGAAACCGTGGCCATGGAGCAGCAGCTCTCACGAATGGAGGGATGTCAGGTGGGTTTGTGTTGGGGAACTTTGAGGTTAACCCCCTTTATTTCCACTTCACCAACGAACAATCCTGCTCTTACAAGTATTATTCAAATAAAACATATTTTAACGCAGGAATCGAATTAGTCCCTGTCAAAATCTGTTGGATTTTCCTTCATTAGTTCTTGCTGATGATAGTTCCACCTCAGGTTTCAATAAAACTTCTGAGCCAGTGAGTGGTTGAGATGTGATTTTTCAATTTCAATTGGATTAAAGTTGCAAATCAGAGTGGCCAAAAACAGACAGAAAAGTGGTAAAAAGGGGTTCAAAGTGTCAATATGGGAACAATTAGATTAAACTGGAAAATAATGAGCATGATCAATTGTCAATGTGGTCAAAAGTGACAATAATGGGTCAAAATATGCAACATTAAGTGGGAAAAGTGGAGGGAAGGGTTTATAAGTGCTGAAAACAATTTGCAGAAAAGGCATTAAAATGTGATGGAGAAGTAGCAGAAATGAGAGAAATGTAACAAAAAAGCATTAAAAGGAGCAAAAATATAGCAAGAAAAAGTGATAAAAATAGGTTAAAATAAAACAAGTTTGGTGTCGTTGCAGAAAAAAGGATAAAAATAAGCAAAAATAACGTGGTTTTTTGTGTCCTTGCCTTTAGGGACAGCAAGTTCTTTTTAAACAATATGTTAAGGTTTCATTTCATAACGCGGAAGTCAAGTAAACATCAAAGGGATCAGCAAACGCCTCTGAAGAAGATAGACAGTTGACAGCCGAAAGACGTCAGGAGATCAAAGTAAATTTCCTGAAAACAGTTGTCTGAATAAATGAAACCTTAAAATTGTATTAAAAAAGAACTTGCTGGACTTATTACGCAGAAGATAAAAAACATCAAAGGGATCAGCAGATGGCTCTGAAGAAGACAGGCAGAGATCAAAGTAAATTTCCTGAAAACAGTTGTCTGAATAAATGAAACCTTAAAATTGTATTAAAAAAGAACTTGCTGGACTTATTACGCAGAAGATAAAAAAACATCAAAGGGATCAGCAGATGGCTCTGAAGAAGACAGGCAGAGATCAAAGTAAATTTCCTGAAAACAGTTGTCTGAATAAATGAAACCTTAAAATTGTATTAAAAAAGAACTTGCTGGACTTATTACGCAGAAGATAAAAAAAACATCAAAGGGATCAGCAGATGGCTCTGAAGAAGACAGGCAGAGATCAAAGTAAATTTCCTGAAAAACAGTTGCCTGAATAAATGAAACCTTAACGTGTGTTGGAACCTAGTTCCAGTTTTTGTCATGAGATACAAGCTGGAGAGAAATTCATTAATTTAAGTTTTTGTGAACTTTTTTTATGAAGTGAAAGCTCTGATTATTCCTCTAACATCAGGTCCGACTGTTGGAGCTGGAGCGAGAGGCTGAGGAGCTTCGTCAGCTGTGGAGATCGGACTCTTCTGCCACTTTGGACAGAAGAGGAATCATCCCGGACCACGACCTCCTGTTGGACCTAGAGATCCTTCGCCCAGAGGAAGAGGATGTTGAAGGAGAAGCAGCTGCTTCCAGAAGCCCCGTCATGCTAAGGCGTAGCGGCAGCGAGCGGCTGATGAAGGCGGGGAACGCCCCTGGCTTCTCCGACAAAATCCACGACCACGAGTGCTCGTGTGTGCGCCGAGCGGAGGTGGTGAAGTACCGAGGTATCTCGCTCCTCAACGAGGTGGACGCTCAGTACAGCGCCCTGCAGGTGAAGTACGAGGAGCTGCTGCAGAAAAGCCAATCAGGGCTGCCGGAGGACGGAGAGGGCGGAGCCAGAAACAGGTCTTTGCAGACTTTGACACACCAGGAGGACCTGGAGGTCCTGGAGGACGACCTCCAACAACCCGAGTACAAAGAACTTTTCAGGGAAATCTTCTCCAGATTACAGAAAACCAAAGAGGACCTGATTGAAAACAGGGAAAGCCCTTCAGCTCAATGAAAGCACGTGATAACTTGATTTTTTCCACTCAAAGTGGACGGAGATCAGAGTGAAACATGATAGCATATGCACACAAACATCAGTGCCTGACACCATCACATGTAGCTCACATTAAACAAGCAACACATGCTAATCATCCTGGGATTTACTTCACTTAAAGAGCCTGTACTACAAAGCTGGACAAGTATATCAGAGATATACAGTATGTCACCTAACCAATCCTTCTCTGTCACAGAGCCCCTGTACAATGAAACAGGATATAAATATGTTCACTTAAAACAGGTGATGTCAGCCTGGTTACGTGCATGCTGTAGTGAAACTGTGTAAAGCAACTTACGTCACAATTGAGGATCACGTCTTTAAAATAATGAAGAATTAAAATCCATAATTCAGTTAAAGCAGTAAAAAGTTGCACTTTCACACTGCATCAAATTTGTCTTAAAAAATAAAAAATAAATAAATAAAATCTAAAATTAAAGCCATAAAATCTACAAATGCTACAGAAAAAAAACAACCAAGAATGTGAAAGCAAAAAAAGAAAAAGATCCTGATTTTTCAAGCTTCTAATGTCTTTGAAGCTTCCTCGTGAGACGGTTGTTCCAGATTTGACATTTTTGGTTACATTTCCTAAAGCTTCGAGACCCGTCTCCATAAAAAACATAAATTAACTTAATAATCGTGTGTCAAAAATCCTCAGGACAGGATGAAACATTAAAATGCATTAATTACTGGGCTTTCCTGTAATATTATATTAAAATTATGATTAAATAAGCACCGATTCACTTTTTTTTTAAATTTTTTTTTTACTATTTAACAAATAAACGTAAAAACAACAAATTAAACATGATATTATGTAACTTACAGTATATGCAATGACCTAAATGCTTTTGTGAAGTCAAACGATATGATAGGATTTCTAAAAACTGTAACAAAGCTTCTGCTGAAATCATACTTGATAACTGTGTTAGATTATTAGGTGGCTGTAGAAAATATAAACTGTGTACTGGATGATGTCTTAAAAAGTTGCTTAGCAATCATTTATTTTTGCTGCTTGTGTTCTAAAAAAAAAACCTGCAGGTATTAGTTTGTATATTTAGATGCAGATGCACTTTAGAAATGCAAGTGTTAAAAAAAAAGAAGCTCTTTTTATTACATCAATCAGTCGTAACATGAACACTGACATGGTTGCACATGAGAAGGACACACTTTGAAGAACACCTTCAGATGTTTAGTAGTGTACTGTCCACGCCTTTGATTGTGAGTCTTTGGACAGAGTAAATGTGTGTATTAGTGCTTTTTAAGCCACTCTGTGTAATGTGGGACCTCAGATTAATGCCCTGAGCAATAAAACATGAAGCATGAATGAGAACTCTACAAAGCTCCCAGTCTTTAGTTTATTTTATTTTTAAAAAGTTTGATTTTACCTTAAATGTGAAAATAATTGCAAAATAAAAGTGATTGAAAAGTCTTCCACAGAACAGGCACCAGTAACCAATAAAACACCTTTGCCGTATCATAAATTACACAACAGTTAATTAGTTATCACAGACTAAAGTAGAGGCGATAAAAGATTCATGTATTTATTTAATGTCTTTTTGCACCAACTGATCAATATCTCACTCTGAGCTTCTTTAAGAGTTCCTGTGGTAGCGTCTAGGGGTGTGCATTGCGATGAATCCGACGATACGATACGCAATGTGCATGTCATATGTCGACATATCCCAATACTAAAAAATATGATATGCATCACAATATCAATTACAATTTTCAGCTTACAAATGGCTTGAAATACAATTTATATCATTTTTCAAAAACAAGTGGTAGGTTTATCAAATTTTCAAAAAAAAGTTCTGAATCTGTTAAGTTTTTCAATTCTTTAAAAAAAGTAACCATGTATGTCTAACTAAAATGCACTGAGGAGTTTCTTCGTTAAAAAACCAGATTCAAAAACACTGATTTGGACATTTTTTTGGATCGATACGATAATCACGTGATGAAATATCGCGAAGAACAAACAAAAAATACAAATCTTTGTCCCAAATAATGTCTTTATTTGATCTCATCTTAACCAGTTTTTCCAATTCTGCATCACAAAGAAAATAGTTGTTTAAACTGTGGAAAATAAACCTCGGCAGCAGCAGCAGTTTTTTTTTTTTTTTAAACTCTTCTTCATGACTTCATGTTGGACTGAATTACACTGATACGTAAGAAAAAGCTAGAAAGTTACAGGTCTGTGATGGGATTTCCGTCAACATCGTCCGTGCACGTTTTTTTGCACATTTCCAAGTGCTTTAAATGTTTCCTTTTATTAAACAGTTGATCCCTAAAGCTCACTCTGTCCAATGGCCAAAATAAATATTTTGTTTACTTACAGGACAAGGTGTAAAATAATGAGTCAAAGGAAATGTTTGCATTCTTGACGTTTAGAGCAGAATGTAACAGTTGATTTGTGGGATTTAAATGGAAGCACCAGCGAACTGAGGTTTAGCCCAAAAACAAACATGAGGTAATCATTGCAAACACAAATCCTACGGTTTTATCTTAGAAGGACTTGGTTTCTTCTCATGTTGGGACTCCAGTTGTGTCCGTAGAGTTTCTGTCCTCCAGCTTAGTGCACCAGACGCTCAACGCCGTCAAGCTTTTTTTGAGGCCACACAGTCTGTGATTGGCTCTTGTCTGTCTGCGAGGGTTTGATTGGCCCCCGCACGGCTCCCGGGGTCAGGATTGGAGGGTTCCCTTGAGGTACCACATCCCCCCGTGGCTGCAGCAGCATTCCTGGAACAGCAGATGTACGTTAGGATTGAACAGTGAGTGAAGGCGCGTCACGGGGAGCGACTCACGTTTAGAACCCGGTCGATGTCGGCCTTTGGCACGTCTCCGAATTCCTGCGACAGTCGCGCGTGTACGGCTGATCTCCGGACTTTGTAGTTCTTGGAGAAGAGTTCAAAGAGAATTCGACGGTGCTACGGAAAACAAACGGATGTCAAAACAACGTAAGGATCCCGAAAAAAAGAAAAGAACCTTAAATCAAAGATTGAGATGTAATGATGCACTTAAGTCCTTTCAATTTGAATACATAGAGATCATACTATTCATTTTCGTTTTCACCCATTTTCTGTTTTTTGTTCATTCGAAATAAATAAATATTTTGGCGGGAAAAAAAAACCTGCTTAGTTAAAATACAGATTCTTATTCTTTTATTTAAATTGTCCAGAATTTTTTAAACTAATATGTTTTCCACATTTAACTTTCTTACAATTGGTCCGAACGCCAATAAACCAAAAAAAAAAAAACTGCACATTTCTTCATTTATCACCATGCAAAGTTGAACAAAAATATATATCTTTTAAATATAAAAAATACTTTTTTTTTTTCTTAAGTGCAGCTTATGTTTCTGGCTTGGAATGTACATATTTTTCTTAAGGAATCGTGTGTGTGTGTGTACTTTATTAATAATAATAAATTTTTATTTAAAGGCGCTTTTCAAGACACTCAAAAACACTTAAAACAACGTTAAAACAACAGCAAATACAGTGATAAAAACAAAGATCTATAAATCAGAAAAAAACATCAGTAAAGAAAAGGCAGGTAAACAACAATACTTGCACATAGTCTTCGTCTTCACTGTTATCTTCTCACCTTTTTCATTTTCTGACTTGGGAAAGCCAAAATGCTGCCACAAACTATGATAATAGAGCTGGAGTTCTTTGTTCGACGTTGCGCGGTAAATCAGGTGATGCGTTTCGATTAGCGCGAGAAAGAAGAACAAATGGATGCCAGTGTCTGATTAAATCGGGTTCAGGCTTAATGAGACATCGGGACATTTTTGCATCAATACAAGGAAAATAACTCAGTGTTTAAAACAAAGTGATAAGAACCAAACGACACAGAGCAGCATGTAATGAGGCATAATAGCCGAGAGTATCACCATTTTTAAACACAAACTGAATAAATAAATAACTTTACGATTTTTTTTTGTTTTGACTTTTAGGGTTTGTAATTCTTTGATTTTATGCTAATTTTAATGTTTTATATCATAAAATTGTTCCTTTAATTACTTCTGTGTGCATTCGTCTCTAAACCTTTTTGTCACATTAGCAAATTTCTGTGAAGCACTTTGACCCACAATTGAATTTGTAAGAAAGATACATTTTTTTTAGCAAATACAAAATATAAACGATCAAATACACCACGAATACATTTTAAAAAATGAACTCATTCTTATTGTAGTTTTTGAGATTATATTGAAAAGATTGTAATTCTTGACTGTCTGATGGGATTTATAATGAAGCCTTAAAGAAACAAATTAGCTTGTTTTTTTTCCAGGGTCAGTTTTTTGCGGTTTCTGATTGTGTGATGCACGTGGGCGTCGCCTTCAGACGAGTGCGTTTGTTTACCTTGTCGAAGTCTTCGCCGCTCTCCCACAAACCGAAAACCTTCTGCTCGTCTCGGGACGCCGTGGTGTGAGCAGGAAACTGGAATTTGAGCAAAGAGCTGAGTTAAAAGTAAATTCAATCAAATTCAGGCTTTATGTTTCTCTGTGATGAAATTGCATGTTCTCCCTCAGTGTCTATAAAATACATGAAGTGTCTACTTAATGTGTTTGAACAAAAGTCAAACTTTCAAGCATATAAAACCAACAAAGGTGCCATCACACACCTGGTAATGAGTCCATAGCCACAACCAACCGTGTTCCGTGTTGGAGCCAGACAGCAGCTAGAACATGCAGGACAGACACCCTCTAGGACTTGGGTTTAATATTTATAGGCTAAAGGACAAACCGAAACTTAAGCTGCTCCTGGTTTGATTTAAGAAATTAAAAACTATTTCTCACTATTTTTTTGTTAAAATCTTCTTTTAATAAAACATAACCAGTATTTTCCTTTGCGATTATTTTGGATTTTAGAGGAAACCATGAGGGTCTCTTGTAGCATCAGACCTGTTCATAATAAAGTAAATGTCAATGCTTTTCTTCTTTTTTTGCATGTTTATCGACCCGCTGTCCGTATGTCACACAGCATCATGTTCAGACCAGGATTATCTCCTCACTGACCAACATCCCAGTGACTGTTTATGGTGGATGGAAGGGCGAACCCAGAACTGAATGGATTTTGTGAACAGCTCCTTGGTTTAACCCTGTAATGAGCTTTGCTTCCAGGCTAATAATCTGTTGCATAATATAGACAAAGCCTCGCCTTGAAAATCCTCCCCCCTCAGAGAGGATAAGACTGTCTGGGTCCTGGTAGGAGGTCTAGTGCCTAATAAATGACCACAAAGCTCTCTGCTACATGGAGACAGAAATGGGCAGACTACTGAGGTCCATAATAAACCTACAATAAAGCAGCATAAGCCTGAATAAAACCACAGAAAACAACACTATGAACCTGGAGTGAAGCCAGAGATCAAAGTCTGTCTACATTGCGTTGGTTCTCCTTGTTAGTCTGTAGGCACTTTCTAAAGTTATTGTTATTGTTCTAAGGGTGTAAGAAAAAATGGATCTGGCAATATTTCAGGACGCGATTATTGTATCTATCCAAGAAATGCCCAAATACATGTTTTAATCATGTTTTTTAACGAACAAAAAACATTTAATTGCGCCATATGCATAGCACATAAATGCCTGGTCACAAGGTGTCAGTGAACGCACCGACCATGTTAAACTATCTCACTCCTCAAGGCATTTTAGCTTGGAAGTTGATTATACTTTATTTTCATAAAACATACTGGGCACTTTTATAGATGTGGTTACTTTTTTTTTTTTTTTTAAGAATTTATTAACCTAAAATCAGAATCTGTTGTAGAACCAAAAGGTTAACTTTTTTTGAAAAATTTAATTTCACAGTTTGATGAACATACCACTTGTTTTTGACATTTGTACTTGAATTACAGTGAGTTGCCATTTATTTGCTCTCGCAAGTTTAAAAAAAAAATTAAATAAATTTTATTTCATACCATTTTGTACTTGTAAAGGGTAAATTTGTAATTGATATTGCAATTTATATTGCATTAAGTATCAGCAGACATTGTATCATGGTCCTGAATCGTATCATCAGATTCATGGCAATGCACACCCTTAATTCTGACAGTAAAATATGATCTGAAATCTGCTTGAAAGGCCCTTACAAATGCTGAAATAAATTTGACATTCAGGCTAACATTAACGTGAATGCGACTCTTTTCTTTCCCTCTCATTTTGCGTGTCTTACTATGTGATTGAACCTCCAAAATACTGTTTTTGAACTTGTGTTGGTCTAAGTGTTTGTCTCTGTTACGGCCCTGGTCGTATTATTCTGTCTGAGTGAGACATCTGGAAAATGGAGCAGCTCTGACAACGGTCTCCTCTGGTTGGCCGACGGCGCAGGGGGATTACCTAAGTCATCTTCAAAAAGGGAGCAGAACTATCATCATTAATCGAGCACGCAACCTTAACAGCAGCCACCTTTGTGTGTTTCCCTATTGAACTCTTTAGTGTGCGAGTTTCAGTAGTAAGTATATTTTATTAGTTCGCTCACTTGTATATATTCTGCACATTGTCATAGTTTCACCACTTGTACATATTTTGCACTGTTAGTAGTTTTGAGATTGTTGGTTCTGTTCATATATTGTTGTTATACCTGTTTGGCAGGCCTCTTTTTGTTGATAAATTAGTGCTTACTTTTTAACCCGTTGTCGATGGTTTTTGGAGATCGAGTTTTATTTTTCGTTACCTTTATGTTGCGTTCCCTGCCAACCTGGGCGTATCAATCTCCTACGTTAAATGTCAACACTTCTGAAGGTGCTGCCTACAAAAACATTGCGTAAACACTCACAGGCACCATGATCTGTCTGCAGCGCATCAGCAGAACGGCGTCCTGCAGCATGTGGTCGGAGACGGAGTGGAACACGCTACGTCCTGCCGGCATGGAGGCCAGGTGGAGGTTGAACAGCCTCTTCAGCTCGTTCAGCGTCAGCACAAAGTGCTTCCGGAATGTCTTTGTCACAAAGTCCTGCAGCTCTGGGGATGCCATGTTGGCGACACTGTCCCCGTTACCGTTGGAGTGATCGAACCCCGGCAAGCTGGTGCTGGGGTATCCGTTTACAGAGCCGTTGGGAACAGGGGAGGTGTCCATCGGCTCGTCTTCCCTCACGCTGTCAGGCTCCTGTTTGACATGAACGCCACTTCCTACTCGCCGCGTTTCCAGGTCCTTCTGCAGGGACGAGCGGTTTTCCTGCACTCGATCCTGAGCCATCTTCAGACGCTGATCACCACTAACGTGCACGGACACTAAAACACACGAGCCATCATGTCAGGAGAGATATCTCAGGTGAAAATGATGTTAAGCACCAGTACGCACCAGGCTGAAGGCAGTTCTTAGGCATGAAGTCATCTTTAGAAAAATTAAACACCTTCTCCAACCTTCAGAGAAGAAACGAGACACAAACATTCAGAATAAACAAAACAGCAGGTGAACATCAACAACTACAGCCTGAAAAAATGGGAAACACATACTTGCTCTGAATGCCGAGCCACAGCATTTGCTGCCTGTGGGCAACATCTGGATGTTTCTTAATGAAGTCCACATCAGTCGGGAGCAGAAACTCCCAGCCACGGTTCACCCGAGGAGCAGCGACATGCTCCAGGAAGTCCTTCACATCCTCTGGGGGAAGCTGAAGGTGGTAGGAGTGGGGTTTTTTTGTTTAATACACTTGAATTTTCAGGAAACATAAACCCACCCCACACTGGAACATCTTCAAACCCATTGTCACACAGAGAAAAGTAAAAAAAATAAAATAGGGTTTAAAGCCAAATGTACCTAAATTTACCACATCTTATACAAAAAAATAAATAAATAAATGCATCGGCCAGTGTCATTTTAAAATTATTATTGAACCAGTTTTGACGAATGATATATATATATATATATATTTTTTAAAAAGCTTCCACGCTCAATAGAACTTCCCTTTCTGACCCCCCATCACATATTTCATTTTTTCCAAATTAAAGGCAGGGTAGGTGATTTTCGAAAGCTAGCATTATTTTGAATGTAGCCTCCCTGACAGCTAACACAAGAGGAAGGTTACCTTTTATGTTGTTTATGAATTTATTAAAGGCGCAGTAATTGTTTTTTAATTGTAAATGGGAAAAATGTCGGTCACTGTAATCATAATTGAGTTGTAATTGCACATGGATAATTGAAGACGTAACTGTAATTGAAAAATGTAATTGACCCCAATCGCGGCAGGGATTAAAGACACTGTGATCACTGTTTAACGCACTGATCCTTACTTTGATGATGGATGTAATCTCCTTCCTCATAACAGAACGTTCCAGAGTGAACCGCCACATCTAGAGGGAGCACCACAGTTGTTTCATCACTGTTTAAAAATCTAAAAAAAAAGTTTACACAATGTGCGGCAAATTCATGTTAGTTTAGTTTAATTAAGTCACCACAAAGTCTCTGCCGCGGCACAGGACTTCAGCAGGAACGCCGCTGTGAGGACTGCACGTGTTTTTGGGATAAAGAACATCGCTACAGAAAAAAGAAACAACACATCAGCTTTTGCAGCTTATGTTTGTGTTCTGCTTGATGGTCTGGGTAACATCTGCTTTCACCTTTTGACAACCCAGTTGCCCTGAACCAGCAGTGCCACCTGCTGGATGCAGCGCATCACTGCAGTGTAGTCTGTGCCGGAAGCGAGGAGGCCCATGAGGTTTGCAAACGGCATCACCTTCACTGAGGGACAGAGAAATTACATCCTTGTTAGTTTTTTGTCACAAAGAAATAAGTTATTTGTCACGCTAAAGAAATAAAATAGATCAATAAATTGCGTTACGCAATCCTACCGTTCTTCATCAGGGTCTTGACTTGGTCTCCCAGGGGCAGCGTGCGCAGCTGAGCCATAGAGAGCACGTTACTGGGACCTACAGGCTTCACACTAACACACAGAGACATGGAAGTCATTGATGATCCTCAGGGAACTTTCATCTACTAATGCACCAAAATTCCGGACACCGAAACACTTTTCTGACCAAAACAAGTCGACAGTCTGTCAGCGCACATTTCACAGCGTTTTAAAGATCATTACTTGGATAGGATTAAACCAGCATGCACAAAAAAACAATATATTAAATATTAGTATATAAATAAATAATAAATATAGAAATAGTAGTATATAAAATTTTGATTGATCAAAGCATTGCTGAATTTAATCCATGCGTGACGGCATCAAAGAGTGGAACTAAAAATAGCATTACGCATGGCACAGCAGAGACCTGAAGCCATAATGCAACATCTAGTGGACAAACATAAAACAATTAATGATTGGAATTAATTTGACTGACATATTACAGTTACGCACTTGTTTCCAAACTTGTGGAAAACTTTGGCACAGTTGTGGCAAAGTGGGCTTCCTCCTGAACTTATTTGTACAAAAACGTGTATCTTTGGCCTAATGTTTATTATCATCACCAAACGCACTACAGTTTATGTCCATACATTAGTTCAATTATTTCTGCTTATTATTTCCCTATGGAGAATTGGATTTATACAGTAGTCCCTTGCTTATCGCGGGGGTTACGTTATAAAAAAATCCGCAATAGGAGAAATCCGCAAAGTAGTCAGTTTTAAGGCTGTAGAGCCCCTCACCACACACTTTAAACACTTTATACACAGGAATTAACATTTCTCTCTTGTTTAAACTCTCAAAGTTCAAACCTTCATAGATTTTTAAACATAAACCTGTTTTCAAACACAGCACTTCAGAGTCACACTGCTACTGATCAGACATTGATGCCGAACGCATTCAGAGTCTTTGTTGACGATGACGTCAGGCCATCAACACGGACACCGGTCTGTTCACCCATTCAACCATGGAGTAGAAGCTGTGTGTGACCATCTGGAGCTGTATGACACGGCCTTTATAACCAGGACTGAACTAAAAAGGATTTGGTGTGGAGGAAAATCAGCGAGGAGGTGGTAGTAGCAGGTGAACGTTCTCTCTGTTGCACTGAGCTAGCATAGTATTAGCCGCTAATCACAGCCACTTTTTTCACTGGTGGTTTATATTTATGAGGAGAAAAAGGAGCGCAGCTCCTCGCTTCAGCAGGCAGTGAAACTCACCAAGTTAGATGTGGCGCTGGTGGGTGAACGCAGCATTAGCCAATCAGGACGCAGAACACAATGCGCGTTCATACGCTGTAAAAAAAAAAATGCATGCAAAATTGCACTGTAAAAAAAATCCGCGAAACACAGAGGCCGCGAAAGGTGAACCGCGATATATCGAGGGGCTACTATATTTGATGTAAATCTCTAGTTTTTTGGGGGGGCGGACAACAGATTTCTGTATTTAAAACATGATTTATTGTCACTCAGTATCATATATTTCCAAAATTTCACATCTGTAGCCACTAAGGGTCCTACTTCAATCAGAACAAAGATTAGCCATGTCGGTCATGTGTAGAAGCTTAGAACAACATTATTCGTTATTGATTTGTGATTTTCGGAGAAAAGTGGCTGGGGCTCAATAGCTTAAACCTGTGGTCACAATAAATTATTTACGCTGCAATGAATGCTGAGAACAGGCCTGGAGACGACCACAGGAAAGGCGAGTACAGCTCACAGTCACTGTAATAAAGCAGAGAAGCTCAAGAACTTCAATGCACTTTGTGTTTTAATGAGAGAACATTTAATTTGACCCTCTTTCAGCAGCCCAGTCAGTTACAAGCCTCTATATTAATATTTAATGTATAAGTGGGGTCAACTTAAACATTTTATTTTCCTTATTTTATATTGTGGAAATGTCAGTGCAAAAATAAATATTTACATATTTTTAATTGATTTATTCTTTGAAGCATTAATGTTCATTTATATAATTGCATTGTTTTAATTTTAGTGAGGTTAGTACACATGTATAGCCACATATGCAATGATACTAATAATTTGCATAATAATTTATTTCGGTGTTTCGCTTCTCGGCCTTGGTTTTCTTATTTTTGCTTTTTGGTTTAGGCCAATAATTTTCATTTCGTTGCATCCCTACTTTCATCCATCCAAGAACAGAGAAAAAGATAAAAAAAAAAAAAAAAACACTTACACTTTCTCCTCTGAAAGAGGTGGCATCAGCATCGTCAGATACTCCCTGAGAAAACAAGAAAGTTGGCTCGGTTTCTTTTAAGAACATTTTACTTTTACACAACCAGTCTGAGTCATTAAATCCTTTGAAACGTGACTTTTCACTCACTTTGGAGTTTTGACCAGTTCAGAGTTCTGAGAGGCGTCGACTGACTGACAGAACAGGTACTGCCTTTCATGCTCTGAGCGTCCGTCCTGGATTAAAAGACGAAACAACTTCAGCACCAATCTGCAGCAAATCACCACCAGACACAGCAGCGACGGGGGCCCTCTACCTTCACACTGTGGTACTGCAGGTGAACCCAGGGCTCCTCCGCCTGCTTCTTCTGCAGGAACTCGTAGGATTGGATCCTCCTCTGCCGAGCCTGCTCCGACTCTGGACGAGCGAATCTCACCTGCATCGAACAGCAGTGAGAAAAAAATAATAATAAATAACTTGTATGGTCACATGGGGCCACACACTTGTTTACTAGGGGTGTAACGAAATAGTTAACTCACGATACGACATGAAATATGATCTAGGCCTTTTTTATTTTGCAAAATTTCATAAACATTCCTATCGTTTACCGTGATGGCCTTTGCCTCCTCCTCAGCCTCATCCTGGGATGAGTCTCCACCTGCACCCACAAGATGAAAACCATCAACATCAACACAATGACAACATGCTTAGCGTTCATTTTAAAGAAAACAAATCATGTCCCTCTTTGTGAGCACATTTGAATAAAATGTACACAAACAACTACTTTGCATTGATGATCCGGAGCTGTCTTCAAACCCTGATCAGCATAAATGAGTGAGATGTTTGGGATGGAAACAATGAACGTTGGACTTAAAACTTACCCTCGTTGGCCGCCTCCCTCTCTCTGGTTTTGTTGTCAGCTTTGTCCAAGTAGGAGAAGCTGGGCCTCATTTGAAGGATTCCGGCCAGCGGCGTGACATGAAGCTCACCTGTGAAACACATTCATTTTGACACTAAAGTAAAAAATCTAGTCAATCTTTATCATTGCTCACTTTAAATCAGTTACCCTGGTAAAAAAAAAAGAAAAACATGTCTGTTAATTGACTGCATTAGTAAATATGTGGACTAGACAACTGTAAAGTACTGAATTTGGAACCCATTCCGAGCTGTGATATCTATGGAGAAGGAATGGGAAACTGACAGATTTATGGTCAAATGTATCCTGACAATTAAACTTATTTTGTCCTTATTAAATAAGTGCTACTTAAGTGCATTATGAGAGTAAAACATAAATCTCAAATCTTTAATACAACTAAGTGAGTGAGTGTGAGCCTACGGTACAAAAACAAAACCCCACGTGATGAAACCAGGTCCGACCTTTGCGGAAAACTGCAGCAGCATATCTGGAGGTGTTTGTGGTGGCCTGGATGGAGGTGAAGGTCTGTTTGTCCATCATCTTTCTGCAGAAGAGAGTAAAACGTTTCATACAAACAAAGAAGAGAGAATAAAAAAATGTTCAGCCTGAGATGACACACGTACCCAGAGTACGTGTTGGTCTCTTCGTAAGTCGTGCCGTCCACATTCAGAGCGATCTGCTCTCCTTTACTGCGGCAGTAGTTTGGACTCATCGTGTTGACGGTCATCTCCAGCTCCACCTGTGGGACAAAAACATCACAAAAGTTACGTTTCAACCGCAAACACCAAAATGTTTGTTTAAATTTTTATTTTATTTTTAAAAACAGGACGTACTCTCTGCTGCTTTGGCTTGATCTTAGCAGCCAAATGGTTGATGTCATCATAATTCATTGTGGAGGGTCGGACTGGGTACTGTGTACGGAAACAAAAAGCTGTGGTTTACATCCATCATAAACACACATAACACAGCAAACAGGTATAGCAGGGGTGTCAAACTCATTTTAGATCAGGGGCCAAATACAGACCAGTTTGACCTTAAGTGAGCCACAGATTTTAGGTAAAAAAAAAAAAAAACAAATTCAACATTAATGTGCCCTGGTTTAGACTTCTACAAATAAAGGATAAAGTATGTGATTATATGCTCATCCGTCATTGCAGAATCTTCACTTAAATTTCCCTGATTTTCAGAATTTGGGGAATTTTCTTGGAATAATTTAAGGAAAATTTGAGTTCTTTCAGCAAATTAAGATTAAAAATGACAGCCGTCATGTGATATAAGACCTGGAAAACTTAACGGAATTTTTGTTTTTGGAGGGCCTGCGATATCTACAAATGAATTAGTTGGTAATTTACAAAAATGTTTTTTCTAACATTTGTACTTTCTCAAGCGGGCCATATTTGAGTCTGACACATGTGAGGTATAGGAACAAACTCACCTGGAAAAGAAACAGCTTGTCTGCGAGGCTTTTGGCGAGATACACATCGATCTGAAAGAAGCAAAAGCACCAATTAAAGCCCTTTTTCCCGCTCAAAAATATCCTAAAACTGGTGAAGATTTCCCTAAGAAGCTGGAACAGCAAAGGGTGGGTCAGTATTATATTAAACCATAAGAATGTATCTTAATAAAATTCATGTGTGGCAGTGTATAGTGTCAAATCTTCAAACACTATTTCTCAAGTCCTGTAAACTTACCTCCTCTACGACGGGGTCATCATCGTCGTCACTGGCCATGTTGGTTTGTGATGTTGTGACACAGGAGATTAGTGGCAGCAGATCTCACCGATCCAAACTGTAAACAAAGAAAATGCTCAACTTCTCATCTGATTTCTAACCTTTTGAGCTTTAACTAGGGTGACCATATGTCCAGTTTTACCCAGACAGGTCATCTTTTCACGTCTTGTCCAGAGATATTTTATTTAAAAAAATTAAATTGTCCGATTTTCACAGGGACCTTGAATGTATCTCGGGGAACACGTTAATTTAAAAGACCATAACTTTGCTAATATTTAATCTATGGGAGGAATTCAATCAGTTTCTGAAAGAAAAATAGTTGCTCTTTAAAGCCAATATTGTTCATTGCGGTAATGTTACTCACAATCGTCACACACGAGGAAAAGAGAATCAAAGTCCAAGAGAAAGAGAGAGAGATTAAAAGAGAACAAATACTGGTGGATTTAATTGAAAAGGAAATGTTTCTCATTGATTCAATGATTGAGAGATTTTAGGAAGGGTTATATGAGATTTTTCAAGGATGGATTGTTAAAGTGTAAAATAAAGGTGATTGACTTGAGTGATCACAGATTTAAGATTTTTTTTGTTATAGAGATAAATTAGTAATTAAACCTTATTAACAATAACAACTTATTTGTTTATTACATTGTATTTTGCCTTTACAAGGTAGGTTCAAGAAAATGTTGAGTACTTTTTGAATCCTCTTATTTTGGAAATCAAAATATGGTCACCCTACTTTAACGTAAATGGAAAAACTAAATTACACAATACATCAAAACACAATTTTATACTCCCAACTTTGGAAAAACAGTTCAAACATGACTGTGCACATTTGTAGAGGAAGAATACGTTGTCATGAAAATGCAAATCTTTAAACTGACAAAAGATGTCAGACACAATCACATGATGCAACATGCAGCAATTCACGCTAATGCGTCATATTGTTGTTGTTTTTTTAAAATGTGAATCACACGACAAACAACATTTTTTTCGCGACTGTATCACTTCATCCAAAACAACACTAGTTTAAAAAAGTAATCCGTCGTTTGCCGAGATAGCCCATTTACCAACCTTATGTATATAAAAGTAATTAACAGTCACCTTTATATCCAAACGTTAAGATAAATAAATACCTGTTAAAGTGAGTATCACAGACACCGACAAGCTGAGTGTTCTAGATTTATTTAACAGCACATAAATCCGATGATAGTCGCTGACAAACTACTACTGGTGTCTTGAATCTGCTCGTCTCTATTGCGTCCTGGTGACTTACTTCACTGTTTAAGACGCCAAGTCTACAACAGGACAGCACTATATGCTTTAAGTATGCAAAAGAAAATCAAAAAATCTGACTGGTTTGGGATAATCTTACATAATCAACAAACAGCGACACACAGGCATTAACTAACAAACCAACCAGTTGCTCCGCAACACTATAGCCGTGCTAGCTTGAGGTGCTAGCATACCCATGTTTTTCAGCTTGTGTATAAGACGTTGAATTAAAAGTCTGTGAACTGCAAAACACAACTCATGGTGTTAGTATCCCACCTGCAGCGACACCGGGCCGTTCCAGCTACCTCATGGGTGTGTGTTCGCCTTGGCTTAGCGGTGAGTGAGAGGTGAACGGTGTGATAACTCAGCTCCAGGTCCGGGCTGGACTCCGTTACCACCAGAGCTCCACGCAAACACGTGGGGAGGAGCTCCGGCCCACAATGCACAGCGGGGACGTTATTGTTTCGTCAAGCGTGAACATAATATACAATCGTGACAATGTTTAACAACGGGAGTTAATGTAAAAAATACTTCTCAATAATAAAGTGCAAATCATCAACAAAAAGGTTACTGGCAGCGGTGGGATTCGAACCCACGCCCCCGAAGAGACTGGAGCCTTAATCCAGCGCCTTAGACCGCTCGGCCACGCTACCGATAATGATTCAACACATAATACTAGGGATAATTTTGGTGGTGAAAATATCCTCCTTCATAATATGTGTCTTTATTATTAAATAATAATAAAAAGCTTTTCAATCAAAATAAAAATTACTTCAATCAAAAAAAAAAAAACTTCAATCAAAAAAGTTTACTTCAAAAAGTGTTGAAATGCAATTAATTGGGTCTCAAACATTTATTTTTTTGCATTTGAACACTTTTTTTCTTTGATTGAAAACATTTATTTTTGATTGAAGTGATTTTTCTTTTGATTGAATAATAAAGACACAACAGATATGCGTGAATAACATATGTATTTATATGTGTTTGGTAATTGTATTTGTAATAATGCTTGTGTGATTAATATAAGTCTTCCTATCCTGCAGGATATAATGTGTATGGTGAAATGTGGTATGTGAGAGGATTCATACTGTATTTTGTATGATGTAATGTAAATAAGAAAAAAACTATTGAAAAATGATAATTTTCTACATGTATGATTTTAAACTGGGAATGAGAAAGGGATAACTGCTTTGTAACTTGAATTTCTAGCAGGATACATGTTGTTCATCAGTTACTGTGACTGACTTCCTGTTTAAAAACTTCATCACTTCCTGTGGAAGAATGCGTTTCTCAGACCATGCTGAGACTGGACTATTTCTAGTGTGCACTCTAGATTTTCAGGTGTAGCATCAATTTTCTCCCATTTAGACAATTAAGCTGTTGATATAACCCTAATTTAATCTTTTCAATGGGTACTGTTGATCAATGAGCACTGTAGACCCCTGCTGTGCATCAAATTACACTTAAATCTAAAATGATCTGTTATTGCCACAAAAGGAACAACCAAAAAAGCACTTCAAACTTTATTGTAAGTTTCATTTTTTTCTTTTTAACATTTAAAAACTATCCTGGATATTGGTTGCAGATATTTGCAATTTAATTCTGTCTTGTCAAAATGAACACTGGAGATTACTACAGTCATTCTGTCAGAATAATGTAATGACATACTTCATAGATTTGAATGGCATAAAAAAGTGAAGGGATTTCACCTTAGCAGAAGGACATTATAGATATGCAATGTACATTTTGACAAGGTGCAAATATCTCAAAGCAATAGGCAGAATAGCTATTAAAATATTAAAATGACTTGCAATACACAAATTTTCCGTTATGCACGCCAAATAGGAATTCAGTCCAAGACACTGTTAAGAAAAGTTAAGTATGCTAAACCTGGAGACAAACACGATACACCTCTATAAATCAGTCACATGTACACACCCACTCAAAAAAACCGTCATCAGGAAATTAATTCTCTCAATAAAAAATATGTAAACATCACCATTCAAGCCATTGGCAGAATATGTAAAGTACAGCGTGGGCTTTCAGTCGCATCACAACTATCGTGGACTCTTGGCTCGTAATAAATCTCCAGGATTATTCCTCCATCATGGCCCAGGCCTCCTCAGCTTTCATGTAGTACTGGTTCGCCAGGCGTCCTTTCATGGCCTCCATGGCAGCTTCTGCTGCCTCTGTAAACAGGTCTCCTGCACGCATGGAGGCAGAACACCACGTTACAATGGTGGACAGCAGTGCCCACCATAGTTCTTTAACGGCAGAGGTGAAAGTAATGGATTACACGAACTCACGTTACTGTAATTGAGTTGCTATTATGGGTACCTTTACTTTTTTGAGTATATTTCTGAGTCAGTCATTTTAGTTGTACTTAAGTGCATTTTAAAAGACGTAAAGCAATTTGTTACATTTCTACACCCAACTGCTACTGAGTAAATTATAATTTTTTTGGTTTTAAAATGATCAACGGACATTGTGAAACTACAAAAAATGAAATGACCAGACAACAAGCAAATCACATCATAGCTAACCAATCAAAATAAACATAATGCACGTCACAAAAAAAAGCATTGAATGTTGGTTATTTTCTTAGTTTTAGAGTTCATATATGTACTGTAGCTACTGTATACTTAGGGCCAAACATTCTTTTTTTTATTGAATTCATTGATGTTATTTTATTTTTTTAAAAAGAATTGTACGTTTTGACAAACATTTTATTTTACACAGATACCTTTGTGGAAAATAAATTAAGTTCCTAGTTAACTAGCAACTTTTACTTTGAGTACTATTTAATTGAGCTACCTTTAACTTGTACTTGAGTATTGTATGTATGGCTTACTTGTACTTGAGAACAATTTCAATCAAGTAACACTACTTCTACTTGAGTAGGCTATATCGGTACTCTTTACACCTCTGACTAACAGGTGGTCCAACCTGCTCTCTGTGGGTCTGCGCTCAGGTGATGGCCTCCTTCTTGGAACATCTCGGCCTCTCTGGCCAGCAGCAGGTAGCGAGGTTCGTCCAGCGTTCCGTCGAACTCCCCACCCTCGTCATAGTCCGTCATGTTAAGCACACTGTCGTACCAGTGGACGGCCTCCTCCCAGTTCTGCTTCCTATGGAGACAAAGGAAGAAAGATGACAAACTATTGAATTTACCAGCAGTGAGGAAACTTTTACTGTTTCTGACAGCTTTAGGTTCCAGTTTAAACATGGTTGAACCCATCTGGAGGCTGTATCTGTTTGTGTCAGCAAGGTAGAGAACGGGAACAATTTAAATTTATGTAAAAATAGACAGTCTAATATTAGCTGCTTTTTTGGTAGAAAATTAATTTTGGTCGTAGAATTTGGAGTTTAGAAAGTAATCCTTTGTGACATTGTTGGTCATAACAGATGTGATCGCGATCCGGTCATTGGAAATTCTTCTACAAAGCTAAAAGAGGCCAGTTTCACAGTAAAACAACAATAACAACCATAATAATAACAATAATAATATTAATTATGGCTGGGCGATATGGACCAAAATTCATATCTCAATATTTTTCTCAAAAAGTACAAGGCAAGCATTGTAACCACTAGGGGGCAATAGATTTCAAACTACACATTTAGGATTCACTATTGGTGACACAAGTAAAATTTTCCGGAAGATTGTACTTTGAGTAGGAATATAACAATTCACTCAACTCCCAATACGATTCGATTCACAATACTGGGTTCACGATGCGATTCTCTCACGATTTATTTTACAAAATAGGACTGTAGTGAAATGATGACTGAAAAATATTCCTTTACTTTTTTGGGGAAAATACTGTATTATTTTCATTTGATAAACTATTCCAAACAATGCAATTTAACTAAAAATAAATCTTGAATGAAATAAAAAAAGGAATAATACAAATGAAGAAGAAGCCTATTCCTTTAAATTCTGGTTCTATAGTAAACAATGCAAAACTGCATAATAGTTCTTTTGTGCACTGGTAACCCAGTGGTCGGTTGGGATGCAGAAATTCTTGCAGTGAAGAAGAGATGCTATGCGCTAGCAGACAGAGCTAATAGAAAAACGTGACTTTTACAGATATAAACGTAATATTACAGATATTCTTTTGGTGCTAAAGGGGTAAGGAATCATTTATGAACATGTTTAAGAGTAGAAGGCGGCCAGAAAGAAAGTAGTAGCAGATTCCACCTGCTGCGTACACTGCTGGACAAGAGAAGGGATAAATATATAGTGCCCTCTGCTGTTTAAAAAAAGTACTGCGATTCAATTTTCAAAGTATCGATGTCAATCGTGATACCTATGAATCAATTTTTAACTGCCTTACAATTAATCGTTACATCCCTAACTTTGAGCGTAGAATAGTATATTATTTATGGAAAACAGTAGAAAAGGCAGAACTGAATTCTACAAGTGCACAACAGATTATCTGACACAATAATGTCCATTAAACATATGTTGGGATGAGTATAAAGACATGGAACCTGAAGTGGACGTCTTGGCATGCATTAAGGAAGTGATTGTAAACCACAAGAGAGAAGTCAACTTGTACAGAGATTATATTCAGACAGGAATTCAATCCAACATAAGGTTAAACAATGACTCAAGAAAAGTGTTTTTTCTCGTCCTATCGGATGCAAATGCTACATTTTTTTTCATAACATTGTGTAGAGCAGATTGCAAACTTGGGCTGGAATAAGAAGAAGTCTTGTAGAAATTGTGTGTTAGCTTTGGAAGCTTTTAATCTGACAGGTTATCGATGACGTGGGGTTCCTCAAGGCTCTGTTCTTGGATGCTTTTTTTCCGCTTCTTTATGTTTCACGCGCTGCTACATACTGTTATGAATATTGTCATATTCGTAGCATTTGTGGAAGATTTTTTGACATGTCAAAAACTCCATAAATGCTACAAATTTTACGCATTGTTACGAACCTTCACCGGTTAGTTTGCGCTTCGTTGCGAGTGTCACGAATCACGCAGACAAGACATGTGTCGGGGTTCTGCATAATCTCAGCATAAGGTTTTGATCCAGTCCTCACTCACCTGTCTGCTGACAGGTTGATCCCAGTATCAAAGGCTCTGGCCACTGTAATCATGGACGACCTGTCACCTGCCTCAGCGGCCTGCAGCAGGTACTTAAACCCTTTCATTCGGTTTCCTGCGTTATCCTGTCAACGATATAAAGATGTCATGAAGCACGGACTAACCTAGTGTGAAGAAGAAAAACAAGTGAGAATAAATGGTACATGAGACCTCCAGCACCACGTCGGACAGTATGTGATGAGGTAGTTGCATGTAGCACTGCCCTAAAGCAATGATGGCCTCCAGCTCTCCACACTGGGCCGCTCGCTCCAGGTGGAACATGGCCGAGTCCTGATCCCACTGCTCATCCTTCTCACAGAATCTTCCCGCCTCATGATATCTCACCATTGCTAAGTGGACCTGGGGGCGAAGAAATAAGACTGAATAGAAAAAACAAGCTCTTAGTGTATCACCAATAAAATAATGCAGCTATAGGTCTAATTTTGTTCAAAAATACCTGTAAGGACAACATCAAATACTCAAAAAAGACAGAACACACAAAATGACAATAAATATACTTAAAAAGGTTCCGGGAATACACAAGATGACAACAAAAAACACATAAAAGTACAACAAAAACACACAAAATGACAATAAGTATACTTAACAAGACTCTGAGAATACAGAAAAACCACATCAAGAACACACAAAATCCCAAAAAAATTATATAAAATGACAGAAGAATAAAAAAACAATAACAAAAACACTTAGAAAAATAGGAGAACATAAAAAATGTCAAAATAATATACTTAAAAACCACAACAAAAACACAAAAACCAGTCATTCTTTTAAATGCAGACAATCATATGTTTGTGGCCCCTGCTGTGAGAAAAGCTGTCCATGTCTGAACTAATTTAACATCACTAATTATTGCTTTACCTTCCCAAGGACTGATTGCCCAATTTTCTTCTGCAGGAGTGATTCGAGTCGCTCCACCTCCGTAGCCACGCAGGAAGATCGGTGGACGTGAGCTCGAGTCGAATGGTAGAAGGTCCACTTCTCCTCCGTCATCTGAGACACAAAAAGTAATCAAACACAAAGAGTGAAGATGAATGTAGCATCAACATTTAACAGCAAACGTCTTACTAAGCTCTTTCAGGGGAGCACCCATTCATTCATTCATTCAAGAACAGGATGATTGTGGACGGATGGAGGTAGATGGTGTTCACTTCCAAATTTCTTATTTTATTTCCATTACTATATTCAAACATTGTTTATCACTATAAGCTGAAGCAGATGCACAGGAAGCAGCAGCCTGTGTAATATATGCAAAATTCTGGATACATGATCAGCAAAAGCAGTAATTCTCAACCTTTACCTAAATTTAACCAAATGTTGTGGTTTTTGGCCAAATTAGAGTAGCCAAAAACAGACAGAAAAAGTGGTAAAAAGGGTTCAAAGTGTCAATATTGGCTTAAAAAAGGCAGAAGGGGGTAATGCTATTGAAAAAGTAGGAATATATAGTTTAAACTGACAAATAATGGGCATGACAAATAGTGAATGTGGTTAAATTGGCAAAAAATAAGCATGAAATGTGGTGAAAATCAGTTAAGAGTGACAATAATGGGTCAAAAAATGCAACATTAAGTGAGAAAAGTGGTGGAAAGGGTTTATAAGTGCCGGAAATGTCTTGAAAGTAGAAAAAATGTGCAGAAAAAGCTTTGACATTTTATGAAGAAATGGCAGGAATGGAAGTATGTGTTAATGTAACGAAAAAATGCATTAAAAGGAGCAAAAATATGACAAGAAAAAGTGATAGAAATAGGTTAAAATATGGCAAGTTTTGTGTAGTTGCAGAAAAAGGGTAAAAACAAGCAAAAATTGACTCAAATTGTTCAAAAAATATTCTTAATTTCTTGAAGACCCTCTCCCAGTGTCCTGACCCGAAGGTTGAGAACCCCTGAGCTAAAGAGGCAAATAGCTGCAATGGAACACACTTCCATGCAAAAATAATCACCCATTCATTGTCAGGTGTGCATGAATAGAGGTTGTCAGAGACTCCTGGAGGAGGTTTCATCTTCCTCTGATGAGGGGAGGAGGAAAGGTGATTTAAAGAGATCGATTGTTACGAGAGGAAATGAGGAAGAAATCAAACATCACGAGTGTTAATAGTTCACAGGGACGATGACGAGGCGAGAAAAGCGCCTATTGTTGTTATTTACCCGTCGGATACTGTCCTCATCCGATTCAGAGTAATGTCTTTGGTAGCGATGATGGGCCTAAGTGATGACACAACATGAATAATAAACACAGTAGATCAAAACTGACTTCAGAACAACACATTTATAGTAAGAATTTACTGGTTCACAGCATTGGTTAAAGGAAATCACACGTAGGTATAAATAACTTGAACCATCACTGTAGTATTTCACCTTAAGGCAAGTTGAATCTATGTTTTTAAGCTCAATTTCAAAAGATTACAATTGTTTTCCAATCTTTAAACCACAAAAAGCATAAACAGATAAACCTACCCCGTCTATGTGATCATTTGGATCGCCGTCGCTTCTCTTCTCGCTGGGGTAACCGCTGTCTCCTCCACTCTCAGATTCCTGTAGAAAGAAGACATTGTTTAATTCAGAGCTGTGCTGGTACGGTGAATACTTGTTACTGGTGGAATATATATAGCTTTGGGCAACAGCTTTGTTTGTTTTAAAAGCTAAAAAAAAAAACAAAAAAAAAAAAAAAAACTTTCAAAAGTCACTACTTTCCCTACTCCTACGCAGTCTGTAGCAAACGACTAATTCTTTGTATTTGACAGTGAAGTTTCCACCTGGTGTTCTCCTGCGTTGTGAAGCCTTTCGTGCTCGTACATCCCAGTGAAGGACACGCCTGTCAGACACAGCACAGAAAGCAGCACTTATTTAAACAGCCTGTGAAGCCTCTGCCAATCACAGGCTGCGTTTCCATTACCCTTGGATATGCACAAAAACAAAATAGAGCAATAAAAACTGGTAATGGAAACACGTGAATCTCAAAAAAACACTCAAATATCACTAAAAGGTTTTTAAGGCTTTTATGAGGAGGTTATTTCAGATTTAAATTTATCGCAAAAGCGCAATGGAAACACTTTTTCCGCAACTACACATCACAGAACGTCACGTACCTGATCTCAACGGAATCAGAAGTACTTTATTTATCCCAGGGTGAAATTACTTGCGTTACAGCCGCTCAAGGAATATTACAAATAAAAAGAATATACATGATATAATACCTGACCACTTCTCAGAGAAAACATGGCGCGGTACGTGTGGACAGAAGGAGAGATCGAGACATTTCTTCGTCTTATACTTAAAATTATTAGTGCCACATTAGAGAAGAAGAATGCAGAGTTATAAGGAGGTTTGGGGCGTCAGTCTTCCTGTAGCGAAGTCTCGCGGGATCAGATTTCTTGGGAGTTATGAGGCTCCAAAACAACCTTAAATGGAAACGCGTTCGAAGCACAATTATACTATGTCACAGTGCTGCAAGGTTTATCGATATCGAATCGCAATCGAGGTTTTGACGACTGCAATAACGTAACCTCAAGAGGCTGAGGTTTTTTTCTTCCGTATCTAGCATTTGAGTGTTGGCCAATCAGAATGGTGGAGCCTTGCGATCTCTGGTTCAGCCGGAACAGATAAAAGGTCTGAGTTTCCATAAAGCAGATCCTGAAGTGTTTAGACAGACGCTCTGTGATTCCTCCAGAAGAGGGCGCTGTCCATGTCAAACCAAATTATTTAGATAAGTAGATTAATGTGTTTTGTTCTAATGTGGGGCAATTTGAGCAACAATATGTTGTTTGATTGTCTACAACTAACAAGACTTCCTTCACTCATCATTTTAGCAGTTTATGCATTTAAATGTATCAAATATAAAAATTGCAAATAGATTCACAATCACAATGTTGGTCCGAAAAATCTCAATGAAGTTTTCAGTCAAAATCGTGCAGCCCTACTCTGTCAACATTTAGAAATATCTCATTTATTTTGTGAAAATCTGTAATAGAAACACAGCTGCAGACGCGTTGATGGATCTACCTAAAGGTGACTTCCCCATTAATCCGCCCAAGGTGAGCGGAGAGCACGGGATCGATTCGGCGTCGCTGGAGCTTTCATCCCACAGTGAAGTTTCCGACAGGCGGCACCGTAAAGGCGGAGCTCGGCCCGTCGACATCGTGCGAACGCGAGGCGAGCCACACTGCTCCTCACAGCCTCTCAGCACCGTTTTGGCCGACTTCTGAAAATAAAACAAAATATCAGACTTGTGAAGTCAGACGTGTGAAAGGGAAGGACGTTAAATTACCAGCAGTTTGTTGGTGGAGTCGAGCTGCGACTTCTCCGCGGTGGACGTGTCGAACGGCGTGAGGCCCATGCTTTTACAGATCTTGTTACAAAGGTGGGAGTGGAAGAAGAGAGCCATGCCTCTCACACCTAAAACACACGTGTTTACTGTTTACCAGTCGTCCACAGACTTTTTAGTATTACAGTACATACATACATTTCACGTCGGTATTAGTTGCTGTACATCTTGGTCGTAAAATAGTCATAACAAGATTGGTCCTTTTTCAATACAGCAAGAGCTCAATACTCCCTTTTTTTTTTAAATATTTTTTTCCAAAACAGGCATGTATAAAAACCAAAATAAGAAATAAAAAAACAAAACAATAAAAATAGAATAAAATAAAAATTATACAGAGTTCTACACTTTTCTAGGGAGGCATTCTGATAGTTTTAAGGTGTTGCCCTTCCAACATAACAGGCAGACTCACTGTTTTAATGACAGGGACAACCTATGCATCTAGTCAGTCCTATTCCCAATATTTTTCATTTTATCCATAAAGGAGATTAAATTTGTCCACATCCTTGCAAATGTATCCATTTGTAAATGAAGTGAATATGTATTTTTTTCCATTTTATATATATTTAAGTGATTATCTACCTATTATTTTGCATAAATCACACCAAAATTTCTTCTTGGTTTGCTTCTTTTTCCTATTTATATTTAACATTTTTTTTTATTGAAAACTTTTGTACAGTCTTGAAACAATAACATTATTAGTCACCTGTATAAGCCCTCAGCACCTCTTTGAATATTGGATCCTCCAGGTCTAAAGGATACTTAGTTTGACATTTTTGTAACTATGTAACTAAAAGTCTTGCTCTTTCAGAGAGAAAATGTTTTTAAGGGTCTGAAAGTCCTTTAATTGTCCTTGATTTGTTAGTGAATAGAATGTTGTGATCGTCCACACACTTTTAATGTCGTTCTAAAGCTTCACGTCGTCAGAGCTGGGATGCGTACCAAGATTCCCGTCTCCAAAGTCCGTCCCCACATCTGTGTGGATCTGAGGGTCAGTGTAGAGATCTCCTACGCCCTGAATGTCCACCACGATGAGCTGGTGACCCGAGCGCTCGAAGGTGAAGTGACTGAAGGCCTGAAAGAGGAAGTTTATGTCAGAGTCTCACTGAGGACAGGGGGTTTACATCAGCTGAAGAAGTGACGAGTCGGCACCTGTGGAGTGAGGCGGAGGTTGTCGTCCCTCACAAAGCCAGAGTTGGAGTTGTACTTGAGGTATTTGCCCTCGATGTAATGCTCCAGATGGAAAAGAGGTTGGCCCGGCCTGTTAATCATCTCCACCACGCACATCTGCATGATGTCCACCTGAAGGTTTTACATGTAGAGCAGAGATGACTATAATCACAAAAATGAGATCCGAGGGGCACATTATCATAGAATAATTATTAACCATCAACTCAGAGTTAATAGTTGTTTTGTGTATTTTTCTGTTATTTTATGGATTCATTTTGTGAATTTGTGTTGTGGTTTGTGTATTTTTGTTGGTATATTGTGTATTTTTCTGTTATTATTGTGTGTTTTTGTTGTATTTGTATGTGTTTTCGGAGTCATTCTGTGTACTGTTTCTTTCATTTTGTGTGTCTGTATTCATTTTTCTTTATATTTTCTGTTATTATGTGCACATTGTAGTCATTTTGTGGATTTTTGTTATCGCTGTGTGCATATTTGTTATAATTTTGTGGATTTTTGTTATCACTGCGTGCATATTTGTTATAATTTTGTGGATTTTTTGTTCATCTTTTTTCACGTTTTATGTTGTCCTCTTGTGTATTTTGCTGTAATTTTCTTGGAGTCATTTTGTGCGTTTCACTTTGTGTTTCACATGTTGCATGTGTTAAATATTGTGTCAAAGAAGCGAAAAGGCTTTATTCTTCAGATTTTGAATCTTCAAATACGTTTTCCAGTGTAACCTGCTCTATAATAATCATCATCATCTCAGATTGGTTAAACAAATGGCTAATTAGAAAAGTACAAACTAAATAATACTAAAACGTTGTGGGTCTAATGTTGCTTTTGAGCATGTGGGCGGAGCTTACCTGTTTCGGAGGCCTGTGCCGGTTGTACTCCTCGCCCCAGAGCTTGGCCTCCATCTGCAGCCGGACGTCCTCAAAGTAAACGTCTCGATTCACCGTCTCCATGTAACGCTTGGCCACATAGTTGGAGGCCGCCTTCCAGTTACTGCTGTGGGAGAAATTTGAAAGCTTCTTCCTGAAAGGAGACAAAGTGAATGTTTTATAGAAAATACAGACATTTCTAATAAAACCTTCATCTTCTTCTCTCTTATTCTGCTGTGGTTAAACCTAAAGCAGCGTCTTCGTCACATATCTCAGGGTTTTTAAACATAAACAGAGCAAAAAAACTGCAGCACATTCTGTCATCTATATGATAAATATCACTGGTTATTGTTTACAGCGTCAGTTAAGAGGACTTGAAGGTCATAAGCAGTGGATGACAGCAGACGAATGAATGTAGAGATGTTTAAACTCACGTTCTAAAGCACTCCCTCATGGCTCCTTTCCCAAACGGCTGTGAGAAAGTTGTAAAAGGAGGAAATCAGATAGGGAAAGAAGTGCTGAGCCTGTGTGAGAGTGCATGTGATGTGACATGTAAATAAATAAAGTACCTGTGAAGCCATCTTGATGTGAATCTGGTCTTGAACCCAATCCCGAGTGATGGCACTGTACCTGAGGAGGTGGAGATGGATGTTAGCCTAAACGTGAACAAAGTCTGAAAAATGAATTTTATCAAGCAGAAGTTACCGCAAGTATCACAGAAACGTATGTCGGTATTTTTTGTTTTTGATCTTTTTTATACTTTAAAGGCTTGAAAGAAAAGTCTATCCCCATTAATAAACCACACAGTAGGTAAAATGTATGAGAACCCCATTTTAAAAAAAAATGTGCAATCTAAATCTGATCTGGATGAAAGTTGGTGAGGTAACCGAGAACTTAACTCAACATAGCTGAGTCAAATTTCATAAAGATCAGTCAATTACAAACCAAGATATGACTTATTTTTTTATTTTATTTGGCCAATGATGTGAAATAAGGATTTTGCTATTTTTTGAAACCGATCCAAAATCAGTAAATGGATTCCTATCCCCTCCAAAATGTAATGGAATCTTCCATCGTGTAAGGTCATTCTTTGGTTAAAATTTTGTCAAAATCCATTGGGAACTTTTGATGTAATCCTAAAAACACACACAAACAAACTCCCAAAATACACAAAATGCAAAAAAAAAAAAAAGAGAATACACACAATTTGATTCCAAAATGGTTAAAAAAAACACACACACAATACAACAGCAAATATACACAAAATGAAAGAAAAAATACACTAAATGACGAAAAAAAAAAAAAAAAACACTAAATGAAAGGAATACATTAAATCAGTGGTTCTCAACTGGTCTCACTCTGCGACCCAATTTTGACACCGTCATTAAATCACGACACACTTTTTTTTTTTTTTTTTTAAGAATTCAACCAACCAAATTTAATCCTATTAATCCATATAATATTTTTTTTAAACATAAATCTATATATCTGCTTGTGTAACAAGCATTTCACAACAGGCCTGTCAAAAGAAAAGCTTCTTTCAAAATAAAAGACAAGTCCAACCCAACATGAGACATTAAGTATTTATTCATTTTTGACCAGCTGTCCGCGACACACCCAGTACAAGTCCGCAACCCACTTTTGGGTCCCGACCCACCAGTTGAGAATCGATGCATTAAATGACCAAACATATAAATGACAAAAAATGTATACAAAATAGTTAAAAAACACGCACACAAAACAACAACAAAAACACATAAAATAAAAAAACAAAAAACACTAAATGACTCCAAAAAACACAAAACGACAACAAAAACACATCCCAAGGTAAAAGAAAATGTTTAATCTATTATTATCTAATATTAAACTGCACGGTGGTGACACTGATAGAGTTTATACTGTTATATAACGGTGGGTGTATTTATGTTTTGTCGCCAAGAGCAACAGAAAGAACTTTTATGTGTATGGATCACAAAAATGAAGAACTCTCTGACTCTGTGCTTGTCTGTGTGTGCATCAGTGTGTGTGTGCGTGTGTGTGTGTGCGTCAGTGTGTGTGTGTGTGTGTGTGCGTGTGTGGTTAATGAATAGGTTCAGAGCAGCTGCAAGTTTTCACTGCTGAAACCTGAGCGCCAACAAACGCTGAGCTCCGTCGTCCAACCCACGCTGGCTGCTCTCCTGCATTTTAAAAACACAACCTCCCACTGAAGCCATCTGGGAACAAGGCATACCATAATCATCATGCCATCAAAGTTCCTGCCACGAGGGGCATAGAGGAGTGAAGTTATACTCTGGATAAAATTAGCATGTGAAAAGAGAACCCAATGGCGAATCCTAGGCCAGGATAGTCGCTCCTCCCCCTGGTAGGCAAGTACTAAACCAGGCTGTTGTGTTTTTTCTCTGTGTGTGTGTGTGGGACACCCAAACGGGAGATAATTAACCACCCTGAATGGTGCCAAAGGTTGGCCGTGGTTCATGTTTGTCAACAATGTGAGGACAACTGACCGAGATACGAGGCGACACACAGTGTGTCAGGACCTATTTTTTTATTTTTGGTAAAGCATCCTGAATATGTTTTAATAAAAACTCCACTCAGACTTGGGATCTTTTTTTTTTCTTCACATAATTAATAATAAATTATTTTATTATAGTTATTTTTTTCAGCTGTAAAAGAATCATGTTTAGTTAACCTATTAAATTAACATGAATACCTGCGAAATTAAGATTATTAGAGCCTGTTACCTGTGATGCATGTAGTGACTGAGCAGTGTATTGAATGATTTATCACAGAATAAAACATTTAACAATTCTACAGATAAAATCTCAAGATTTATGAATGAAATGTATGAACGGCAGCTTTTATATCTTTTTTTAAAAAATATTTTGCCATCTCTGGAAATGGAAAGAACTAAAAAAAAACTGGAAAAACTCTTAATGAAATGTTTCCTTTTCAGGGTAAACTCTCTTTAACTTTTTTCACCCACTCCATGGAAACTTTAACAGAGCAGTGGACGTTACTCTCATGACTGTTAATGAACTACTTGTTGTTTGGCTTCGCTGAATGTGTAAAGAAGCTAATTCGTGCGCATAGTCGCACACCTTTATTTTGTCAAGACTTATTATTAACATACTATGGTGATAAGTGTAAACAGAGAGGAAGTTCTACTTCATGAATAATCAATACATAGATTGTCTTTAGTTTTTCACATTAATATATGAAAATAATAAAAACCTCATGTTGTTATTTAGCAAGGCACAGGATGCTTTGTGGGATTCGTACCTGTAACGAACGCATGGTTCAGTCAAAATATCCTCCATGTGAAACTCTGCCCAGGGGTCGGGCATTGCTTTGGCCTTTTCAATCGCACGAATCCATGCAGCCTGTTTCAAAACAAAGCAAATGTTACACCCAACTGTGTCTGTTGTGATGGAAGAAGAAGAGTTAAAATAAGTTAAAAAAAAAGCCTGGAAGGGAAAGAAAAGGTAAAGGGAAAAGTGAATTAATGACGATTCATGTCTTTTAAAGCTGATTATCTTTATTATGTAGATCATCCGACGGAATATATCCTGATTTATAGTTTCTTTATATTTAAAGTGAACACTTAGGTTAGTTGAACTTCAGAAATTAAGATTTAATGCATTCTTTTTTCCTTTTTTTTCTTCTTTACAAATGACAAAATCTAACTTTGATGGCAGCTGGAGGGCCACAGGCTACGTATACGGAAAGTGACTCCATAAATTCACAAAATGACAGAAAAAAAAAACACAATACAAGTCCAAAAACCATACAAAAGGACAACAAAAGAACATAAAATTACTTACTTAATTACTTATTAACACAAAAAATGGCAAAAAACACACAAATAAGACAGGGAAAACACAAAATGACAACAAACATACAGAAAATACACAAGATGACTTCGCAAACACACAAAATGACTTTTAGAATGAAAAAACAAAAAAACAATACACCAAGGACAACAAGAACACACAAAATGACAAGGAAAATACACTTGACTCCACAAATAAACAAAACGACAAAAAAAAAATACACAAAAAGACTGAGTGCACAAAAAAGGAAAAAAATGATACACAAAATTACTTCATACACAGAAAACAAGCATTAACATGACTCACAGAAAACAACATGAAAAATACACACAATGACGTGAAAAAACACAAAAACTCAAAAAGAATGGACTAATGACAAAACGACAACAAAATATCATAAAAACACACATTTACTTAAAAAAAGGCACAAATTCCAACATGAAATCACTAAAAATTGAATAAAATGGAAACTACAGTAGCGTGTTTTCATCAAGTAAGATTTAGTTTTCCAATATTTTACATCTGAATATCACAGATCTTCACCAAAATATACAAATTGATATTTTATTAAAGCGCTTTTAATACACTATGCAGTTTAGAATGGTACTAGGTAAATTATTTGATTAGTTGGTGGCTCGTGCAAACAAATTGTTTTTTCTGTGTTTTTTTTAGCTTCACGTTGGTTTGTTTTCCTCAATATCTATCGAGACAAATGCAGAGATTTAAATGCCAGTGAGAAACACAATCCCAGGTGGATCCCTACAGCACGTCAGCCGACTATGTAAAGCACGGGTCAGAGTCCTTAAGACTTGTTTAAATTTAGAGTGAAGGATTTACATGGGGGGGAGGAGTCAGTATCAGGGAGAGGACGTGCATCACATCACGGTTAAACTGAACACATGCAGTCCGCTGGTTTTTGGATGCATTGCCTGTAAAAGTTAATGTTTACAGTTACTAAAATTAGTGTTGACCTCCAACTCTTTATTTTATGACAGAAAAGTAAGGAAGTTTGTTTTTTTCTGATGCTAAACGCTTGCATGTACAGTAGTAGTGCATGGACGAACGTGGTCATTCATGAATAAGAGTGCGTGACAGTAAGGAGGAGAGATGCAGCACATACGTTTAAGCACTGATGAGCAGGATGGTGGAAAAGAAAAGGAATGTTTGACCATTGGTGAGGAAGAGGAAGAGGAGGAGGAAGCATACAATTAGATCTGAAACATACCCGTGCACTCTCAGATAAAACTTTGTATGATCGAGCATCAGCATCGGTTTCATTTTGGTTCTATGCACAGAAGGGTGACATAAGGGTGACATAAGGGTGACATAAGGGCATGGCTTCGCATCAAAACAGGCAACTTTACACAACAACAACAACACTTTCTCTGATGCTGTGCAGAAACACAAACACCCAAAAGGCCACGAGTCACAGTGTTAATTTTATGACATTATAAAGTTTCATTTATTTACTACTACTTTTTTTTCCAGGAAATTGACTTTGATCTCCTGCTAACTGTCAGACTTCCTCAAAGCTCAAAGGCATCTGCTGATCGCTTTGATGTGTCCTTATGCCTTGTTTTTTTTTTTTTTTTTTTTGTAATTTAAATTTTTATTGGGGACAGATAGTACAGATATACTATGAAATTACATCTCTCAGTCCCAAGTTTTTAAATATGTATAAAGCATCACTTATGACTTCTATTTGGGCGTTAATTACAGAGTTAATTTTGTCGACAAAAATTTTTCGTCAACTAAATTTTTTTAGATGAAAATAACGAGACTATGGCTGATTTAAAAAATAAAATAAAATAAAAATACATGCAAACCAAAATATATCTATATTTATTGATAACTATAATGTTTCTCAATTGGACGAAATAAGGACTTTTTCTTTTTTTCAAACTACATAAGACTGTGTGTGTTTACAAACATTAATACCATCACGTATTAGGTTAATTCTGATGACTAAAACTAGGTTGCATTTTAGTCAAAAGACTAAATCAAATAAATCTGCTGTTAAAATTAATACTGACTCGTCCGAACAAGTGGCTCATTAATAGTCTCAGCTCTGCTCTGATGTGTTTACTTAGAATCACGAGGTGAAAAACTCCATCTGCTACTCATGACTCTACACTTGAAACAATACATTGTGCAGCACACATGTACACACACACACACACACACACACTGATAAAGCCAGACTCTCAGGCCCAGATCAGACCTCCTTATAAGGCAAACAGCTCTTTTTACTAAGACTAAGCTCACACTGGGCACCAAAAACAGGATGCTTTTTATTTTGAGCTACAATGGCCACGATTACATAATGTTTTTTCATTCGGAATTAATTATTCAGAATTAAAGTATTCTAACTCCGTTTTGAGGTTTACATAGAAACACATTTATTCACCTTTATTGAAATTCCTCTTTAGGCCTTGGGGTTGGGAAGACTTCTGATTGGACAGGGGTCGAACTAGAGCTGGGCAATATATCGAGATTCAAGATATATCGAGTTTTCTATTTTGGCAATAAGGAAAATGACAATATCGCCTAGATCGACATATATATTTTTGAGTATTTGATATCAAAATGCTTGTTTTAGGAGTCACTGCTTTTGCTACTTGTCAAAAGAGCCTGAAAAGTTAGTCACAGTTAGATGGATTTTTGAGTGTGTCCTATCCCAGACTTTCCCCTCAACAAGCCACACTACAGAACTCACTCACACGTGCTGTCCCTCAAAGGAGAAAAAGCCTAACGTCGAACATATTTTTCAGCTGTTTGTTAATAAATGTGCCTGTGTAGCATTTCGCATCAGCAAATTTAACCCTGAATTGACTTCATGGTAAGATGTTGAGTCAAAATAATAGAGATTCATATAAAAATATCGAGATATGAGTTTTGGTCCATATCGCCCAGCCCTAGGTCGAACGTGACGTATTCGTGTCTATAAACCTTTTCTTTTCGGCTAAAACATAGAAGACCACAAAATGAGAAATGTTTTCATTTTTATTTTGATTGTAGTTTTGAAGCAGCAGCTCGACAATATTACACTTTGGTCAGCTGAGCAGGTCGAGCATGTGCAGGATTTAAATTTAATCCAGAATGGCCATTTTTATTTGGAATTAGGTGTTTACATGGTCAGTTTCAAGAGGATTTAAGTTTTATTCTGAATTAAAGCTCTCATGTAAACATGGGCAATCTTTTACACCAACTTGTCAATGAACAAAAGCTCACCCTGTGGATATAGTGCGCCCTGGGGAGAGAGTTCGGCGACTGCTTTGAATGCACCAGGTTTTTTAAGTAGAGACAGGTGTCTTTGGCCAAGTCGCTCAAAATGGGGGAAATGAAGCTTTCCTCGTCGTCCTCTTCGCTGGCGTTGGTGTCGCTGAGGGAGGAGGCCCGCAGTTTGTGCGTATTCCTCTGAGCGGGGGGTCTCTGGGCGCTGCCCACCTCCTCCATGTCAAACATCATCAACTCGTCCTCCATCGTGTGTGCGACGAGCGTTTATCTGAACAGGAGGCAAACGTAAGCAGACAACATATGGACAAGGATATAGAACGTTGTTTGAGTATAAAATTTATGTCAGCGATATCAACCATAGTTGACCTCTGCTCCTATTACTAATAATAATATTTGATTTTATTTAAAAGCGCCTTTCAGGTAGAGCTGAGACGACGAATATGTTGCAAAATAAGCGTGCCGGTTCGTAGTCAGATGCCGAAAGCAGGTAACAACAAAAAGTTCAAGCACGATGAACCTCTTCCACTATTTAGAAAAGCCACTATGTGCTGCAAACAAGAACCTGAGACCTTTGCAGCCTACTCCATCGCAACAAACTATGGTGAAAGCTTCAATGACTCATGTTGTGCCTTATGAAAGAAAAAGCGAAAAGTGGGATGAGATTACCAAGGCAGTAGCCTACCATATTGCTAAGGACATAGTCCCCATAATAAGAAAATCTGTGACAGGCATAATACTCAGTAAAACACTGAGTGTACTGTGAGCGCACTCTGGAGGTCTCGGCGGGTCGATAACGTTGTAAAAAGGACTTAAAACAACTCATTGTCACACTGCACGTTTATTGTACGCAGAGGAAGCTCAAACACTACTTATATGTCATTTCAGACGAGGCGGTGACAGAAAAGTAACATAAAACTTCATCCACGCACTCAGTACAAATCAGGAAGAACTGAACTGAACTCTCTGACCTTACGTGACCACGGCAGTCCTCAGAAGGCGGTCATTACAGCGCGTGAGTGCGTGTTAGTAGTGGCAACTGTTTATATATTCTTTCTGTATGCCACTTTGAATAATAGCATCTGATAAATTCACAGCTGTCAGTAATAATAATAAATAATTGATAGTTAATTATAATAATACAAAAAAACTGTGCAGCACTTTGGTCAGTTGAAGTAGTTTTTTTAAAATGGGCACAGATGAGTAAATCATCATGTATAATTTGCTGTTAGTCAATTTATGGAGAGATAATCGATAATCGAATCAAATCAAACTGAAAAATGAATCGTGAGATGAATCGATATCGGTATCGGCCAACGCTCAAGGCTGCAATATCGGCATTGTATCGGAAGTGAAAAAGTTGTATCGGGACATCCCTAAATCTGAGTATCTGACAGCTGCTGTGCCACTGTCCTAAAATAAAAATCTGTTTATACATGTATATATACTTTACTTTATTATTCCTTTGCACCTTGTTATTGAGTTTATTATTATTATTAGTGCTGTTTTCATTTATTATTGTTGCTTCTTTAATTTTCTCTGCCCCAGGGCAGCTGTGGCTACAATACTAGCTTACCACCACCGTGTGTGGAGTAAAAGAATAATGCACATTAATGTAAAGTGCTTTGAGTGTCTATGAAAAAGTGCCATAAGAAATCCTATGCATTATTAATTATTATTACTACTAACAGCTGCATATATTGTGCAGCTGTTACTAGTAATAATATGCTTGATCAACTTTCCATACAAGAAAAGATGGACATTGGTGGATGTTAAGCTGCAGCATGAAGACTTCAGCTGCAAATAAAACATGGTGACTTTGCTGCAGGCTGCATGACCATCAAAACACATGAACCAAGCATACACAGAAAACATGCAGACAGGATTATCATCATCTTTGTGTTACAATGCAATGCACGTGATCATGCAAAAACATGCTAACGGATTACATAATGTTATTCACCAAATGCAAGCCCCAATCTGTCCCACTGGAGAGGAACGAATCACAATGTTCCTCAACATTGTACAACACGCTGCAGCAGTAGAAGTAGTAGCAGTGGTAGTGATGATGCTGTAAATTACAGCAATACACACCATAACATGGTTTTAGAGGCAAAATGCACTGATCTGATGCAACAATCACAAATCAAATAGGAAACAACAAACCTCCTCCTGATGAGATGAAATGCACCACCCAGAATCACCAGAAGCTCACAGACGGACTGTCACAGACTGGGTCGCTCCGTCTCTCTTAAATGTGCGTTGTTTACTGGAGCAGGTGATTTGCACGAGGAGTCCCCCACAGGCTCCTCCCAGTCCACACAGTTAGTGGTTCTCCAGTGTAGCCCGAAGGTCCAGAGACGTTCCGTACAGTCAATGGCTGCGTGTACTAGTTGTACAGTCCACCACAGCCATGAGCCTCTGCTGCACGTACTGCACTGCCGCGAAGCCCCGCCCCCTGCCGTCTGTCATGGTTGTCAGCGACAGACACGAGAGAAGTTTATGCTACAGACAGACACGTGGTGAGGGGTATCGGAAGTGGAAACGTTTGACTCTGCAAAATGTAATCCAAAAAACAACCCGTGAGGTTATTGAAAACCATTATTTGATTTTTAAACAACATTTGGTCAGATTACAACGAAGGAAAGAAGCCCACATAATATTTGTAATGAAATACAACATGCTAACAGTCAGAATTCAGTATTTCACACAGCACAATTTATTATGAAAAATAACGACATTTATAATATTACGTTTTTAGAGGCTCAATTATTAAAAACATCAAGATTCAGATCAGTGCAGCGAGAACCAACCAACATTTTTACGTGTATATACGTGTATATGTGTCAGTTAAAACCGTTTCCGTTCGTCTGCAAGCCGTGTGGTAGCGTGGCCGAGTGGTCTAAGGCGCTGGATTTAGGCTCCAGTCATTTCGATGGCGTGGGTTCGAATCCCACCGCTGCCAATGTCCTTTTTTTAAAAACCTATGACCAGATAATAAACTTCTAAGCAGGAAATTTGTAAATAATGTCTTCAATTGATTTTTCCCTGAACTCTGGATTCATAATAACACCATTTTTGTTCAATAGCACTGAGAAAAACGTTTTTCCTTCGTCAGTGACCATATATATATATATATATATATACATCAGACTATGAGGCGCACTTAAAATCCTTTAATTTTCTCAAAAATCGACAGTGCGCCTTATAGTCCGGTGCGCCTTATAGTCCCAAAAATATGGTACTTTTCATGTTAACACTTATTCCACAACAGGAGTTGTGGGGGGACGAGGGAAGAATTCTGTGAGAAAAGCAGTTTCCCATGGTTATGCATTTGCTTGTGAAATGCTGCTAATAAATTTGAGGGTAGCCTGGATGTTTCAAAATCACAAAAGTTTGTATTGAATATGTCATCAATTGATTGATCCCTGAACTTTGGGTTTGAAAATGAGGCGATTCATCAAGCCCTGACATTTTTTCCCAGATTTTTACTACTTCAAACCGCGCCAACTTTATCCTGAAAACCATCAAAGTTACCATCTTATTCAATTTGGTGATTAGTATCCATAATTTCATGGCAGTTTGATTTGTTAACAGTGACTCAAGCTGTATTTTAAAAGTGCACTGCCATCATGTGGCCAAACAGCTATTGTGCACCCCTAAGTAATGCTAAATGACACTGCAAGGTAAATATGAAATAACACACAATAGACAACATTATTACCCAACATAATAATATTGTTAAAGTGATATTTACATTCAAGTGATTCTGAAGAAGAAAGTAAGAAAATACCACTAGAGATGTGCATGACGCAAATCCAAAGTGCCAACTTTAAGAAATAAATAATAACGTAACAAAAAAAAGTTTTTTTTTAACAGTTTATAAATGAAGACTTCTTTCATGTGTCAGAAATAGTGACAAACAGTTTTATGATATTTTTTTTCATCCTGTTTATTTGACTCAGGATTTCTCTTTTAAGTGCTTCGAGGCCACAAACTTCATTTTTTTAATGGCAAGCTGCGTGTCTTCAGTTGAAATGTCCAGATGCCACACGGCTCTAACAGAGTTCCCAAAGTGAGGGTACATCAGGACCCGTACCCCGTGTCCCAGCTCGGCCTCTTCATCCTTGTCTATTCGACTCATACGTGCACAGAACTCAGCAGGAGTCAAACTTGCATCCTGCATACGAAACCGCAGGATGTTTGTCTCTACGCTCGCTGTGTCCACATCGAACAGAGAGGAGCCGTAATCAGCCAGTGCTGGATGAGCAGAGGAAAGATGATAAACTGGGGTGAAAAGAAGAACTAGTGACAGATGATAAACGTGGAAGCATAAGTGACTCACCTTTAGCAAATGTTTTTGTGTTGCGATGATCCTCCTCGAGTCGTCCAATCATATCTTTTAGTGCAATTTCTCCAGCTGCGGCGATTACACCTGCTTGTCTCATCCCCCCACCCAAAGCTTTACGACACCGCACTGCATGGGTTATGAAGTCCTGGGGTCCAGCCAGTATGGTACCAATGGGGGCCCCCAAGCCCTGAAACCAACCCCCCCAAAGAAACAACCCTCTTATAAGACTGTAATTACTAGTGATGCACCAAAATTCTGGCCACCTCAGATTTTTGGTCGAAAATGGCCCAAAAGTGCATTTTCAGTTTTCGGCCTATAAACTCATTTCTCACTAACATCCAAAAATGGAAGTAAGGCTATGGTAAAGCAAAAAAAAAAAAAGAACAAAAAAAGCAACAAACAAACAAAAAGGTAATGGTATAGCAAAGCAAGAAAAAGGGCAAAAAAGTAACAACAACGAGTAACGATTTTGGCTAAGAATTTTTATTTCGGTGCATCCCTAGTAATTACGCTTTAGTTAAGCCTGAACAATTTCATTTGGTGTGGTCTTAAGCTAGTCTTACCTTGGATAGGCACACACTCACAGTGTGTGTGTGCTGCAGGATGGTGGATGGAGGGACTTTAAGAGCCACAGCAGCATTCATCAGCCTGGCTCCATCCATATGAACAGACAGGCTGTATCGGTCTGCTACGGCTCTAACCTTTGATCAACAAACCAAACAAAGACGTTCCCTTTTCATTTCCATATTTATAAAAGCTAATGACATGAAAATAAAGTTTATCGACACTGAAAACATGCACACAAACCTCCTGCAGGAAAGACAGAGGCAGCACACGTCCTCCTTGTATGTTGTGTGTGTTCTCCACACATATGAGGCGCGTGCGCGGGTAATGTGGGTCCGGGTAACCGTGACGGATCTTCAGCTCTAGCTGCTCGAGGTCAAACGTCCCGTCAGAGAGCGTGGTTACCGTGGTGGAGTGGACACCAGCCAGCTTCAGGGTGGAGGGGTCAATTACAGTTTTCAAATACAATTCATTCTTCATTCTTCAAATGTTAATGTTCAATTACAACTCAATTATGATTACCGTGATAATTTTTTCCAATTACAATAAAAATTACAATGATTAACATGGATCCACAGGTTTTGAGTTTAAATTGTAATTGACAGTTTTTATAGAATTTCCATGCCCATTACAATAACAAAGTCAATTATCTGAACTCAATTACGATTAAAACAGTGACATATTTTTTTCAATTACAATTAAGTCATAATTGTATTTAATTATCAATTACACGATTACAAATATAGTTGACCCCAAACTTGGCCAGCTCTGTCAACACAATAAACCAGTGTTTTTTAACCTTGGGGTCGCCTGGAATGTGTTAATTACTGATAAAATATATTTTAAAATTGTTTTGATTATTATTCCTTTTCAACTTACAACACAACACAATCTTAAACAACTGTATTCTATACTTTCACTTTCCCAAATATAAATGCAATAAAAAGAAAATAAGAAATGTCAAAAAGGAAAAAAAAATAAAATAAAGTCTAAAAATAACTGACCTGACTACTATGTATTGATCATTGTGAAATGATCAAAAACAAATTCAGGGGAACCACTGCAGTAAACACTTCAGAAATGTCTTTAAACGACAGAAAGCGGGCGAAGGATGAGCTGTTAGCACCTGTGCGCTGCCTCCTTGCTCGTAGATGTGTAAGTGTGAAAGGTCGCCTACAATCACCTCGTCACCTCGCTCTCGACAGTGCACCATCACTGCAAACGGAAAAGTCTGATAACCAGAATAACCATCCAACCACCTCAGAGGACACGAGCTTCAAACTACATACCTGCGATGAGGTTACCCATCGTTCCCGTAGGTACAAACAGGGCGGCCTCCATTCCAAACAGGTCTGCAGCATATTTCTCCAAGGCTGAGATTAAAAAAATGTATTCAAATTGGGAAAATGAGTGTTGACAAAGTGTAAATTATTATTAGATATTCACATTAAGCCCTTTGTTTACATCCCACCAACCAGGATTAGTGAGAAAGGACAGCCTTACCCATATGATAGTTTATATTGATGACTTAAAAACTCCATACATTAGTTTAGTTAGTTTTAATTTATTTCCAGGATGAGCTGGATTTTTTTCCTCTGTCACATGTGTCAAACTCTTTAGACCAGTGATTCTCAACCGGTGGGTCGGGGGCCTGTACTGGGTGGGTCATTGACATCTGGTCAAAAATGGATAAATACCTATTTGTCTCTCATATTGGACTTGTGTTTTATTTTGAAAGAAAGTTTTCTTTTGACAGGCATGCTGTGAAATGCATCTTAAACAGGGAAATATATAGAAGTATGCTTAAAAAAAGATTATTTACGTAATAAAATTATAAAACAGCTATTTTTGAAATGGGTGAGACCAGTGGAGAACCCCTGCGTTAGACCATCCAATTCGGCCAGCAGAAGAAAGTTAAAAAGCCAAAACAAAAACAAAAAAATTATTGACTAAATTAACCTCACCCAGGTCGAGCCTTTTTTCTTTTTCAAAAGTTGTTAATATCTAAACTCTCACCGTTTACTGTCGGGTCTTCTTTCATTATATCATCTCCAACCACAGCCTCCGCCATGGCCCGTCTCATGGCCGCCCCGGGCTTGGTCACCGTATCGCTGCGGAGGTCCACCACCCGGACCCGGGGCCCTCCATCCAGCCCTGGGAGGTTGGGCTTCCGTGTGTTGTAGTATCCTCTAACGGAGCTCCATCCTGCTGAGTCTCTCACCGGTAGACTGGGGGTCAAAAGTCTAAGTAAAAGCCTGTAGGGAGGTAATCTTAACATGGTGGCACACTTGTGTTCTTCCTAAGGTTGATAGTTTTGGACTTTGAAACATTGGAGCGGTTATCGTTTATCATTGACTGCAAGGAAAGCTAATGGAACACCTATCGCACTGAGCCGATGAAACCGCAGAGCGGCGCTATTTTACACGGAAACAGCTACTTTAATATCAACACAATAAAAGTAATAATAATGACATTTCTATAGCTTGGAATATATATTTTGCGGACAATTTGTGTTTCCTAATTTCCTAATCCAATATGAATTTTCTGCTTAAATGAATAACTAAATAAACGTGAAAAAACAAAAATGAATACAAATAAATAAATATAGATGGGGGAAAATACAAAAGTTAAAATGCAAAAATAAATAAATATTGTCCAAAAATGTAATATAGATCGATACATAAATGTGGAAATAATGATCATTCATTTTATACATATAATTTTTTTTTTTTTTTTTTTTTAATTTACTTTAGTTTTTATTTTTACTTTTATTCGTTTTTTTTTTGTTTTTTTGTTAGTTTTGGTCGCAACAAAATATAAATGTAAATGAGGGGGTTGTCCTAAATTTGTAGGATCTGTGTGATTTGTGGAGATTTTTTTCTGTTAACATGCGAAAGTAATAAATAGAGGTAAATGTTCTTGCCATTGAGGGAATTATATTAATATAGCACATTTCATACACAAGGCAATCTAATGTGCTTTACATATTTAAAAGGGCAACATTTAGAAAATATTAGGGGTTTAAAAAATCAGCGATAAGAACATAAAATATATTAAACAAAGTTTGAAATCAACAATGAATTGGGAATCAAATGACACATGGTCAATAACCAAACCAACATTGTCGTGGCTGTTTGAAAGCTTCACTAACCAAATAACTGCAAATTTTGTCCTATTCCGTTCATTTCAATTGTCAACTGTTTATCCAGGTCCATGTCATGTTGGCAACATCCTCAGCAGAGAAGCCCAGGCAGTGCTCTCACAGTCGCCTTCCACTTGCATCAGCTTCCTTATAGGGGAATCCTAATAACTTACCTCCAACCACCTCAACTGGATCCTTTCGACTACTCTGAGCTCCTCATCCTAAATATATAAGATTGAGCCCAGCTATCCTAACCTTGCCTGCAAGATGGATTCTCCTGGTGTTCACAAACACCAGAATCTATCTTGTGCTGTTCTCGCCTTTGCCTTTCTAAACCGAACCGAACTGATTCGAACCGATCATGAGGCAGTGTTGTGGTTTAGGGCGAGATATCCGGGTGTGACGCAGGCAGATGCACCGAACCAAAACTGGTGCATGCGCAGTTGCAGGGAGAGTAACTAGCCGGGCTACCGCTATTAGCATAGCTCCGAATCAAAATAGAACGATATCAACGCAGGAGGATGAACATGTGGAAGCTGCTATAAACTCAGTTTTAGAAGAATCCAGCATTTCCTTTTTGAAAGAGCAACAGCGAGAGGCGCTTTGTGCATCTTTGGACGTTAAAGACAGCAAAGCGGAGCCTTGTTGTTGTTGTAGTGGCGTCTTTGCGGCGCATGTCGATAACGACATCATCATTTGTTACCGTGTGATTGGCTAAAACAAATCATGGTGGACAGGCGCTTCACCCGATCAGCTTCAAGCATTCTGTTCATGTCCCTCCCTGGTTCCGAAAGGATTCGCCAGACACAGACCCAGATCCATGTGGAGAACTTGAGTTAGAGGGAGGGGCTACACATCAATCTGGTTCTTGCTAGGTTACAGCTATCCTGCTGAGAACTTACTGTATTTCTGCATCTTGTACTTGC